>NW_012155507.1:304834-495583 GCF_000956105.1 Propithecus coquereli | reverse complement strand
CTGTGTTGCCCAGGCTGGACACAAACTCCTGGGCTCAAGCGATCATCCCACCTCAGCCTCCTGAGTAGCTGGGCCCACAGGCACATGTCACCGAGTCTGGCGTGTATTTGCTTCTGTTACTTACCTGAGGCAACTACAAAACTTTGACCTCTTTCTATTTGTAGCCACTTTAATTTTTCCACTTGAGATTTCTTGGACCACAGAGGTAGTGTAGATTTGGACCACGGCCCCGTATGAAGACTAGCTGGTGGTTTTGAATTGTTGGGAGAGATCTTTTCCAGAGAGATAATCTTCCCTATTGCCCGCTTCTGCCTGGTTGGATTTAGTTTGCAATCGCTTAATCCTTAGAGTCCTAGCTGTATTGGTGAGGTCTCCTGTTAGATTCCTGGACTTTGATGAGCCTTGTTTCATCTCCTGTTTACAAAGTCTAGCAGCAGAAACCGTGATGGAGATTCAGCTTACCTCACAGCGTTCCTAGCATCCTTTCGTTTGGGGACTTTGTGGCTTCCTTATTTTGTGCCATCTTGTTGATGCACTTACCTGGTATATGGTGCATACTTCGTCCAGTATACTAATTGCTTTAGCCAGAAGGTGTCCTTTATAACATCTAACCAACCATCATTCTTCCAGGTCCTTCCTTCATCATCAGTAATCACTTCCTTTCGAAAACTTTTGTGACACTTAGCATTTATGCAAAGTATGTTGGTAGTAATCCTTAGTTCCACTGTCTGGATGCAGTTAAGCACACGTGGGCTTTGCAATCCAGCAAAGTAGGGTTTGCATCTTGGTTCTGCTATTTATTATGGCCTTGATAACTTCATCTCACAGAGCTTTAGTTCTCTCACCTGTAAAATGGAATCGACAATCCCTGCCTAGCAATGCTCTCACAGTGATAAGTGAAAGCATATCTGCCCCTAATGTATGCTGGGTCTGAATCGGGAGAATGAACACAGGCCACAGACCATATGTCTGAATGCCTAAAAATTATAAATGAAGTTAACAAACAGTTATATAAAATGATTCTGTTCTACCTTGACAAATACCCCTTCATAATGACAAAAAATGTAAAGCTCTGAGGTTTATATAGCTAAAATCAGCAGAATACCAAAGACAACTGAATTTAATTATTATTGCATGTGTCTGGATGTTATGTTGATGGATTAGTGATGTTTGAAAGAGTCATAAAACAAAAACATACATAATTCATAAATTATTACATGTTTATTCCATAAAATTTATTTTTCTTGTCTTCATTTCAGCAAAATTGAGTTATAGTGTGGTAATCAACATTATCACTTAATTTATGTTCAGTTGACAGTGACGCCAAAGTAGACTCACTATTCTTGAATCAGTGTAGTTCTTAGTTTTTTAAAAAAATTATTTTCAAAAAAAATAAAAATTAAAAAATTAATTTCAATTGGGAGAAACTTATGCTGAATTTCTGCTCATTTTTGCTGGGTAGAGCAAGTGGAATTATCAAAAAATATTCTTAAAGTCACATTTAGAATCAGAAATGAATTATAAATTTTGCATATCAAGGTCAAACATTGTAATGAGGCAGCATATGATAATTATATTAAGCAGAAAAATCAGTAATTTAATTTCATGTAGATTACCATCTTGTATTGCTATCTTTAGTCTCTCGAAGTAATATCTAAATTAATACAGTGCTCATCTATTTTTTTTTTTTGGAGACAGAGTCTCACTCTTATGGCCCAGGTTAGAGTGCCGTGGCATCAGCCTAGCTCACAGCAACCTCAAACTCCTGGGCTCAAGTGATCCTTCTGCCTCAGCCTCCCCAGTAGCTGGGACTACAGGCATACGCCACCATGCCCGGCTAATTTTTTCTATATATTTTTAGTTGTCCAGATAATTTCTTCTATTTTTTAGTAGAGACGGGGTCTCACTCTTGCTCAGGCTGGTCTTGAACTCCTGACCTCGAGCGATCCTCCCGCCTCGGCCTCCCAGAGTGCTAGGATTACAGGCGTGAGCCACTGCGCCCGGACAGTACTCATCTATTTTGTTTAAAAAGATATTATATAAAGAGATATTATAAAGAAAACTAAAAATAGCAGGATTTAGCTCAGTCAAAATTATATTGCAATCTACAATATCCAGAAAAAGAATTTCTGCAGAAATTAATTTCAGGATTATTTGTATATGAATCTTCTCTTTCATAGTCCACAGACATTTTTCTTTCCTTTTTTGAACTTTATTTTATCGGAATGTCACTTTTATTGTGTATTTCACATGTGCCTCCTTTGGTTTAGAAAAATCCTGTACATATTTAAAATAATAAATATGATTTTTTAATCCCTTTAAAAATGAAATAGCTGAACCTAGACTTTTTGTAGGCTTTTAATAACAACATCCCATCACAAATACTAATTGAGAGCTCAGAATCAAAATTAATGTCATTTCCCACTAAGATGGCATTTGCTCTGTATCTGAGGGTCTGTTGCACCAACTCCTTCCAGTTGACTTGTATCTTGTCTAAATTAAATCTTGTCTAAATTAATTCACAGATTTAACAGCATTTATTTGGTATTCCCATTGTGTGGGAGTAGTTTAAGGCTAAATTTGTTATGTGTTTCAGCAAGACGTCCCATATTGGGGAAGATTCAGAGAATGTCATATAATCTTTGAATTATTCCAAAGAAAGTCGTCAGTTCTCCTAGTAAGCAATTCAAACCACGCTCCACCCTATCCAGCACTACAAACGCTTTTGGACTTTTGTTCAAATCCTGACCTTGCATTAGTTTCCTGTTGCTGCCATAACAAATACCAAAAACTTGGAGGCTTAAAAACATAAAAAAGATAAAAAATGTCTTATCTTACCGTTTTGTAGGTTATCTACAGTTTTGTAGTCTGACATGGGTCTTGTGGGCTAAAATCAAGGCGGAGGCTGTCAGGAAGGCTGTTTCCTTGCCTTTTCCAGCTTCCGGAGGTCACCTTCTTTCCTCGGCCCCTGGCCCCATCTTCAAAGCCAGCGACATTGTGTCTCTCTGACTTTATTCTGTTAGTCACTTCTGCTCCTGGGTGTCGTCTTCCGCGTCCCTCTTCCACTTTTAAGGACCTTTTAATTACATTTGGCCCACCAGATAATCCAGAGAATCTCCCTATTTTAATGTCAACTGATTAGCAGCGTTAGCTCGACCTGCAAACGTAACAGCCCTTTGCTGTGTGACCTAATGTGTTCACGGGTTCTGGCGAGTAGGACGTGAGCATCTTTGGGGAGCCGTTATTTTGCCTGCCGCAGACTTACCAACCGTGTGATACTATTGCCCGTAGCAGATTTTTAGATCCATGCCTAAAATTGAAAATGGTTTTTCTAATTCTTAAATCAAAGACTGCGTTTTTACAACAAATGTAAAACCGATGGATGCTCCATCATTTCAATTTCCTCACTTCCTTCTAGAGCGCAGCGATCTCTGTGGTGCGGGTCATTCAACGGGACTTTCCTCCCTTGTCCGCAGTTCCTCAACTGAGTCATATTTACTTGTTAAAAACATTTTATGTATCACTTTTTTCACTTTATTGTTCATGAAATTACTAATATTCTTTGGATGCTCTGTCTCTGATAGTGATAATTTATTTCATTACTTTTTATCCATCTTACATGTTCGGCCCCAAGAAATTTACCATTGTCTTTTATAGATATTGTGTTGCATGTAGCAAAAGCATTCTTTTTTTTTTGAGATAGAATCTGGCTCTGTCACCCAGGCTAGAGTGCTGTGGCATCATCATAGCTCACAGAAACCTCAAACTCCCAGGCTTAAACAATTCTCCTGCCTCAGCTTCCAGAGTAGCTGGGACTACAGGTGTGCCCCAATGCCCAGCTAATTTTTGTATTTTTTTGTAGAGACGGGGTATCACTATGTTGCTCAGAATGTTCTCGAACTCCTGACCTTAAGCCATCCTCCAAAAGTGCTAGGATTATAGGCGTGAGCCACCATACCCGGCAGAAAATCATTCTTATGCTTGACTGAATATTGGACACAATATTTTCTTAAGAACATCATACCAATGTTGCACATTGACATTTACCTGTAACTGTTTAATACCAACAATGGTTGGCTATGAACTCAACCTATTTAAGGCTCTAATAATTGCATATATGTTGTGTGCAAGTGATGTTTTAAGCCCCTTTAATTGAGAGCCTAAGTATTCTCTGCTGCCAGGACTAAGCATGGTCCTGCAAGAGACAGTGGCTTCCTGTCCAGATCCGTGCCAGGCACACAGCAGGTGCTCTGTAAATGACAGGTTATAATTGAGGCAGTAATTCATGGTCTTCCTTTCTTTCCTCCCCATCCTCCCCCTGCCCTCTGCCAGTAAACACCTCACCAAATTCCCCCCTTGTTCCTAACTATTTCCTGTCCTGGCTCTGTGTTCACCTTGTCCCTCTTACCTTTTGTGGTGAGCTGGCCTCTGGGCAGGGAGGTGGCAGCACATTGCTGAGGCAGGAGACCGGGCTCTGACGCCAGAGGCAGCTGCAGCATCAGTGTGCCTTGGGAGCTGGTTAGAGATGCGGACTCCCACCCCAGCCACCACTCTGCACTAATCCCAGGTGACCTGCAGACACCTGCAGAAGAAAGTTTGAGAGGTGCTGGCTTACAGGCTTTGTCATCCTGAGACACTTGTATCAGTCTGCTGGGGCTGCCAGTAACAAAATCCCACAGGCTGGGGGGCTTAAACAGCAGAAAGTTGTTGTTTCATAGTTCTGGAGGCTGGAAGTCCAAGATCAAGGTGTCAGTGGGCTGGTTCCCTCTGAGGCTTCTCTCCCTGACTAGCGGATGGCCACCCTCCTGCTGCCTCTTCACAGAGTCCTCCTCTGTGGGCACACCCCTGGTGTCTCTGCGAGTCTAAATTTCCTCTCCTTATGAGGGACGCCAGCCGGACTGGATCAGGACACACTCCACCGGCCTCATTTTAATTTGGCAACTTTCTGACAGACCTTATCTCCAAATGCAGCTGCATTCCAAGGTACTGGGGGTTAGGACCTCAGTGTACAAATTTTGAGAGGGATGCAATTCAGTCTATAACGGCACTTTGAAGAAGAAGAAACTGAGGCTCAGAGAAGTATGCAATGGTCCAAAATCACACCGCAGGCCAAGGGATGAGAGTTTCATCTCTGGACAGAACCCGCCTTAGGGGCAGCGATGAATGACAGTACACAGGAGGCTGGGAACTGGAGTCTGACATTTGCATTTAGGTTTTAGCTTTGCTTCCGTTATTTCTGGGAACTGGGACAAATGCCCTAACCTCTCCAGGCCTCAGTTTCCTTTTCTGCAGAATGGGGACAGTAACAAGCTCTTCCTCACCAGGTGGTTGTGAGGACTCAGACACCTGGACAGGAAGTGCAGAATACACGTGCACGGCGCCTGCGGCCTCGCGGTGCTGCTCTGCCTCTTCTCTTTCCCTGCTGTCAAAATCCGCTTATTTACCACCAGCCAAAATGCCCAGTTATTTTCCCCCGGTGATTTGCAGTTTAATAGCTAGAAAAGCCAAAGATTTAAAACTGTCATGGCGGAATTTTAGGCACCAGCTAGCAGGTGCACAGGGGCCTTGGCCATGCAGGGGAGCCTTCTGGATGCTTAGCCCGTGGCAGGCACTAAAAGGGAAAACTGGCTGATGTGCCCTCCCAGCCTGAGGGTCTGGGGGTTCTCACTTCTAAATAACAGGCTGCACACGATTTGATTTCATTTCACTCTAAATTGTCCAGCCTGCAACCAGGGATGCAAGGTGGAGTCCCGCAGATCAATTCCGCTGTGCAAATAAGCAGGCGCCTGCTTACTTGGGGAGGCTCAGAAATGTGTCGAGGCAAGGATTGTAATTTGCCTTTGGGGTCAAACTGGGTTTGGAATACAAAATTGTTTCCAAGTGTTTAGCTTGTCATTTCAATGTACGTAGAGCACATTCTGTGAAGATCTTCTCTATGCAAAGCACTTCACCGAGGCTAGAGTGGGAAGACAGAGAGAACTGTCTCCTTTCCTGCACTCAGAGGAGCTCAGAGCAGGAGCGCACCTAACAGCTAGCAGCGTGGTCCAATAAACAGAGGTTCACGGTGGGGAGGGAGAGGGCAGGTCAGTCTTCTTCTTCAGACTCACACCCTGAGTCACCTGGGCAGAGTGTGGGTGGCCTCTTCCTCCAGCCCCACAGCCACTGCCCACTGTGGCTGGCACTGTGTATGAGCTGCCTGCAGCCCTGCCCCGCGCACTCCCTGCAGGCCACCCACATGCCCAGTGCTCTGCAGACTCGACTCTACTGGCCTCTTGTCCTAAGGGCTCCTGCTTCACGGAGTCTGCTAACTTAACTCATGTGAAGGAAAACACCATTAATAATTATTGCTCCTTCCTAGAGTCTGCATTGTAACAAGTGGCCAGTGTTTTAATTAATTTTAAAAAAATTAAAAAGGAAGAAAGAAACTTGAAAAGTAGAATGACAAACGCAGGGAGGAGCTCTCAGGAGCCGTACTTTCTGTTGGAGGGCTTCCCGGCTTCCCGCCACGCACACGCCACCGCCTCCAGGGGGAGGCGGACGGCCATCGGCCCGTTTTCCTCCTCGTCGTCAGCCCTGGCAGGGTGGGAATCTGCAAGTGAAGATTCCTGCTTTCCGTGATAGGAATCTGTTCACCATAAACCGGCACATCAGCAGAACTGAATGGTGAATCAAAAACTGGAACAAATCACTTTAATGACCTAAGACCCAAACCTAATTCAGATAGTGTTTCTTCAATGGACCATGAACCAACTTCATTATCTCCCCTCCCCCTAGTCTACCAGTTTAACCCAGAATTGAACTAAGAGTTCTCTAAAGCTTGGAGCCACTGTTGGAAGGGAAGGGGCTGACCATCCTGCTAGCAAACCTGCCCATTTTATAGGTGACGACATGGCGGCCTGAGAGCTGTGGCCTGCTCAGGGCACCCCTGGGCCCGGGTGTCACTCCTTACTCTGGTAGCCCCTCACTTTCTCCACAGGTCCGTGGGACTGCTTGCCTTGGAACCTCAAGGGATAGCACAAGTTGTGTTATATATTATATATTATATATATATATATATATATTTTTTTTTTTTTTTTTTTTGAGACAGGGTCTCACTCTGTCAGCCAGGCTGGAGTGCAGTCCTGCAATAATAGCTCACTGCAGCCTCGAATTCCTGGGCTCAAGCGATCCTCCTGCCCCAGCCTCCTGAACCACAGGCGCACACCACCATGCCCAGCTAATTTTTAAATTTTCTGTAGAGATGGGGTCTCCCTTTGTTGCCTAGGCTAGTCTTGAACTCCTGGCCTCAAGCCATCCTCCCACCTGAGCCTCCCAAAATGCTGGGATTATAGGCATGAGCCACCACGCCTAACCCTACTTCTTAGTTTAACGGAGGCTCTCCATTCAGAAAGACACAAATCAGGCCGGGCAGCTTGATGCCCCATATTTCACCTGACCAGTACGAGTTTCTCACTGGGGGTGTTTTGGGGGAGGAACTTGCTAAGTGGGCTGTGTGGAGGGAAGGGTTGAGTGGGCCCTGCCGTGGCCAGCCGCCTCCTCCTCCCCCTCCCGCAGCAGCTACCAGCATCATAGTCCTCATCATCAAAAGGCCTTTATGAAGCGCCTTGGTGAATATATCCTGGCTCTGGGGGGATCTTCTGCAGAGATCTTCCCACCAGTCCCTGACACCTGGGGCTTGTCGGCTCAGACAGACAGCATATATGTCAGCTAACCAAGAAGGCGTCCAAAAACCGGGCTGTAGGCCCCAGGCAGAGGGTGTGAAAACAGATTCTTAGGCAATATTCATGCCAAGAGTAAGTACGTCTGGAATTGCAAAGACAGGCTGGATTCTCGAAGGGGCCCTGGCCCTTGAATTCTCTCCTCCTGCTGGCTGGAGGCTTCTTGGGGGACATGGGATTTTAGAAGCTACGGGGAAGGACGAGGACAGGGAGTGGAGCAGCTTGACAGGTCGAAGGCTTGGGGTCAAGCGTTACAGGTTCACAGTGCACAGCCAGGGAGAAAACTAATGTTGCTAGAGATGTTCCTCCTGAGACCTCCATGCCACCCTCTGGGTGCCTTTTTCTTCTCTCTGCAGGTGTTCCGTGAGCAGGGCATCCTCTTTGGCTACCGACATCCACAGAGTTCCGCCACTGCCTGTATCCTCAGCCTTTTCCAAATGACCAATGAGACCATCAACATCTGGACTCACTTGCTGCCCTTCTGGTATCTCTGGCCCCCTTGACTGGCCCGTCTCATTCAGGAGCCCTGGGGACCAGGCCTTCTTTCAGACACACATGGGGTTGGGAGGGCTGAGATTCTGTGCTGGGATTTGGGGATCCCCACGGGTGCATGGGCAAGAGGTGAGTGTGTGACAGAGGGGGAGAACTTGGGTCGGCCACTGGGATGAGCTTTGGGGCATGGATCGTGGTAGGAGCTGTCGAGGGGCTCCCGACAGCTCCCCAGTCCTCCCTTGCTCCCTGGTCCGGTGCCTGATTTGACAGCATCTTCATCTCCTTCGGTCTTAGAGGCTTTTTGTGTCTCCCGGGAGTTCTGGTTAAAATGTCACTAGCTTGA
Organism: Propithecus coquereli; assembly: GCF_000956105.1. Classification (NCBI taxonomy): domain Eukaryota; kingdom Metazoa; phylum Chordata; class Mammalia; order Primates; family Indriidae; genus Propithecus; species Propithecus coquereli. Next base: position 487,030 of record NW_012155507.1, on the reverse strand, counting down.
GCAAGTTACTTAACCTCTCTGAGCCTCACATTTTTCTACCTGCAAAGCAGGTGTGATGGTCTGCACCTCTCCCAGGATTGCTGTGAAGATTTGGGGAGAAAATGTTGGTAGAGGCATTGAGCACAGAGCTGTGGGTGCTCCATAATCATTCTGGGAACCACAGCAACTGGGTGGCACTGGCCCAGGCCCACGGTGGTGGAGCCAGCTAAGAGCAGACTCTGGGAAGCGATTATACAGAAACAGGAGTTGCCAAGCAGGCGAAGAGGAGCTTGCTGAGAGAGGTGTGGGCCGAAGGTGACCTTCACATCCCGCATACCTTTGCTTACTGAGTGGGCAGTGAAGACAGGACGAAAGCGCCTGAGGCCTCAGGCTCCCAGCACGTGGGCAGCTGGCCTGACCAGAAGTCAGAAGACAGATCTTGGGGCCAAAATGCAGGGCCAGGCTGTTTGGTTCCAGCAACTAGCCCAGTGCTGAGGGAGAGAGCCCAGTCTGGGGGCAGAGAGGGGTTATCTGTGAAGAAGCGTGCAGCCCTGGGCCTGCGGGCTGGGTAGGGTGGCAGCACAGCCCTGCTAAGGGGCCATTTGTCATTCTAAATTTCTACTTAGGTAAAAAGCATACATGTTGATGAATCATAACACTGCGGAAGGGAACAGTGAGGCTCATTCTCCTCCCTGGAGTGGCCAGGGCGACCCGTTTCCTGAGCATCCTCCCAGAGCCCTTCTGGGGATGCAGGAGCATCTGCGACGTGCATGTCCTCAGTGCCCGCCTCTTCCTCTGCTGCTCTCTCCTGGCCTCTCTCCCTGGGACACCTCACTCTGTCAGCTCCCGCGAGTCTCCCTGGCTTAGCACAGCTGCCTGGTGTTTCATTTTATAGATGAACCATGGTTGACTTAGGCTGTTTTGAGATTTGTGCTGCTAAAAAGAGTGACACCATGTTGGTCCTTGTTTGTTGGTCTTGAGCTCCGTGCATGGATCCCTGTGGGGTGATTTTTAGCTATTTTCCAGCTGAGCCACCCTGGCTGAGCCGCCCCACTGCCTGTGGCACCCCCACACCACGCCAGGCTCTCAGAGACGATCCCGACTGAGCAGCACGGAGCAGCAGGCAGGGCCTGGGGAAGCCTAAGAAAATGGGACCACTGAACAATCCAGATGACTAAAGGATACGTTTTGAGAAAGAGCAAATAGATTAAGCCTTACTTCCCCTGGGACAAGAGGAGAAAGACCACAAGCGTGGCCAGAAGGATTTAGCTACGCTCCTTCAGTTCCTGTGTGAAGAGCTTTGTAGAGCCTCCTCCCCTGGAGACGTCAGTGGGGACGGGAGCCAGCTCTCTGGCAGTGGTTTGTGGCGGCGAGGTGCCCTGCAGGCAGGACCCCACGCGTGGAGGACAGAGCAGGCAGATCCGAGGCAGAACGGCGCAGTGTCTCCGCATGGAGATCTAAGCTTGGCTGAGAGTCAGCGTTCAGAAAAGTGACTGCAGTCCTAGGGGAGGAAGAGTGTGGAAGAGAGGGAGAAAACTGTCCTCTTGTCCCCTGGACTTTCATGGTTCCACCTGGGGGATGGCTCCTGTTTGAGGAGCTTTCCTACAAGAGGGACATAGACAAAGTAGAGGGGACAAAGGCAAACCACGAGGATGGTGGTGATGCCAAATTTGGATCCTGGGAGGAATGATTGAAAGAATTGGGGTTATTTAATGTGAAATTGAAGGAGGTGGGAGGGGGTTAGGAAGACTGCCTTAAAATATGTGACGGGCTTGTTTTCTATGATTCTTACGAGAACGAAGGCCAATCAAACGGAGATAGCTTCCAGGGACACAGATTTGAGCTCAATGAAGGAGAACTTCCCAACATTCAGAGCTGCCTTGGGAGGTGGTGAGCCTTCCATCCCTGGCAGCATGTAAGCTGAGGCTAGAGAATAACTTGGGCAAGATGCTGTAAGAGGGATTCCACTACGACGTGAGGGGGTATTGGACTAGACACCTAAGATACCTAGACACCTAGATACCTGAAGGCTTTCTCATCACTCTACCTGCCCACTCCCAACTTACTGCCTCCCAGTTAAAAAAGGACCCACCCAACCTCCACAGCACACAGTGTGTCCCCCAGAGTGAGCACACAGAGCTCAGTCAGCCCAGGCAAACGGAGACAGAACACAATCGGGTGGAGATTCAAGAGGAACCCCCGTTGTGGAGGCTGAGTGGGCCCCGCTGTGTTCCAGGTTCTTTGTGTGGAGGTTTGTGACTGCACTGTATGTGACAGACATCCAGAATGACAGCTACTCCTGGCCCGTGCTTGTGTACATGTGCACCAGCTGCGTGTACCCCCTCGTGTCCAGCTGTGCACACACCTTCAGCTCTATGTCCAAGAATGCCCGGCACATCTGCTACTTCCTGGACTATGGCGCCGTCAACCTCTTCAGCCTGGGTACGTGTGGCCCTGCTCTTGCTTTCCCACTCGCCCCTCCCCCTGTGAGCTGGGATCACCATAAGGCTTTGGTGTGCAGAGGAGTCAGGGGAATGCCAGCGCCCGCCTGGGTTCCTGATGAGTGTTCTGTAAGAAACTCGTCTGTATGTGTGCTGCTAAATATTTAGCCACCGGCTCTCTGGGGCCGTCAGCCCTGACCTGCAGTGTTTGCCAATTTCCGTGGTGTAAATACTCCCTGTGTGGCCAACTTCAAGCTACCAACATGACATCACCAAATGCAGAGGTGGAAAGAGATGCGATGGGTTTAATTGCAAGTTTACATAATTTAATTTTAATGATGGCTGTTTTTAACAATCGGCTTGCAAGATCCTTGAAACTTTACTGTGGCTCTCACAGGCCAGGATGAGCCGGCTCCAGCACATCCGTGCTTGTCTCTTTCCTGTGTGTCCAGAGGCTGATAGCACTTAAGAGGTTTGCTCAAAGTGCCACAGGAGGAGAATTGGTGAAGTTGGGTGTTGATGTCCCGAACTTCATTGTCTTTTTAACTACGATGGCCCTCCTCCTGCCTCCTCTTCTCCCCTCCACTGTGGGCACCCATCCCTCTTTCTCGCTCTGGCCCTGCTCCAGGTGTGAAAGCCAGTGCTTGTCTTCCCTTGCCCAAGAGGTTGTCCCCAGGAGCCCGCATCCACCCCCCATCTCTCTCTGCCTTCTGCAGTACCTGTACACACACACACACACACACACACACACACACACACACACGCCTCTACACTCTGCTGTCCAGTCCCCACCGCTCGCTAAAACTGCTTCCAAGGCCCCAGCCTCCTCCTGGCTCATGGGATGGATGCAGGCATTTGGGGCCTTCTCTTCTGGGATCTTGCAACAGACTTTGAGGCAGGGTCCCTCCCGCCTCCTCGCGCCCCTCTTTCTCCAGCCCCTGTAGCATCAGCCCCTCCCAGTGCCCCTCCCACCCCCACACTCTCATTTTTCTGCTCTCCTTCACACGTGGGCCGGCTCAGGATCAGCGGGCCTCTTCTCTTACACCATCCCTGGGGATGTCCTCCACGCCCACCCTCTCTTAACACCACTGGATAAACCTGCCCTCCAGTTTAAGCCACTGACCTGAGGCCCAGGCCACCTGGGAGCTGTGAGAACGGGACTGTCTGTCTGCTCCCACCCTGCCCCTTCCCTGACGCCCCAGGGCCCCACCGCCCACCCATCCTCCCCAGTGAGAAATCTGTAGCTAACCTCAAGTCCGATCTAATCAGTTACCCAGTTCGGCTGAGCGTCTCTCCTACCTACTCTGTTGCTCAGCCCCATCTTGGCTCAGGCCCCAGCCTCTCTCCTGCCCCATCCGCCCCACCTTCCAGGCCACCCAGCTGCCCCCACCCAGGCTTCAGTGTCTTCTACCAAGCTGCCCTCCCACCTGGGGGCCCTCATTTCCTGGGATGCAGTCCAAATCCCTTAGCCGACGCTTCCTTGGCCCTCGACCGCCTGCTCCAGACTCGTGTGTTGGGTGCAGGCATTTTGGAGTCATCGCTACACAGCGATGTTCCGAGCCCTGACGGTCACCAAGGGGCAGCACGATGCTGTGCTTAACGGCCTGGGTTCTGGAGCCTGACTGCACCACTCCCAATGGCTACGCACTCCTGCGAGAGTTTTTTAACCTCTCCAGGCCTCCGTTCTCTCATCCACAAAATGGGCATAATATCTTCTTCATAGGAGTGTTCTGATGATTAAGTGTGTTTTCAGTGAAGCTTGCAGGACAGTGCCTGGCCCCAGTAAGTTTCATAGTGTAGCCGTTACCACGATTATCTTGCTAGCCCTGAGGGCAGACCCCTGAGGTAGGCACCGTCATCATACCAGTGCTCTAGGTGCAGACGACGAGGCACCTGCAGGTAAGTGACCAGGGCCACACAGCTTGTAAACGGCGGGGCCGAGGTGAGAACCGCCGGTGTGTCGTCTGTCTTCCTCCGTCACTGGGCACACTGTCCGCCGCGTAAGGGTTCCCCCAGCACCATGGTCTCCCTTCTCTGCACCCTCCCACGGGCCATTCCCTGGAACTCCCTCCTCCCTTCCCCGCAGGGCCTTCGAGGCTCCGCCCGGGGTGGGGGGTCCTGCCCTGTGACCCTCCTCCAAGCCCCTGGCTGGGCCTGCCTCCCTCACGGCTCTGATCCCAGCCTTGTCAGCGGTGTCTTTGCCCGGGGCAACCCCCTGAGCATAGGAGGTGTGTCTTTCGTATTTGGCTTTCCGGCCGTAGCCGGCACTTGACGCGGACAGTGTTTAGCGTGCCGCGGACAGTGTTTAGCGAACGTGGAAGGAAGGGCCAGCCGGTGAGAGCCTACTGTGCCGTCCAGGACGCCCAGCTGCCTCTCCTCAGCTCTCCGCCCCCCACCCCGTCGGAGCCCCAGTCACTGAGTGTGGCCGTCCTGCAGCTTCCTCCCTGCTTCCAGCTGTTCCTCCCGGGGGCCATCCTGTGCACTTTCACTAGGTTTTGGTCTCTTAGCCCCCTACTCAGAATCCCTCAGTGGCTCCCTACTGCCTGAAAGAGGAAGTTCACTCTCTTTAGCCTGGCACCCAAGCTGTCCCTGCTCCTGCTCCCTGGACAGCCCCCCTGCCCTCAGGCACCTGTTGGGATCCTGGCTGACGTCCCAGGCTGTGCTCCCAGATGCGGTGCCTGGTGTCCCGCTGGCCCTGACCCCATGCCCTCCTCTAGGCTCTCCTCAGCTTTGCTTCCCGCTGCAGCTTTGGGCAGGTCTGAGGCTCTCTGCCTCTTGTTGGGCCCAGAGCTTGACGAACACTTCAGCCCCGTCAGCATCCACTGAGTGAATGCCTCCTGGTCCAGATGGGAACTGCCCCTGTACCAGGCCGGGAGAAGGGCTTGTCTGTCCCCTGGAGGCAGCGCCCAGCTGGAGTCTCATGGGCAGCCCACGGGAGTGGGACGTGGCTGGCATCACTAGATCTACCTGGCAAATGGCAGAAAAGGCAGAGCTTGACCCTGCATGGCCCAAGGCCTGTGTCAGCCTTGAGCTAGGGTCCCAAGGTTCTTGATGTGTTTGGAATAACAGATGACCTTAGATGTGTCCCTCAGGCCCTGGGCTTGACAGATTTTCAGGCTGCCTGTCCCAGAGGAGACCTCAGCAGGTCAGGGTGCAGGTCCAGGCCCCTCTCTCCAGGTGAGGCACACCTGGCCCCTTCGGGAAGAACAATAATCTTCCCTATTCTTCAAAATAAAGGCTTCAGCAAACAAGACTCTAGAAGGTCCTTAGGTAATCCTTCTCTTACAAACTCCTACACCTAAAACAAAATTCAACATCCGGCCTCTCAGCCCACTGATATGACATGCCCCACATGGGGCATGTTGGCGCTCCCTCCAACGCTGATCTGTCCACAGGGACAGCCCTGTCTCCAGGCAGGTGTGACGTGCACGCTCAGTGTAGAGCTGAGCACGCTGGGCTTCCATCGTGGGCAACAGAACACAGTTGAAAGCGGGGACTCTGTCACTAAACTGCCTGGGTTTGAAGCCTGATTTTGCTACTCTATGGCTGTAGGACCCTGGTGAGTCACTCAACCTCTCTGTGCCTCTGCTTGTCTGTGAAAGCAGGATAAGTGCAAGAGTTACGTGGGAGGGTGGTCGTAAGGGTTACGCGAGGTAATACGCGGAAAGCTCCAGGGTGGGGCGTGGGCAGGCAGCGGGGAGAGGGGACATTCTGGGAGGGGCAATGGCACAAGCAAGGGTGCAGAGCCAGGACCGTGGTGAGTCCTAGGGACAGGCGAGCTCACTGGCTCTAATTCCTGCTATGTTTTTTCCCTTTCACTCAAGCAAGCGCGTTGATTGGGGCGTGAGTGCCAGGGATGTTCTCAGGGGGACGACTCTGCTAGTTTGTGCAGCTAGCTGTAGAAGCGAGCTGCCCCAAACGCCGCGGGAGGCTGGCAGGGTCCACGTGGAACGTAGGCCCGGCCTCTTTCCCACGGTTTTTCTCCCCCAGGCTCGGCCATCGCCTACTCCGCGTACACGTTCCCGGACGCGCTGGTGTGCACCACCTTCCACGACTACTACGTGGCCCTGGCCGTGCTGAACACCATCCTCAGCACAGGCCTGTCCTGCTACTCCAGGTACCAGCGCCCTGACCTGGCGGGAGGGGAGGGGAGGGGAGGGAGGGCCTAGCGTGCAGCTCCATGGGCCCTCCCGAGGGACCGCGTAAGAGGTGGGCTCAGTGGAACGGGCACTTGGGAGCTGGGACTCGGTGGACTTCCTATGGCTGGGCAGGACAGCTTCACGGACATGCAGGCCGTGCGGTCACCCCGTGCTCAGAGAGCCTCGTGCTTGGTTTAATACTCTGCTGTCTTGAGCTTCTTAATAATTTTTGAACAAGGGAGTCCTGCACTTTGATTTTGTACCAGGCCCTACAAACTATGTATGGGGTCCCACTACTGGGTAAGTCACTTATCCTCCTTGAACTTCAGTTTGCTCATCTATAAAATTATGAGCAAACTTACATATACCTCTGCGATGAAGGTAAGGATTACAGGTAATGTACCCAGGGCACCTGGCATGAACCTGGCACAGAGGAGACGCCCCATAAAAATGCGATCTGCTAACAGTGAATGATGGGCTTGCCGCCAGGCGCACGTGATGGACGCGGATGATATTCAAATGTCCGATGCGTCCCAATGCTATGAGTCATGCCCAGCTCACTGGCTCTAATTCCTGCTATTTTTCTAACTTTCACTCAGGATAACTCACTGGTTGGAGTGTGAGTGCAGGGAATGTCGTTATGGGGATAACTACACTGGATTATTCAGCTCTTTGTAAAAGTGAACTGCCCCAAAGCTCTTGTTCCCTAAATTACTTAGGATGCTTTGCAAATGGTTGTGTCAGGGTGACAGCCCTGTCTAGATAGCGCCAAGGTACTGGGTCTTTCCAGGCTGGGGACCTTCCGCTCAGGTCAGGAAAAGCGCTGAGGTGGGCGGGGCACACCTGAGTTCGCTGTCCCCCCCAGAAGCCATTCTAGGGAGCCGGTTTGAGGCTGCCCGCCTAGGACTGCTCAGCCCGCCGCACCCCCCTCCCCAGGGAAAAACAGGGAGGGTGAGACATGCCTCTGTGACTTCTCCAGAATGATTTGGCTCCAGCTTTCTTTGGGTGGCACTCAGGACTCCTGGGACTGAGGGAGAGTAGGCAAGTCTCAGAAACTTGACAAACTGGTTTTGGTTTTTTTTTTTGTTTTTTTTACTGGAAAAATAGATTCTGAAACAGCATCAGGAATACTCGCCCCAACTTGCCTTCCATTTACCTGTCCTGAGAGCTGCTTTCCGTGGGAGTGAAAGTCTCCTTTCTAGGAGCTCCCGCCATGGGTGAAGCTGGCGTAAAGCACGTACAAAGGTCACGCTGGTGCTGAAAGCAGCCCCAAAGAGACGAGGCATGAGCCCGAGGCACAGTGCATGGACGTGTGGACTCTGGGACAGGCACTGGCCCAGGAAGCTGGGCACCTGGACCTGGTCCTTGGACCAGTCACTGCCACTGTCTGGTGGCTCCTCCAGGGCCATGTGGCTCTGGTGTTTGGAATGTAGGATGAGAGGGAGGACAGCACTGTGGGTTGAGGAGGCAGAGAAGGGTTTGTAGGTGGAGAAGAAACAGTCCTAGAGTTAATGATCCAAGACCGCTTCCCCAGGAGCTGCGAGTGCAAATCCTAGAATATTTGCTGCTTTTTTTTTTTAAAAAAAAAAAAAAGCTCCACGAATCACCTATAAGCCACCAGGGTAGCTTACTGTCCTCTAGCCAGGAGTCTTCCCTGATTGTTCAGATACAATGGATGGGTCTCTTGGACACAGCATGCCTGGTGTGTTTGGATAAACCTGTTTGGAAGGGCAGCTTTGCCAGACATCTCTTGAGTGCCCAAGTTTGGGGCTTCTCCCCTTGGCAAGGAAATAGATTATTTCTGTTTATTTATGGAGTGCATCTGTGGCTATTCCATCCACCCACCCACCCACCCAACATTCCTTCAATGCCTGCCATGTCCCAGGCACCAGGGTAAGAGCTAGGAATGCCGGGAGGAGTAAGATGCTGGCCTTCGCACAGTGAGGTAGGAGAGGCAGACTGTAGACGCCCCCCAAAACCCAGCATGGGGCCATCATTTCCTTTAGCGTGTAGACAAATAATGATAATGCAAAATATCCCCTGCTTGGGTACATGGAGGTTCCGAGAAGTGGCAGTAGTCGTAAGGAGGGAGGTAGGACACTTTAGCTGGAGAGGAGGGAAGGGCCTTTGGGGCAGAGTGAACAGCCCGGACAAGGGTGAGGATGCCAGAGAGGATGGGCCAGTGCGGGCAGCCACAAGGAGCGTCAGAGCTGCCAGAGCCTGCACAGCTGGGAGCAGGCAGGGGCTAGAGAGGGGCTCAGAAGGCTGCTGGGAGTGTGTGTGTCCCCTCGGGGCTGGCCCTCTGCTCGTGAAGGAGGAGAAACTCTTAGGAAGGGATTTCTGTGCCCCGAGGAGCTTCCAGGTGTGTTAAGAGCCCCTGACGTGGGTGTTGCGGGGTGTTGGGGGCAGGGGATGGGGGCTATGTTGGGACAGAAAGGGAGAAAGGGGCACAAACCACATTCTCAGAGCCAAAGGGCGAGGGGGCATCCCATTGTGGCCCTTCGGGTTCCCTTCGCACCTCGTGCTTGTTCCTTGTTCCCGAGTCCGTGGCTTCCCTGCTCTTACGAAGCCTGTCCTTCTGGGCTTTCATTTCCTGTCTCTGCCCTCGCGTCCGGCGACGCATGCGCAGGAGGGACGCTGGCCATAAGTGACTGCACAAGACGCAGGTAGAGAGGAGGACACAGGGGGCACAGGGGGACCTGGATTTCAGACCTGCTCCCTACAGACTTGCTGTGTGGCCTCGGGCCAGCCGTGTCTACACCTTCAGTAAGGGCATCTGAGAAGACCTGCCTGGGTTGGGCCCCCGACGATGCCAGCGCTGCAGAGTCCTTTCGCTGCCTCTCCTCCTGCTCCCTCAGTCCCAGGCGGGGAGGAGTGGCAGAGAAGCACCTTCCCCTTCCCGGGGCAAGCGTCAGCTTGTTAGCTCCCCGCACGCTTACCAGAACACCAGGGTTTAGATGGCATTTGCTCCATTACAGCCCAGACCATCAGAGTCATTCTCAACTTAGAGAACCTCGTAGTCCCTGGGGTGGTTTTTTGGTTCTTATTATCGTTATAGTTCAAATGAGTATGTCCCAGAAAGCTGCCTTCTCATTCGGTAGCACGTGCAAGGAAGTGAGAGAATGTGTGTGCCTTGGAGCAAGGTGAGCGTGACCAGCCCGGGTCTGCTCGTCCTGCCGGCTGTCCAAGTGCTTGCTGCGCGGCACAAGGCGCTATAGACCATCCACATCCATCCAACGCGTCCAGCTGTAGATTTTTTTGACAAAGAGCTGCCGAATGAAATGCCCCATGGTCAGTACCGTGAGGGGAGAGATTAACGTCCATCCCTGGTAGAAAGTGAGCAGCCCGCGAGGATGCCCTGGCCGTGCAGAGGGGCAGGAGCCGGCCTGGAAGCCGGTTTGGGGGTTGGAGGTGGAGGCGGAAGGTTTGTGTATGCGCCTCTGCAGTAGAACGAATTTTCCGCCGGCCGGCTAGTTTCAAGTACCAGTTCCAGAATTCCGGTTGCTAATCCTTCCAGCTTTGTTGCAACAAGATTTATCAGGTTTAGAACAGACCAGTATTGCATTGACCCTCTCTTAATGAAGGCTTCTCCTAAAATCCAATGTTTCCTGCCAACCTCATTCTGGGCAGAGGAGTCCTGGCTCCCTACAAACCAGCCCCGCAAGCCTCGGGTGCAGGCAGGCTTTGGAGGCATTGGGGGTGTGGGTGCTGTGGAGGGTGCTGTGGCTCTGGCCCCACTCCTCAGCCTCTGGCTGTGGGGACACCCTGTGGCATGAGGTGGAATTGCACCTTGGTAGTGGGAGGCCCCTCTCTGAGGCTACTGGCCCTTCTGCCTTTTTTTCTCTGTTGCTGTCTCTCTCCTGTTCTGCTTTTCTCCTTCTTTTGTTCCCTGTAGACTCGCCTTTGCAGCTGGAGAGGCTGGCCCATTTGCCCCTGGGGAAGCACTATATCAGGCCGGGCAAAATGTTGTCTCAAGTCGCAGGAAATCCATGCTTTGGGGGATGGCCCTCGCCGGCCACAGCCAGATTTCTCCGTGTGTAAGTGGCACAAGGGGCGCGCTGTAGGAGTGAGCCTCTCTCAACGCAGGATCGGCAGGGGCGGCAGTGCAGAGGGCAGGAGGGAGCGGGCCTGCCAGGGTGGACTGAGGAGCCAGTGGAGGCAGGTACCGTGGCTCTCGGGGTGTAGGGAAGGGTAAAAGCTGTCGCGGCCTGAGGCCTGCTCAGCCTGCTTGGGGGAGGCGCGGGGGGTGGGGTGACATTTGGGAGCCGGACAGCCCTGAGTTTACATTCTACCTTTTGCTTTCTTATCGACTCATCTGACTTTAGGCAAATCACCCAGAACCTGTCTGTTCGCTCCTGTTCCAGTGTTCTAGTCCAACACAGCTATTAATATATGATGGGGAGGGGAAGAGAATGGAGCCCCCTGATGCGTATGTTTTGTTTTGTTTTTTTGAGACAGAGTCTCTCTCCGTAGCCTAGGCTAGAGTGCTGTGGTGTCATCACAGCTGATGGCAACCTCATACTCCTGGATTCAAGCAATCCTCCAGCCTCAGCCTTCCAAGTAGCTGGGACTATGGGCATGCACCACCATGCCCAGCTAATTTTTTCTATTTTTAGTAGAGATGGGGTTTTGCTTTTGCTCAGGCTGGTCTCGAACTGCTGACCTCAAGTGATCCTCCAACCTCGGCCTCCCAAAATGCTAGGATTACAGGTGTGAGCCACCGCACTCAGCCAATACATATGTTTTTTAAAAGCTGCCGTTCAGTAAGCGTGACTCTGTGCAATGCATGATTCTAAACACTCTGTAAGCATCATTTCATCAAATCCTTACAACAGGGAGGTTCTGTTATTGTCCCTCTGTTACACATGAGGACTGCCGAGGTCACATGGTCACACGGAGCAGTCGGGAGAAGAACCCAGTGTCTCCTGATCAAGCTCTCCACGTGAAATCACGGTACCGCGTGGCCTCACCTCTCCCAGAGTTTGTGGTTTAATCCACGGCTGTGGTACTTGTTTGAGGGATGGTGGATCAAGGTCCCTTCCTCCTTCTTGAGCGTCTCTTCCTTCTCCACCCAGTACCTACTGTGTGCTTCTCTGATTTACGGGTGGGGTCAGGAGAGAAGCAGCAGCACGCCGACGGGCTGGAGTGATGCCGGAGCTCGTCTTTGGAGGCCGTGGGGCTCCTCAGGGCCCGCAGAGGTGTCCCTTGCCGGTGAAGCAGGGTCCCTGTGTAGGTGGTTTTTGCTCGGCTGCCCTGGGGACTGGGTAGAACACGTCAGCCTGGACAATGTCCACATGCTCAGACATGCTTCTGGGCTGGGTCTGGGAGATCCAGACTGGCCAGGCCTGATACCTGTCTCCAGGGAGGGCCCCCGCCCACCAGGACGTGGGAAACAGGCAGCAGTGGGGTTTATGGTCAGTGGCAGCACTGGCTCATAGGGGACATGACAGCTGGGCCAGAAGCAATGGGCCTGGGCTCAGAGGGACCTGGGACCGAGGGTCTGGGGAGCAGAGGTGGAAGCGGCAGCAGGACATAGATCCCATCCCAGCAGAGAGCATGACGAGCGGCAGAGCTGTCAGCAGAGGTTGAGAGGGCCTGCATGCATGCGTTGCCTCTACAGAAGCATTGGAACGGCCGCTCCAAGAGCCTCGGCGCGTGGCTCTGCATAACACCCCTGCTGGCTTCCCACAGGAGGACCCGACCCTCCACAATACACCTCAGCGTCCAAGTGGGCTCTGCGCCTGTCCCTGCCTCCTGCGCTTGGCTGCCAGCCGGGACACGCGAGCACTTCCTTCCCTGGGACTTCCTTCAGGGATGTGGTTTTGTGTGGACATCCTCCCGGCCCCTCTGTTTCCTCCCCGTGTCCGCCTGCCATCTGTGCTGCCCGGCTCCCCACACCCCCAGCTGCTGCCCCCAGGCAGGACCCAAGCAGCTGAGGGCCTGTCATGTTCTTTCCTCTCTTCGTGACGGTCAGCACCACTTGTTTTAATGTTGGTGTCATCTGTCTTCGGATAGGAGGCGGGTGGGGTGGCGAGGAAGGTGAGAAGGAAAGATTTCACATTTACTTAGTCTTCCCAGGCCAGCGTCCCCGGGTGTGGTAAAAATATTCCAGAAACCTCTCCAAGGCTCAAACACTGCTTGAACCCAGGTCTTCTGCATGAGAATCACCTGGTGGCTCCGGCCAGCTGGGTGCGTCTCAGCCTCTGCAGGGTGTGCTCGCCTGGGCTCTGTGCCAGTGGGGCCACCCACACTCCTTCCACGTCTCTCTGTCCTGGCAGTTACTGGACTTTTAAAAGGCTCTTTGGCAGTTAAATAACTTGGCCTGTGGGTTTCAGCCCAGTGCCTCTTCTCTGGCTTGGGCTGGATGCCACTGCTTCTCACGTGGGAGGAGATGGTTCCTCTGGGGATCTTTTCACCCCTGAGGTTTTGTCACCTCCATCGGGGTGGGAGAAATGGACAAGGCTGGCCGCAGGAGGTTGTGCAAAAACGCCTGTCCCCTGTTGGTTACCAGCGCCCTCAGGAATTTTGGGCGTGTGCATGCCTGTGTGTATAAGTTACTGAAACTCTTTTCTTTCTGTTTCTCCCCACTCTCCTTCCCTGATTTAGGTTCCTTGAAATCCAGAGGCCCAGGCTTTGTAAGCTGCTCCGCATCCTCGCCTTTGCTTATCCCTACACCTGGGACTCCCTCCCCATCTTCTACAGGGTAAGGGCCGGCACTGTCTCCTCTCTGCCGTTGGCAACACCAGGGAGGCGGCTTCCCGAGTTTCAGGGGGTCAGAGCCTGCGCTGGGCACCGCAGGACACGGCGGGAGCCGAGACCCAGGTGCTGCCGTGCTGGCCCTTGAGGAGTGGTTAGGAGACGGCGTGGACACAGAGGTCCTGGCGGGCAGCGTGAGTGGGGCTTGGGAACGTTCGCAGAGCCAGGCAGCACAGGCACCTGGGCTTAGGAGAGGGAGCTGTCTACTCGCTGCCAGTCCTGGGGCAAGTTCTCTCCACTTTGGTTCCCCTCCTCTGTAAACAGGCATGATGATAACCCTGCCATCGGGCTGTGGGGAGGATTACACGTGGTAACGTATAAAGTTGGCTGGTGGCAAGAGTCCTATACGTGCACTATTGTATATCACCAACAATAAGTGTACTGTCGATATTGAAGGGAAAGGTATGAATGAAGGGCTTAAAGGAGAGACGGGAATTAGACGGAGAGCACAAAGGGAGAGGGTGTAGGAGGGACGACAAGGACGAGAAGGGGAAAGTCCATGCACTCTCAAATCACATGGGCTTGAGTTCAAAGTCTGGTCCCACTGCTTGCTGGCTGTGTGACCCTAGGCCATGCACGTAACCTCTCTGAGCCTTAGTTTCCTCATCTGTAAATGAGGTTAACATCTCTTCCTTCAGAGGGGGTAATAAGGATTAACCAACTGATCTGATGGGCTCAGCCATGCCTGGCACCTGGCCAGTACCCAGTGAGTGGAGTCCCCCTCCCAGAGGCAGTGACTTGTGTGTCTGGGGCATGAAGTCCAGATGGCAGGGCTGAGGGGTGAAGGGGAGGGGTGGAGCTCCACCCACCAATGGGGGCACTGAGCACATGTTCGGCCTATGTGAGTCCAGGGGAGACCCAGAGATAGGGGTGTAGCCCATTCCCCTCGCTCCTCCTCGAGGGCACAGACCACATGCAGGAAGCCAGAGAGGACTGAGCAAGCCTGCCCCATGCCCCACCAGGTCAGGCGGCACAGACGCTGCACTGTTGCTAGTGTTGTGTACTCTCTACTTGGCTGCCTCAGACAGTGGGGCAGAGGGGAGGGGGGGTCTAATTCCAAACAGTGATGTTGATACTGGGATCAGCCTGCCTGGATTCCAATCCTGGCTTCACTATTAACTAGTGGTTTGCAAGTCACTCTCTGGCCCAATTTTCTCATCTGCAAAATGGGCCAAATAGTCTGCCTTATGCTAATTGTTGCGGCTCAGATGAAACGATGCATATAAAAGGCATGGCCTGGTGCCCTCAGTAAGTGGTAGCTACTATAGTTACTTATAATAATAATAATACAAAAACTATACTTACCTCTGAAACAGTATAATGGCCATAATTAATACTTTTTGATGACTCGGAAGGCCTTCCAGGGATTTCGAGGCCTTACAGCCTTAATTAGGAGCATCGGTTCAGTGGATGTGCTGATTAACAGTGAGTTTAAATGTGAAGAGACCACTTTTTACTGTACAGTTGACCCTTGAACACCACAGGATTGAACTTACACGTGGATTTTCTTCTGCCTCTGCCACCCGTGAGACAGCAAGACCAACCTCTCCTCCTCGTCGCTATTTTCTTAATGCTATTAACTTTTCTCTAGCTTGCTTTTTGTAAGAATATGGTATATAATACATATAACATACAAAATACATGTTAATTGACTGTTATTGGTAAGGCTTTCTGTCAACAGAAGGCTACTAGTAGTTAAGTTTTTGGGGAGTCAAAGTTGCGTGTAGATTTTCGACTGCATGGGAGTCAGCGCCTCTAAACCCTGCATTGTTCAAGGGCCAACTGTACTTATATATTTTACCCCCAGAAACAGTAGCAATGTATATAATAGGATTTTTCTTTTCCTTTTCCTTTCCTTCCCTCCTTTCTTTTTTTTTTTGTAATTAAATAACTCAAAGGCTTTCGTGAGCATTTGGGGGATTGAAATACAATTACCGTGAGTCTCAATCGATCACACTCAGGATAGGAATTCTGGCCACACGTCCCTGAGAGGTCCCTCCTCCAGGCCACAGATCTGAGGTGGCAAGGGCCTTGGCCTCTGGAGTCCGTGCCTATGTACCGAGATGGGTGCTGAGAAGGAAGAGGGCCTACCTACGGCCTGGCCTCCTCTCAACGTCTGATGTTTCTTTAAATACCTGCAGCTATTCCTGTTCCCAGGGGAGAGTGCACGAAACGAAGCCATCTTATACCACCAGAAGCACATGGTCATGACCCTCCTGGCCACTTTCTTGTACTCTGCACACCTGCCGGAGCGCCTAGCCCCTGGACGCTTTGACTACATTGGTGAGTGGGCGGTGGCCCTGCCACTCTGCTTGTTACCCTCCTGCCTGGGGCGGGGTCCCATCCCTGATTCCAGCACACACGTAGCTGTGAAGGGGCAGGCAGGGGCCGGGAAGGAGGCCAAGGCGAGTGATGTTGCAAGTTGACAGGGCCCAGGATGTCCATAGCTGGTGCATTACCAGTTAGGATGGGGGAGGATGGGGAGCAGAGGGGGGCCAGGACCTGAAAGCATTCAGATGGGGCATGGAGCCAGTGAGTTCTATTGTTACCTAAAATATGGAATCCTGTTATTAAATGAGCACTGGGGGTAGCCATGGAGAGGAAGAGGAAAGGCAGGTGCAGATGGCCCTGAGGGTCACAGACAGCAAGGAGCTGTGCAGGGGAAAGTGCCGTCCTGCGCGCGGTGGGTGGGAGGGGGCCAGGACTCTGGGCAGAGCAGCAGTTCTCAGGGTGTAGTCCGGGGACCAGCAACAGCAGCACCACCTGGGAAAGTGCAGATCCCTGTGTCCTGCCCTAGACCTCCCAAACCGGAAACTCTGGTTGAGGGGCCCAGCACACACACAGAGGCTGCACCATCCTCCAGGTGGACATGAGCTCACAGATGTCTGCGAAGTGATGTGGTGGAGAGGAGGTGTCGGAGTCTCGGGGGGGTTACACCTGCTGCAGGGCGGAGCACTGCAGAATGTATCGCCCCCTCCCCGGCTCTGGGACTGGCGGGAGGAGGGCAATCTTATATCGCTTCTGGTGATGCTGACAAGTGTTCGGGGTGAGAGTTCCTTAGATAAGTACTGCGGGACCCAAAGGGCCAGTCACTGTCCCCACCGTGGCAGAAACCTTGATTCCCCCCAAGCCCATTTCCTTCCTGATTTTCTGTCTCCTATCACCGAAGACATGTGGCCCCAGATTTGCTTTGTTTGATCTGATTAGAATTTTATCTCCTTTTCTTCTTTTGTCTTGACAAGAGGGTTGCAACTAGCAAAATGCTCAAAGAGCAGATTTCCAAAAAGGAAGGAAAGGAGAGGCCAGGGGATTGGCAGCAGTGCCCCGCTTGCCTGCCATGCCTACCTCCCCAGCCCCACCTTGGATGAAGTCTCAGGGGCTTCAGGAAAAATAGGCCTGGGCCTTATTTTGCCACCACTCTGGCTTCTTAATCACATTTTATTTACTCACTTCTATCCCATCCTCTTGAGCCTAGGGGTAGAGTCGAAAAACACACAGGGGGAAATTTGCTAGACCATGGTATATGACAGATCATTAAGATGTTTAGGAAGTTCTCAGTCCTTGAATAACTGAGTCTGTTGGACGTAGGAGTCCTCTGGCGCCAGCCCCTGAGCCCCAGCCTGCGAGTGCTGACCTGGCGTGTTAGTGTTGGCCACAGGAAGCTCCTCCCTGGTCCTGTCGGGCAGGATTGTTGAAATCACTCTTCATGCTTTGGCCACAGTTCAGATATATGCAATGCTGATGGCTCTTTCTGCCTTTCATCTCATGCCCTAGTGAAGATGGGTTTGAGCCTCAGCTGGCAAATGTAGCTAGTCACCACTCTGCTTGGTGCGGTGTCCTTGGAGGGCATGGCTCTCTGCTGGAGAGGAAGCCACTTTGCTGCATCGCATGCAGATTTGGAAATCATACCTAGCCCAGTAGCTTGTGCATAAAATCATACACAGCCCATTGGCCTGGTAAAGCAGGGGTGGCATCTCCAGGAACATCTTCTTCCTGGGGGGCAGAGCTTGGGGAGCTGGTGGCTCCCAGCTATAAGGAACTCACCAGATGTCCACTTGAGACTCCTCGACCCTCCTACACTCTCGTTCCTGATTCTGCTCCTGCACAATAGTAGAGGTGGCCGGGCTGGTGCTTGCCTAGGACACATTTATTCAATACTTCTTCTGGGATAGGTCCTGAACTTTTTTTTTAACCAAAGGAGAATCCTTATTTAACTTTCATGTTATATCAGTTTGCAACGGCTGCCATAACAAAGTACCACAGACTAAACAACAGAAATTTATTTCCTTACAATCCTGGAGGCTGGAAATCTGAGATCAAGGTTGTCAGTAGGGTTGGTTTCTCTCCTTGGCTTGTTGATGGCCATCTTCTATGTCCTCACATGGCCTTGCCTCTGTGTCTGTATGTGTCTGGGTCCCGATTTCCTCTTCTTCTAAGGACACCAGTCTTATTGGATCAGGGTCCACCCTAATGACCTCATTTTTACTTAATCGTCTCTCTAAAGACCCTATCTCCAAAAATGGTCACATTGTGGAGGTCGTTGGGGTTAGGACCTTAACATATGAATTATTTAGGGACATAGTTTAGCCCATAACAAGTGTGGTCTTCTCATCTTACTCCTAGTGTCTGAAGGTTGTCCCCAAAAGCAGTCCCTGACCCTGGGCATTAGAATCCTTTTCTCACCAAACACCAAAAAAGCATGTCTCTGCCCACTGCCACCTCTCTCTATTGGGTCCCGCCTCTCTGGACGAGCTCTGGGTGAGCTGCATCCAGCACGTCATCAGGAAGGAAGAGTCCCTGGTCATGTCTGTGGGGATCCAGCAGTAGGGAGAGGACCACTTGGGAAATGGCCAGAAAATCTGGCTGTCTTCTCCTGGCGCTGAAGTCAGAATCTGAGCTGACTGAGATGCCCTTGGGCAGAGCATGGTGCCTAACTTTCTCATCTGGAAAATGAGGCTGCTAGATAAGTTGTTTTAAAAATGAATGTGGTTTGCTCTGATAGCCTTTTTATTTTTCTCATATTGATTTTTAAAAATAAATTTATTAAGGTATATTTTACATATTCAATAATTCCCCAATTTCAAGTATACAATTCAGTGATATTTTCAGTGAAATTTACCAGGTTGTACAACCATCACCATAAATTGGTTTTAGAACCTCTTGATCACCCCGATTAGATCCCTCACACCCATGTACTGTTAATCCCTTTTCCCACCCCTGCTCAAGGTGGCCACTAATCTATTCTCTATCTTCATGGATTTGCCTATCCTGGCATTCCATGTAAGTGGAATCATACAATATATGGTCTCCTGTTTGGCTTCTTTCATTCAGCATCATGTTTTGTTGTGTGTGTGTGTGTGTGTGTGTGTGTGTGTGTGTG
Organism: Propithecus coquereli; assembly: GCF_000956105.1. Lineage (NCBI taxonomy): Eukaryota > Metazoa > Chordata > Mammalia > Primates > Indriidae > Propithecus > Propithecus coquereli. The sequence continues at coordinate 468,335 of NW_012155507.1, read as the reverse complement.
TGTGTGTGTGTTTAGAGACAGGGTCTGGCTGCTCAAACTCCTGGGCTCAAGCAATCCTCCCATCTCAGCTTCCTGAGTAGCTGGGACTATAGGCACACACCACCGTGCCTGGATAATTTTTTTATTTTTTGTAGAGATGGGGTCTCGTTATGTTGCCCAGGCTGGTCTTGAACTTCTCAGCTCAAGTGATCCTCCCTCCTTGGCCTCCCAAAGTGCTGGGATTACAGGCATGAGCCACCACTCCCGGCAACGTCATGTTTTTAAGCATGCGTGCCATAGTGTGTATCAAAACTCCATTCCTTTTTGTCACTGATCTCGATGGCCTCTTGTGTGTTTGCCCCAGGTCACAGTCACCAGCTGTTCCATGTGTGTGTGATCCTGGCCACGCACATGCAGATGGAAGCCATACTTCTGGACAAGACTCTGCGGAAGGAGTGGCTCCTGGCCACCTCCAGGCCCCTCTCGTTCCCTCAGATAGCCGGAGCCATATTTCTGTGCATCATCTTCAGCCTCAGCAACATAATTTATTTCTCAGCTGCTCTGTATCGGATTCCCGAGCCAGAATTACATAAAAAAGAAACATGATTGAGATCATAAGCTTTTCATGCCAGATGTCAACATTAAGCTGCAACACCCTAGCCACCAGAAGCCAGTGGCATGGTCCTGGCTTACGATGGCCTAAAATACTCATAATGATTGGTGTCTTGGCATTTTTGAATGAGTTCATGCCAAAAAGGTATTTAACTGGGGAAATGTCTCTAAATGTGCACTGATTCTGTGTGTGTGATTTTGAAAGGGGAACGGGGGTTCAAGCAAGTCCTTGTTAAGGCAAATTATTGATATTTCGTCAAGTTTTAGATTTATTTAAAACAGGGTTTTAAATTCTATTTAAACAGTTAGATTAAGCACATTGCCCTTGTAGCTTTGTGTTCCTCTTTAAAAATGGATCTTGCTTCATTTGGTGAATTTCACATAGCAAAGCTTCTCCCGAGAGCTCCTGTAGTGGCCTGTCAGCTACTCTGAGAGAGTGAATGGGGAAGGACACTGGGAGGACCTGAGAAAGAGGAAGGTGGTCACTGGGAGCCCTGGGGACTGGGAAAGCATTCCAGAATGAGGGCATGGGTTTGAGGAGGGATCTTCGTCCAGAATTGACTTGTGGGGAAAGGGGACCCTCCGCTCCCTCGCTCTGTTCCCCCACGTCCATACTGCCTTCAAAGTGCAAATTCTCATGTCATTATGGATTTGGAGTTTGTAAGTTTTTTTCTTCGAAGTCCACAGCCAGGTGTGATGTGTTCTGTTATGCTCTGTTTTCTTGTGGCCAGTTTGATCTGCAAAGTATTATGCAGTGCAGATAAAATGTGTTAAACTATGGGAGTTGCCCAAGTTCATCCCAATTGGTTGTGCTCATCTGTCACCTTTTAAACCAAAGAAGGTTGCTATATTTGGGGATGTCATACATTTGATATTGCATCAGCATTTCAAGTATGCTGCAAAATTTAGTATTCATGTGTGGAGGATGTCAACAGCCTTGCCAATGGGATGGTCAAATATAGTGTTCTTAAGCTTTACTGTGAACCAGAAACACCTGGTAAGCTCGTGACAGATGCTGATTCTTGGAGCAAACTGGGAATTCTGCTTTACTCCGTTAAAGGTGGGTTTTGGCTTCCCCGCCCTCCCGCCCGCAGGATTGCAGACCCCCAGCCCCGCACCTGCCTTCAACCGCCACCTCCCGGGGAGAGGACTGACCGCCCAGACTGCCGGTCCGGGGCTCCCTGGGCCGGGCTGATCCCGGGGAGCCCCCCGACTGCCTCCCAGAGTAAGGGAGGAAGGAGATCTTAGCCTGCCACCGCCTCCGAGCAGGCCGCCAGGTGAGCGCCGGGACACGTAGGGAACCCAGGTCGGGAGCCAAGTGTCACGTCCTCACCCGCAGCTGGGGCGCGGGAGGAAGGATTCCTGCTCCAGGCCCTGCCAGGAGAGTCCCGTATAAGGGCCTTCCCTCTGCTCAACGCTCCTTTAAACACAGAGTTCTGCAAACACATGTTAGAAAGCCCCAGATCGTACTGAAAGCGCTTTGCTTTGAAAACCATTCTTCCTACGCCCACCCCTCTCCACCCCTCCTCTCCTCCGCGGAGGCCACCATTAAAAACCCCTTAAAAACACTCCTGACTAACACATGTGGACAGCAACCCGGGAAAGGCCCGACCACTGTTTACCCTTGAAGAGTTTCTTTCTTCTGTCTGGCAGTGTCTTCGCAAAATTTGTGAATCAGAAGTCTTAGGGGACCGTCTCCAGATTTAGCAGCTTGGGGACATCATGTTTTTGGCTGTGGCCCCTTCTATCAATTTAAATTTTGTTATTCTGTTATTTTTGCAACGTTCGGTAATATTTCTTTAACGCTCTAGATCTTGTTCCTTCAACTTTAGACAGCATCTATTTACTCCGTATTTTGAAAGCCTGAAATATTTCGAATCTAGTTTTAAAATAAACGATAATGTTTTAAATGTTCCAGTAATACACAAGAACAAGACAATTAGAACACACAGAGCTTTGCGTGAAAAACAAATCCTATAAACAACAGCTGCCCCCTCATTCCCCATCCCTGGCAGCCCATTAAAATTTATTGTAATTAAATTATTTTTCTTTTTCTGAAAAAAAAAAAAAAAGGTGGGTTTTGTAGAGGAGATCTGCACAGGAGCAAGTCTCCCAGAGGATTCTAACAGGAGGGCCAGGGGCCAAACTGGAGTAAGTGCTTGTGTCACACGTTCTGAAGGCACAGGCTATCAGCTTTGTTTTGCTTTATCTAAGTTTCAGCAACTCACCACCTGAGGGCATGTCCCCCACTTTCTGTTCCAGACTTTTCTACTCTGAATAGTACTAAGACACTGAGCATTTTGTCATTTGTTGCACTACCAATTCTAGTCCAATATTTCACGGTGTTTTCAGGGAGCGCAGAAATGCTGAACAACTTTTAACAGAGGCCCATCGAACCCTCATCTGCACTTGACAATGACTCAGGGTACCTCTATGACAATGCAGGGTCCTCTTTGCTGACTCAGGAATACCCCCGTATCTTAGAACACTGTCTCCACCATTAACCAGCTCCGACACCTGAATGGCCTTGTAAATAGTTCGTATTCTAATCCTCTGAGGACAAGTAACAATTTGTATTGGATGAGAGTGGTTAAGAAATATGATTTCATTAGTTTTATCATCTATTTACTTCCTGTGGTGAAGGCAGACTAATAAAATTATATGGGATGGTAAATTTTTGGTACATTAATTGCAAACTGCATGACGAAATTTGTTTTTTTGGCACCAGCCTGACATTGTTAGTGGAATGTCACAACAGCAGGGTCTGTGGGCTTCCATTTCATCTTGCTATAACTTTAGTTTTATGGCTAAAAAAAGGTCCAAAGTTTAAACACCTTTTTCTAATATTGCCAAAGATATAAAGTGCATTAAATTCTCTTGTTTATAGATAATAAATCTTCTCTGTTTAGCTCAGAAACACGTGAGAGATAATAAGTGATCGATTTGAAGGACTTTTAGATTATTTAATCTTTGCTTACGTTGCTTTTTCATCGTGCTTAATGATGAAATGTTAAATCAACAAAATAAGATCAAGTACACAGTGTTTTTATAAGTTTGGTAAACTTTAGTCCCATTGTGTACTTTTGAGGACAGTGCTATAAATTAAAAAAAATTTTTTTTTTTCTGAGACAGAGTCTCACTCTCTTGCCTAGGCTAGAGTGCCTTGGCGTCAGCCTAGCTCATAGCAACCTCAAACTCCTGGGCTCAAGCGATCCTCCTGCCTCAGCCTCCCGCTAATTTTTTCTATTTTTAGTTGTTTGGCTAATTTCTATTTATAGTAGAGATGGGGGTCTCACTCTTGCTCAGGCTGGTCTCGAACTCCTGAGCTCAAGCAATCCTCCCACCTCGGTCTCCCAGAGTGCTAGGGTTACAGGCGTGAGCCACCTTTATAAAAGGTTGCATCACACTGATTTGGAAGCTTCTAATGCAAAATGAGACTGGGTTCAAATATATTAATTATTATTAAGTAGTACACATTAGATGTCTAATATGGGTATAGTTTTATCCAAGCCATCTCAGAAGGTTTGTCAGAGAGTCAGTGGAAGACCTCGCTGGAAAGATGTCTCTTAGTGAACTGGTTCTCAATCTTTAAAAACTGTCTCAATGCACTTGAGAGATGGGACGCACTCCTATCGGTGACGATGGCTTGCAGCATGGCACTGTCTCAGAAGGGAATGTGGTGGGGAGGCACACTCCTAACAAGATGTACCTCCTCCTCCTCCCCTTGCTTGAGAAACAATACTCTAAAATTTACTAGACATTACAGTTGTCATAAAACTTGAGTGTGTTTGAATGAAGCCGTTTTAGTCAACTTTACCTCTCTTCCCTCATTGAAGGGTATCATTTTCCATTCCTCAGTTTTTAGAAAATAACTCTCATCTTTTTTCAAAAGAAATGAATTTATAATTGTTAATAGAACACTGCAAAGTCTTTTGAGTACAACAGGATTTAAATATTTGGTCTGCTGCAAAGTGTTTTTTTTTTGTTTGTTTTTTGTGGAACACGCTTACATGAGACGTTCTGAGGAAGGTGGAGTGGAGTAGAATGGTTTTGTCAGATATGTTCGCGAAACCGTCATTTGAATCTATCGTGTCCCTTTTTATATGAAACACCGATCAACACTGTACAACCCTTTATAACGTATTAGTTGAATGCCAGCCTCTGATTTTCTAGTCAGCAATCCATTATGGCAAAGACCGACGTCCAAACTCAGAGATGTTCTTCCAACTTACATTAATGTCTGGTTTTCTTGAACTGTGTAAGAGAAAAAATAAATAGAATGTATTTATTATCATAAAGTTGTCCTGGTTGCCACTTGATTTGGTTATGTTTCACCTACCATACTGCAAACGTGTTCGTTCTTCATGGGAAAATAATTCCTGCGTCTGGTAAATCATTAAACGAATTTAGTGCCTGGTATGTATAGAGTGGACGCTGTCCTAGAAGCTGGGGAAAACAGTGAACAGAAACTATGGTGTCTCATGGGGCTAGTGTTCTGGTTGGGCAGGGAGACAAGATATATGGATAAATTCAGATAATTGCTGAAAGGAAAATGGGCCTGGTGAAGGATTAGGGAGAAGGGTGGTAGGGCAGGGGAATTGGATGGCCTCTCTGGTAAGCTGGCATTTGAGGGGAGATTTGCTGGGCAAAAAGGAGGCAGGCTTGCCGGTGTGCTCGGGAAGGCATTTTAGGCAGAGGCAGCAGTAAGTACCAGGGCTCCACGGCCAGCAAGGGCTTGTTCTATTACTAGGCAGGATGGACATCGGGCCACTCCAGAATTGTGTAACTCCCGAAAACGTCTGGATGACTTGACTTCTGAAATGACATGAATTCTGAAATTTTCCTGAGTTTTCTTCCTGGAAGATTGCCTAAAGAGCTTTTTATGTCCCTCCCCTTGATAATTTTATGGAATGCTTCCACTCAGTAATAAATGCATTTCAGACAAATAGAAAGTTGTTAGTCCCATACTCTTCATGCTAAGCAACGGATTTCTAAAAGTGGCTTAACTTTCGCCTCCTCCAGAGTATAGAATGAAAGGACCGCAAAGAACATTTAATTCAGCCCTTTTAAAATTCGTTCAATAGAAGATAAAAAGGTAAAATAAATAAAAAAGAAAAAACTAAAAAAATTAAAAGGTGTTCGATGGTGTAAAATGCAGATTCTCAGACCCAAAAGTACTGACATAGAACACCAAAGGAGAGGGAAGGGGTCCAGGGGTTTTGAATTTTTAGCAAAAGCCACAGGTGATTTTTAATATAAGGGCATTTAAGAAGCACTGATATAGTCCACCTATTTTTTAAAAAATATAATTTCAGACTTAGAAAAATGTTGCAAAATAGTACAAAAAATTCGCAGGTATGTTTCTCCCCCTTCCCCCTTTCTTATGTATAACTCCCTTCTCCAACAGTGCAAAAGCCAGCTCCCATTAGCCACAATGTATTTACTTATTTGCTCAATGCTAGAATGTACGCAATGTTTCAGAGTAACATTCAGATATAGAATGGGGAAAGAAGTCTACCAATCAGAATTCAATCTGTTTCAAGTTCCTTTTGTCTTGACCCTGAAAGTCAGCCTGCATCTAAATAGTCAAAATTACTTGGGTTAGTTATTACCCCCTTTCTCTGTGACTATACTATTCATTTGAAATATAATTCAGATCATTTGTTTCTTTTTGTGTGAATTTTACAGTCCTCCCCCAGCCTGGCTGATTTTATTTGTGTTTTCAGTATGTAAAACATTAACAACTAACCATTTATTTTATAAATAACCTGGGGAGAGACATTCACATGGCCTGGGAATGTGAGATAATGTTTCCAAGGCCACCGAGTGACCGGCAGGACCAGGGAGGGAACAAGGTGTGTGGAGTGTGTCTCAGTTCCCAGGGCAGTCCTGTGCGTTTTACTGCCTTCCCTTGAACACTGGGCTTGAGCAGTTTCTGGTCATTGGTGTTCATTGTGTGTCCACAGCCGGACTTGCTTATCTGGGCGTTTGGCTGGATACATGATTTCAAATTGGTGAAGTGTCAGCCCCTCTTCAGTGATTTGCCAGTCCAGTTGGGCAGTTTCTAATAAAGTCAAACTTAACACACAAGACCCACAATCCCACCCAAGAGAAATAAAAACACATCTACATAAAGACCTTTACACGAGCAATTATACCAGTCTCACTGATAATTGCCAATAAGTGGAAACAACCTGAGTCTCAACTAGTGAATGGCTAAACTGTCCTGCATTATACCATGGAATAGTACTCAGCACTGAAAGGGGATCAAGTTACTGGTACGTGTCCCACGTGAGTGGATCTCAAAGCGCTATGCTGCGTGAAAGAAGAGACATTCTGCAAAAGGCAAAACTATAGGGAAGGAAATCACAAAAGTGGGTGCCAAGACCTGGGACTAGGGGCAGGTGACTGACTACAAAGGGGCAGCACAAGGGGTTTTCTGGAGTGATGGAAATACACATCGGATTATGGCGGTAGTTACAGGGTGGTGCATGTTCATCAAACACATAGAATGATACAATTATAAAAAAATGGGTGATTTTACTGTATGTAAGTTATACCTCAAGAGCCTGACTTTAAATAGAAAAAAACTTCCGGGTTCTACTCCCTCTCCCTCTCCTGCCCTCACCTCTGGTCTGGATTGCTAATTCTAGGGGAAAATGCAAATCTCTTACTGGCTATGCAGAGCCCTTAACCATTTTCGAATAGAGAAATGGTATTTTTAAGAAAATTAATAAACCAGAGCATTAATATGGATGGAAACCAGAGAGGGAGAAGAAACTGGCCTAAAGAGAATGTGGAGGCAGTGCAATGTGACTAGGTCCCCAACTGGGGTGTTCTTTCAAGGGATGGAGCGCCTACTCTGCTGGGCACCAGGCATGCAACAGTGCCATCTAGCGAGGCTGTGGGGATAAGCTGGCAGAGGAAACAGGAATAAACAGTGACTGCAGATTGGGATGTGAGCGCTGCAGCAAATTAACGGGTGCACCGACTGGGGGGAGCAGCAGGTGTGGGCTGAGGGGGTCCAATATCCAGAGCAGGGTAGTTGGCAGATCTGCTGAGAACTAAAGATGAGGCATTGTTGGAGAAAAGGAGGGAGGAGAGTGTGACGGCAGAAAGAACGGGCGTTTGACCCCCCCGTGTTCAGGGCACTGCAATAGAACATGGCTGGAGGGCACAGGAGGCAGTGATGAGTGATGAGCCCGGAGCAGAAGAGCCTCAGGGCCCTGGGGAGGGTCTCGAGCAAGGGGGAGCCACCACAGGGTTTCATGCAGGGGAGCGACACGATCAGACCTGTGATTTAGGGGTGAGCTGGCTGCAAAATGGAAACTGGGTTGAGGGGGGCACAGGGAGCCCCGTTAGGACAATGTTGTAGACATCCAGGTTCTGAGAGAAGGTAATGGCCAAAGGGGATGGAGAGAAGTGGAGAGACTTGAAGGCTATTTAGTAGGTAGAACTGTTAAGATGTAGTGATTGAATGTTGGAACAGAAGGAGAGGAAAAAGCCAAAGACTCTGGCTCGGGTGATGCCGTCCACTGAGTGGGAGCAGGTTTGGGAGAAGAGATTAGGATGTGTTAGGTGTGAGGTGCCCGTGGGACATCCAAGTAGAGGATCCAGAAGGCAGTTGGATATTGGGTCTGAAGTTCAGAAGTGCAAATGTGAATGGGATATGAAGCCATGGGACTGCCTGAGTGTCGAGGAGAACGCACAGCTAGTGACTATTCGGTTTGCTCGGAGTGGAAACCTGGAAAGTATGTATAGGACAGAATGCAGTTAATGAAAAACTTAGATAGCGATCATAAGGCTTGTGAAACAATAGCCGCAGGAGTCTGGAGAGTCCAGAAGTCGTAAATTTAACTCTGACCACAGATGGTTGCGGAACCGGTCTGTTCAGAAAAAAATTTTTACTGTTCAGAAAAAAATTCACCCTCCCCAGGCTTCCATCCAAACCTCCTGTAAAACCCACAGCTCTCCCCTTCCTGGCATGGATGCTCTTTTTGGCCTCCACCCATCTGCACCCAGATGCTCGAATAAACAGCATTTTGCTACACCTGAGGCTTCATGTGTCTCCCTCTCAGCTCCAGACCTAACAGTGACCAGCTTGGAATCCTGAACCACAACATTTAACAGAGAAAAAAGGACCCACAAATGAAAGAGGAGCTAGAGAGCTAGGAGAAAAAATAAAGGTATGGAAAGAGAGGCACCAGCAACATTTGGTGTTTTTGAGAGGTCAAGTAAGACAAGGGCGGGAAAGGACCAATTAGATTTAGCATCAAGGAGGTGGTGATCTTGGTGACAAGAGTTCCAGTGGAGAGACTGAGGCAGAAGCCAGAAAGGAGAGCAAGTAGGAGGTGAGTAGTCAGCAGCCAAGCCCAATTCCTAAATGGTACAGATCGCAAACTCTTACTTGACAACAAAGTCCTAATTGTTCAAAGGCTTCGACATAAAAAGCAAAGCAGGCCAGGCGCGGTGGCTCACGCCTGTAATCCTAGCTCTCTGGGAGGCCAAGTCAGGCGGACTGTTTGAGCTCAGGAGTTCGAGACCAGCCTGAGCAAGAGCAAGACCCCGTCTCTACTAAAAATGAAAGAAATTAATTGGACAACTAAAAATATGTAGAAAAAACTAGCCAGGCATGGTGGCGCATGCCTGTAGTCCCAGCTACTCGGGAGGCTGAGGCAGAAGGATTGCTTGAGCCCAGGAGTTTGAGGTTGCTGTGAGCTAGGCTGACGCCACGGCACTCTAGCCAGGGCAACACAGTGAGACTCTGTCTCAAAAAAAAAAAAAAAAAAAAGCAAAGCAATAGAAGCACTGGGGGAAAATATGGGAAATTAAAACAAATCAACCAACCTCAGGGTGGGTAAGACTTTCCCTAGTATGATACAAGACAGAAGCCATAACAGAAAAGACTGATATATTTGGCTATCAGAATTTTTTTTTTTTTGCTGTCACAAAACATATATAAATGATAATAAGAACCAAAATATGAACTATAAATATTTGAACTCATATTTTGGATGAGGATTTTTTTTTAATATAAGAAGAGCTTTTATAAATCAATAAGAGAAACTAACAACCCAATAGAATAATGAAGCGAAGAATATGAACACAGTTCATACGGAAGAAAACACAAATGGCTCTTAAATATAAGAGTAGACATCCAACCTCCTTTATCATAAGAAAAATGAAAATGTAAACATGATTTTTTTCACCTAATAGGTGGATATATATTTAAAAGTTTGATAACACTTTGTTGTCTGAAACTTGTTGAGAAACAGGCACTCTCATACAGGCTGGTGAAAGTGTACATTTGGACAACTTTTATGGAGGACAGTTTGGCAATACTTGTGAAACATTACACATGCATATACTCTGACTCAACAATTGTGCTTCTTGGAATTTATCCTACATATTTACTTGCATTGTATAAAATGATGTATTTCCAAGTTTATTCACTGTAGCTATGTTTATAACAGCAAAAATCAAAACTATCCTAATGTCCAATGTAGAGGTTGAAAAGGTATACCTTTTTTTACCTAACATAAGAGTCATAGCCGACATTACTATGACAAAAGACAGGTTAACAAGATACAAGGATTAAAAATTCATTTAATGAAAGTTTTACATGACATAGGAACCCTCGGAAATGAAGACCTAAAGACCCAGGGAAAATTGTCCATTTTTATATTTAGATTTGATGAAGAATGAACAATCATGTAGAAATGTGATTGGACAAAAGGAGTATGAATTAATAGACTGACAAGGAACCCAGAAAGGCCTATCTGTTCAGATTCTTATTGGCCTCTCTGTGTAGCATTCCTTTCTCTGGGGTATACAGCAGGATCCTTCTGGAATGAGAGTCTTATGACGTATTATCAGACAAGATAAATCAGAGAATTTCATTATGGCCAGCTCCTACACAGAAAGGTGGGGGAAGGTTAGAGTAATATTTCTAGGTTTTTCTACAGTAATATTTCTGGCTAACTTTGGGGGAGAGGGGTTCTAGTTTCCGTGACCTGCCTTGGGAAAGAGGAATTCTGGTTTCTATGATTTGCTTTAGAGAAAGAGGGATGGGAGACAGAAGGGCAGGAGGTCGGAGAGAGACTTTGCTTCTGATGCTGCTTCTGAGGCCTTCCTATCTCCTTTAGTTCAAAGTACTCAGCATTTCAAAGAGTTATACTTTGGGGTATCATTTTCTGAGCCCCAACACCAACAATATAGGCCAAGGGAATATTAAATTATGACTATCCTTACCAATGCTATGGTCCTGTAGGAAGCTGAGAGAGCACTAGAGTTCCATGAAAGCACAGATGTAGATGCATGATAGTTATCAGCTAAGGGGCAAAGGTTGAAGTGAGATAGAATCAGTTCATCTAAGACAAGAGTAGTTTCTGGACGTTGTTCCTCAAGGGCAAAGACCAAATTTTATTCCTCTCTGTAGGTCTAGGATCAACATTAGCACAACAAGAAGACTGATAAAATAACGTATATTTTGGAAGGAGCTGGAGGAACTAGACAGGGAAACGCAGGAAAGGTGAATCAGAAGGAGAAAGCAACACAAAATAATGCGGTGACATGGCTCCAAGCCGGGCACAGGAATTGAACACTCCTGGACCACAATGGCATCGCCGACCTCTGATTCAATCCTGGAATTGCCCTTCCACTGAACTTTCTGTGTTGAAGGAAAAGAAACCCTCAGTTTCCTCATCGGAAAATGGAAGCGGATGTCAATATGCTACTTCTGTTAAAATAAATAAATAAATAAAACAGGAAAATGGAAGAGGTTGGATTTCACGTCTGAGGTCTCCCTCCAGCCCTGACGCCCACACTCAGCCCGCGGTTTCCGCGTCGGTAGTCTAGGAGACGAGCGCCACTTCCGGCAGAACGGCCACTTGCACTGAAGCCTCGCCCCTTGCCTGCAGGCGGGCGCTGATTGGCCCGTTTGAAATGCGCCGCGCGCGAGCTCACCTGGGCTCGCGGCGACGCAGCCCGGCTTTCCGGAGTGCGGCGCCTGAGCCGTGGAGTCCCTGTTCCCGCGGCTTGTTCCTGCGGCCCGCCGTCTTCGCCAGCCTGCCGGATCGAGCTCGGCGTCCCGCGCGCGCGTCTGGGCAGCGCGGAGGCCGCTACCATGAAGCCAGCGTGAGTACGGGGCCGCCGAGCAGGGAGGGCGGCCGGGCGGCCGGGGCGGAGACGGAGGCCCGGGCCGCGGGGCCGAGGGCCGGCGTCTCTCCTCACGCCGTCTGCATCGGGCCCCGCGCCGCCCCGGCCCCCAAAGGAGCAACGCTGCACGTGAGGCCGCTGGGAAACACCGGCCGCGTCTCCTCCCCGCCCTGGCCTCCTGCGGCCGGGAAGCGTCGGCCCGAAGCTGGGGCGGGCGGGGCGGTTTGTGCCGCGACCCGGTTCCTGTTAACTGGGTGGTCACCCTCCTGACTCCAGGACAGCTTCCCCTATCCCTTTCTCAGGTTCCCCTTCTCCCTCCCCGGCCTCCCGCGCTCCCAGATTGCGTTTTTCAGGTATTGCGGGTCAGGAGGCGACCGTGGTCAGGGGTTGTCTCGCGTGTGAAGCCGAGTGTTGTGTCCTGGGAATTGCGGGCTGGTTAGGTGGTCTCAGCCCCCGGGGAGCCGTGGCATTGGTCAGCACTGCGTGCTTTTCTTAGCCCAGTTCCGTGGCCTTGAGGCCGAGACCATCACCTTATATAGGCCCGTTACTTCTGTTGTATTTTTTTTGGCCGCAGACAGCCCCGTCCCCATACACAAACGCACACGCCCACATTCCTCACTGAGTCGGCGACCGAACATTTTGGGCACAGCATTCCTAGGTAAAGAAGTACCTGTGCAAAGAAGAGGGTTAACTTTACAATTATTACCATTTAGGTAATCGTTTGCAAAAGTCAATTTGTTTTATTAAGAGACCAAAGTCAAAATCTTTATTTTAAAAAAAGATACGTTGAGTTTAAGTAAACCTACCACTATAGTATTTTGCACGTAAGACTAGTTTGCTTCTGTCTCACCTGGGAATATGTTGAGAAAAATAATCTACAGTCCAAGCCAATAATTTCAATTAATTTTTAATGTGTTAAATGTTCATCTAACCTGTAGATGTGAGGAACAAAAAGTGGTATGCTGGGGAAATGGTGATATCAGTCAAAATACCTTTATTGTCCCTGCTTAAGAGAGCAAGAAATTGGCAATTTGAGACCACATTTTATTTGGGGACAAAGGGTTATCGTTTTGACCATTCATTGGCTGGTTGTTCCTTGACAGTATAGGCATAAATTTTAAAGAAAGAATGGATTTCTTCATGTGCATTTTTGTAATTTATCGAAGTTAATTGATTGTTAGTCTGCCTTGATAATGACTGTTAACACAGTGTATGTGCTTGTGCACATCTGTAAATGTCTTTAACTTTTTTTTTTTTTTGAGACAGAGTCTCGCTTTGTTGCCCAGGCTAGAGTTGAGTGCTGTGGCGTCAGCCTAGCTCACAGCAACCTCAAACTCCTGGGCTCAAGCGATCCTCCTGCCTCAGCCTCCCGAGTAGCTGGGACTACAGGCATGCGCCACCATGCCCGGCTAATTTTTTCTATATATGTATTTTTTTAGTTGTCCAGATCATTTCTTTCTATTTTTTAGTAGAGATGGGGTCTCGCCCTTGCTCAGGCTGGTCTCGAACTCCTGACCTTGAGCGATCCACCCTCCTCGGCCTCCCAGAGTGCTAGGATTACAGGCGTGAGCCACCGTGCCTGGCCTGTAAATGTCTTCAAAAATAAGCGTGGGCAGTTATTTGCAGATTTTTCAAATTTTTAGTGCTTCTGTAAAATTGTTCAAGAAAATGTGCAAACTATTTTAAATATAGAACTAATCAAAGAGTAACTTGGTATATTTGGTACCAAAAAATGTATTCTAAACCAAATTTTAATTACTTTTGGATTACACATGCCACAAACACTCTGCTACTAATGCAGTTTAGTTTAGTATTATTTGTGTTATTTGAGATGCAGTATTTTGGAACTGCTAAGGAATAATTTTATAAATCCTGGGAAGGTTGTCTATGTAAGTTATAGGTGAGGTTTTTGTATTAGTGTTGAACTAAAATTTTTTTTTTTTAAACCTGTGACCAGGAGGGCTAAGACACCCAGGAAACCTCTAGTGAAAAAAGGATCCCAAACGAACCTTAAAGACCCAGTTGGGGTAAGATCTCCCTGTGGATTTATGTGTGTATATTCTTTCTCCAGTCCTTTCTGTCTTATGTGTATGCTTGGAATAGAAGGAAGAAGAGATGCAAAAGTGTAGTCAAAGAATATTTAAGTGGATTTACTAAATTGTTTAAAACTGCTTCTGGCTATGAAATTTTGTTTTTTCTATAGGATTAATTAGTCCTGTAAAATGAAGTCTTTGGTTGACTGCATTCCTTTTATAATTATAATTTGAAAAGTTAGATAATTAAAATCTTCAACTGGGTTCATACTCTCTGTGGATGGGAGAAATATTCTGCTCAGATGAGCATTCTTTCCCACCTGTGTACAGTAACTGATGATATGCCTCACCAGGGGAGCCCCAAACTTCTGGGGACCAAGTTTCATAAAGACTGTGGTATAGAATACCTTAATTCAATCTAATGCCGACTCATAATTGCAAATACTTCACTAGGTTCAGGCTTGGGAACTTGCTTTTAAAAGCAAATGGCAAATAAAAGAGGGTTGCTTTGCTGTGAGGTATTTTTTTTTTTAATTTACTTATTATTCCAGGGTTTTGTGAGGGTACAAACATTATAGTTACACTTTATGTCTTTGCCTCACCCAAATGCGGGTTAAAGGCATGCCCTTCCCACCCTTTAGTGCTCCCCATGTCCTTTAGTTGTAGATTTGCCCCCCCATCCCCCTAATCCCTAGAGAGTATTTCTGCCATGTGATCAACCTAGTGTTGATCAGTTAGTACCAATTTGATGGTGAGTACAAATGGATCCCGTTCTTCCTCTCTTTTGGTGCCCCACTTTGGATAATGGGCTTAAGTTTAATCCAGGAAAGTGTAAGAGGTGCTAGATCACTGTCGTTTCTTATAATTGAGTAATATTCCATTGTAAACATGTACCAAATTTTAATAATCCACTCATGGATTGACGGGCACTTGGGTTGTTTCCACATTCTTGCAATAGTGAATTGTGCTGCCATAAACATTCGGGTGCTGCTGTGAGGTATTTTAAATCTCTTCCTCACTGCCACTGGCGTCCAGGTCTGACTTGAGGGAATTAGGTCCTTTGCATATAGCCAGAATGGGTTTTCCCCTCAAACCTTCCCCTACCCTTTCCTTTTTACTTCTTTGTATATTGTTAGGTTAAGCTGGCAAGTTTTATTATAAATTGACATGTAATGCCAAAGAATTCTAGCTTTTAAAAATCTCATTGTGTGATATGTTGTTGGCTGTTAGAGATTTTTATATTAGTAGTATAACTTTATTATTTGTATAATATAAATAGTATTTTACGCTATTACAATATAATAGTGAAGACAAGTTGTGCACTTTGATCCTTTTGTTATCAAAATTTAATTTTATGTATATTTTAAATCTTCTCATCTAATATGTTTGTTTGCATTTGTCAATCTCAAGTAGCAGATTTTGGTTTTCGTAGCGCTAGCTTTTTCTCTTAGGTTGAGAGACCAAATGTTTGTGGACTGGGTGAATGGAAGCTTAAATGAAAAATCAGGCAAAATGTCAACCTTTGTTCTGTACATGCCTTCCTGTTTTTTCAGGTATACTGTAGGGTGCGCCCACTGAGCTTTCCTGATCAAGAGTGTTGCATAGAAGTGATCAATAATACAACTGTTCAGCTTCATACTCCTGAGGGCTACAGACTCAACCGAAATGGAGACTGTAAGGAGGTAATTCCTATTGGAACCAAGTTGTTTTTACTTGGTATATTGTTTCCTGAGTGGCTTTTACACTTTTAAATTTAAGAAAGTTCATGTGTGATCCCACTTTTTTGAAAGACTTATTTACTTCACTATAAGCACTATATCTAAAGTGTTTTTGATTTTTGGAATGCACAGACACATCTTTGGTACACTGGAGTTAGAGCATTGCTTTTAGGGGATAATTTCTTACATTGTATATATTTATTGTTTCTTAGAGCACATGTTAGGGATAGTTTAATGTGGAATGATATGTGATTGTGCTAAGCAGTTTTTTATATACACACACAGTTTCATGTGTGGTGATTAAGATAACTAATAACAGGCATTTATACTTGTATCAACCTCTTATGAAGTGTTTTTATTTTTAGGAAAATATTGACCAAACTCAAAAATACTGAGTTCAATTCAGTTTAGCAAATGTTTCACTAAGCTAGTAGGCTGGAGGATGGAAGGAGATTTAAAAAACTTGAGTAAGACATGTCCTTACCTTTATGTAGTTTACGACTTAGTTGAGACAATAATCAATAACGAGTAAACAAGTAACTCTCATCTAGATGAGACAAAGTCAGTTGTGTTAAAGAGGGGAATGGTGGGAATGCAGAAGGAAAAGGATGAATTCAGGGTGTCATTTCTACATCTAGCTGCCGTTCACTCTTGTGCCTCTATTCCAGTGAAATTGCTTTTTGGAAGACCATGAGTGGCCTCTTTGCTGTTAAATTTGATGTATACTTCTTTGTCCTCATTACAGTCTATTTCTCCTTCCTGAATCATTCTCCTGTCTCCCCTTCCAGCTCTCTCTGTTCTTTTCACTCTTTACTCACTGGCCACCTTTGCTGGCTCTTCCTTTTCCAACCTCTAAATATAGAGTTGGGCTATGCCCAGGGCTCTATGCTCTATCTACACTTTCACATGGCTTTAAATGTTGATTATATGGTAAAAGCTTTGGAATTTTTATCTCCAGCTTAAACCTTTTCTCTAGCTCTAAACTCAAACATCCAACCACTTACTTGATATCTCTGTTTGGATGTCCTATAGGCATCTCAAATTTTACATATCCAAAGAGGAGTACTTGATTCTTTTCCCTTTAAATCACTTCCTTCCCTGTCTTCTCAAGTAATGACACCATCATCTGTGCCAGTTGCTCAAGCCAGAAACCTGGTGTTCACCTTTTACTTGCCCCACCTCATATCTAGTTTATTAGAAAATCCTATCAGTGCTAGTCCAAAGTACATCTTGAAACTGTCCTTTCATTTCCATCTCCACTACCACTACCCTATTCTGAGCCTCATTGTTACTCGCTGAGCCCAGTGTTTCTCAAACTATCTGTAGTGAAGGAATAGCTTTTTTACTTTCAATGTATTGCAATTGGTACATTTGTACAGTTTGTGCTAGATGGAACTACCCACGTGCATTAGGTAACAGAGAACTGGTTTATAATCGTACAGAGAGATAAGCCATTGAACACTGTTCTGTGACACTGCAGCAATGCCAAATGGCTAAAAAAGTTTCTCAGCATTTAAGTAGTCTGATAATGAACAGTTCTCAGACAGGCATTGGTTTGCTGACTGTGTTTTGAGTAGCATTGACAAGACCGCCGAAGCCTAATTGGACTGCCTGCTTCTACTCAGAACCTTCCTCTCTAATCCATTTTCTACAGAGCTTCCAGAATGATCTTTTAAAGTATGAGATCTCACCATATTCCTGTTCAAAACCTTTTAAGGAATAAAATCTTTAAATGGATAAAATCCTGCTTAATCTGCTTCCTATCTCTCCACCCTCATCTTTTAGTATTCATCTAATCCTTTGAGTTCCTTGAATAAGCCAGAGTCCTGCCTGACAGCTGATGCCTTAGCCTGGAATTCTCTTTCCCTAGGGCTTAGCATGGTTGGCTCCTCATCCTTGGGTTTCACCTTCAATATCACCTTCTTAGGGTATCCAGACTACCCCGTCAGAAATAGTAACCCATCCCTCTTTTCCCTTAGTCTGCATTCTATGCGCCTCCTTCACAGTACTTAACAGAATCGATTTACTTGTTTATTGTTTCTTTCCTCCACATAATGTAAACTTCTAGGGGTTATGCACCTTATATGTCCTATTCATCAAACCCTGAATAAATATGGACAGAGCATGAATGCATGGGCTGGGGAGGCTTTATGGAAGAACAGGTCTTTGAGGATGTAATATAGTTGGACACTGACCTACTGAATTTTACTTATTTATTGAAGTAAATTTAAAATATATATAAAAGTTTCAAAGTAGGTATTAACAAAAGGTTTGATGGAGATTAAAAATTCTTACTGCCTTTTGGCAGAAGACAACGTTGTTTAATGGAAAGAACAATGTTCTGGAGAGGGCTTTGATACTAATTAGCTGCATGGGCTTGGGTAAGTTTTTCCTTTGGGCCCCAGTTTTTACTTTGAGAGAAGGGAACTATTCATGAGGAACTGAGGTCATCTATCTAACCTCTCAGTATTGTCCTGTGTATATTCTTTTAGTTCCAAGATTCTTGTTCTTTTGTGAATTCTAAAGCTGTTTTATAGGATTAGAATGAAAACTTCCACAATGGTGAGAGTGAGCATAGCTGAAGTAAGTGTTTGGTATTTGATAAGTTATTTAACCTCTCTGTTTTCTCATTTATAAAATGAGCATAACTGATAGTACCTACATCAGAGGTCTTAGGAACAAAATGGTTCACTGCATAGGCAGTGCCTATTGTCAGCTGTCATTATTAATATTTTGATTATTACATGTTTGAGTATTAATCTATACATGTCTCCTTTTGGGGAATGATACTGCTAATCTTAAAAATGTTAAGAGTCATGATATTAATATCTGAGCAGGTTGAATTTAAGGTAAAGACTGTAGAACAGGAAAAAGGACATTTGACAAAGACTGTAATAAATAATAATAAATAATAAATTCTAATGAATACTCATGCTGCACTAAATAATTTAGCATTGAAATTCAAGAAGCAAAAACTGCAAGAAATTCAGGAAGTCCTCGGAAATAATTATAATGTCTATAAGCCAATAAAACTAGCAAATAACAAAAATAGAAATAATAGAACTCCAGCTCCTGGATAGTTAAAACATTTTAATTTACATTTATATATTCCAATCTAATTTTTCAAGGAGTTTGATAGTATTTTTGATAATGTGACTATACCTTATAATAACTGTATTTTGAAAGAAATTTAATAATTGAAGTATTCTTGCTTTCTTAAAGGTCACAATTTAAAATTTATTTCATATAAGAACTCGAGATGAGATTATATTTACAGTTCATTTCTGGTTTTAAAATACAGTACATCAAAACATGTATTATGCTGATATGCCATGTTAAATGACACGTTTATAAAGAAAAAATAGAAAACAGTCAATTAGTGTATGAAGTAATGCTTGCAGATTTTCACAAATCTATCACTATGAATTGTTGTAATACATTTTGATGTTCTTTGTCACTTAATTAAAACAAAATCAGCCTTAGTCTATGAAGCATTAGAGGGCTTAAGATTTTTCTACATTCTCTTTGGTAGTTGTGACTGAAAATATTTACCAATTTATAAGTCGTGTAATTTAGGTGTGTCATGCCTTTTTAGTGGGTTACTAAGACACTAAAAGTTCCAACTGTAAAGACGATTCATATTTTTTCATTGCACGTCTAGATCTTAAATGTTCATAGCCTCCGCCCAGTTAGCTCAGTCAGTAGAACATGAGACTCTTAATCTTAAATGTTCGTAAAGAAACATCTTAAGTTGAAGCAGATGTATTTCTAGCTTAGATATCGTAGAATTCCATTTAAGTGTGTTTTATTTTTTTCTCTCTCCACAGACTCAGTATTCATTTAAACAAGTATTTGGCACTCACACTACCCAGAAGGAGCTCTTTGATGTTGTGGCTAATCCCTTGGTAGAGGACCTCATTCATGGCAAAAATGGTACGATTCTTGGAGTTTTGTTGGGTTTGCCTTTTTCTCCTTTTTTGATAAAACTTATTTGATATTTGTATGTTTCATTTATATTAGGCATTTAATGCATATTTAATTTGTTAGAGTGATGTTAAACCTGCTTTTTGTAAGCTGGCTAATTTTTAGTATTTTTTAATGCATTGAAATATTATAAGTGGAGGACTTTTAAGATGTAACTCATTGTGACTTGCTATACTGTAGGTCTTCTTTTTACATATGGTGTGACGGGGAGTGGAAAAACTCACACAATGACTGGTTCTCCAGGGGAAGGAGGGCTGCTTCCTCGTTGTTTGGACATGATCTTTAACAGCATAGGGTCATTTCAAGCTAAGCGATATGTAAGTATAATTCTTTTGTGTTGTGACTATTTCACTGTGGACACAGGACTAAGATGCCTATGGATACTGTAATATTAAGGAAGAACCAAAGCATTGGATTCATTTTGAAACCTTAACTATGTTTAAATATTAAATGTTTCTTATTTCTTAAACATGTTTCTTAGTATTTAGGTCAAATTCTAAAAACCATTATCTGGTTTTTGCTCCACTTCAGGTTTTTAAATCTAATGATAGGAATAGTATGGATATCCAGTGTGAGGTTGATGCCTTACTAGAACGTCAGAAAAGAGAAGCTGTGCCCATTCCAAAGACACTCTCTAGCAAGTAAGTAATTATATTTGTATGCAACACCAGCCTAGAGGTCCGGGATTCTGTCCTATGGTTTGCCCAGGCATAGGGAACATTAAGTAGAGAAGTTGGTCTGACAGTTGAGTTTTGTGAGATTAAAGCTGAGGAATGTTCTTCAGTTATTTGCTCAGATGTTCTCTTTGGTTTTGAGCACATTGTGTTTGAATTACTCTTTTGAGAAGGAAGGGGCCACTCTGGGTGAGGAGTGAGGGTAAAAGCCTTTGTTGTATATCCAGGAGGAGATGGGGATGCTGTTTTCAATTGAGTATGAATAAAATTGCATTGTGTGTTTCTACTTGTAATAGTGTATCATTTATGTTAAATCTTTTCGTTTCCCCTTGGGATAATTTACTTTTGATATTTACTCACAGTGTATAACAGCAGACTTTTTGTTTTTTTTCTTTTAGACGACAAATAGATCCAGAGTTTGCAGATATGATAACTGTACAAGAATTCTGCAAAGCAGAAGAGGTTGATGAAGA
Source organism: Propithecus coquereli (assembly GCF_000956105.1). Taxonomy (NCBI): domain Eukaryota; kingdom Metazoa; phylum Chordata; class Mammalia; order Primates; family Indriidae; genus Propithecus; species Propithecus coquereli. The sequence continues at coordinate 447,705 of NW_012155507.1, read as the reverse complement.
TAGTGTCTATGGTGTATTTGTCTCTTATATTGAAATATATAATAATTACATATATGATCTATTGGAAGAGGTGCCATTTGATCCCATAAAACCCAAGTAAGTGGTGAAGAGAGCCCCTTCTTAGCTGTTAACCTTGGGGAATGTACTTTGCCTCAATGAACCTTAGTTTCTTCAGCTATAAATGGGAATAATGCTTGTGTTTGTTTTCAAAATGAAATGTTATAACTGTTTATCAAGTAGTTGGTGCTCAGTGAGGGAACAAGTGGGTTAAGGCATCTAAGGGGAAGAGTGACCTGAATATTCATCTTAGAGATGACTTTTGAAAACTCTTGCCTCTGGGCTGTATTTTGAGAAGGCCCTTAATTATGTTAGGAAGTTTCCCTGTCGATATGCTCTGGGGCTACTTATCCAGAACCTGAGACTCAGTGTGGGAAGTTTTGTGGCCTCCTTAACCACCTGTATCTTGGTGATCTCTATAGAATGGAGCCTAAAGCTGTAATCTTTGCAAGTAATACAGACATTTCATCATTGATTAACAGGAAGTGACATCTGCATTGCCATTTTGCCAGAATTAAAAGACTGCTTCTTAGATGTCCTTGGGTCTTGCCTTGCCTAGACTGAAGACCAGTCACCACCTGGCATCACAAAACATAAATCTGCATTTGTGCCAGATTCTACTCTAGAATCTTATGTCTAAAATTAGTATCTTGTTTCTGAGTTGATGGTTTTGTTCTTAAGCTAAAGGCTTGTCTTTAATGCTATCTTCGTTAGGGCCTCTCAGGACGTAAATAATATGAAGACATTGTCTTTTTTTTTTTCTTTTTTTGAGACAAGGTCTTGCTCTGTCGCCTGGGCTAGAGTGTCACTGCAGCCTCAAACTCCTGGGCTCAAGCAATCCTCCTGCCTCAGCCTCCTGAGTAGCTGGGACTATGGGAATGCGCCACCATGCATGGCTAATTTTTCTATTTTTTTGTAGAGACGAGGTCTCGCTCTGGGCTAGTCTCGAACTCCTGGCCTCAAGCGATCATCCCGCCTTGGCCTCCCAAAGTGCTAAGATTACACGCGTGAGCCACCGTTCCTTGGCAACATGTGTCTTATGTTTAACTTTGTGTGTATGTCCAAAGGAATATTATTATAGAAACAGCTGGATTTAGAAAACCATTAGACTGAAAATAGATGTCAGTGTATCCACTTTTATTTACAGGGAAAATTTATGGACTCTGGTTGAGGCCATACTTGATACAAGTATTTCTGTGGTTCTTACTGAGTCACATTTTGATACAGGTATCTTCACTCAGAGTCCTTGAATTTTCATCTACATTGATTGGGAAGACAATTACAAAGTTACTAAGTGAGCTCAATGTAAAAGTATTCATTCTAGAAGTTTATGCAAAGGAAGACTATTGCTCTACTTAACTCTTCCTAAAATGAGGACTTTACGGAGGGACTTATTTCTGGAGTGACCTGTTTTTATTTACCCTTGGAATGTTGGTATTAAGAAGGATCTACTTAGGTTATAGAGAAGATTAAAGTCTTTACATGGAAGAGTAAAGACTATGAGACAATTGCTTTTTATATCAAACTAAATTACTTTTTCATTTATTTCAAAGCGTTAGTTGCCTTGACTCTGGTTTTGTATGTACCGATTTTTCTAAACTTTTGTGATGTCATTCATTGCTGCATTGCTACTAATGAGTTTCATGTCTGCCCATGTACCTAGTTTTTGTTTGGTTTGTTCTAAATGAGATTATTTTGAAAGGATCTTATCTTGGTTTTATTTAGTTATACAAAGGAAGACCAACAAAAATGACTTGTGTGCCTTGTAAACCTTTCTGGGTAACTCCTTGAATGAATATACAAGGGTGCTGCTTTGGCGCTGAATTTAGATTTAATCTGTTAGGGTGGCATTAGATCTGTTTTTTTAAGCTGGTTAACTTTTAGTGGTTTTTCACACAAAAAAATTATTAACAAGTGGAGGATTTTTAAGACACAACTCATTGTGACTGTCACATAGTCAGGACTGAACATGTTGCTGTGAGATGGCTGCTATAGAAACCGTGACTTCTACTTTATCCCTTTGGTAGGTGGAACAGTTGCAGCACACCCATGAGGAACACAGATTTTGTGTATGTGATGGTGTTGGCTCTTAAGGAGAAGGGTGCAGTTATACTAGTGGTTGGCATTCTGTGGCATGTTTGCATGTAGGTGGTTTTCCATTGGCATTGGGCTGGCTGCTACTCTAAGCCCTCCTTGCTTCCTGAAAAATCTTCCACTGATTATCAGTGATGGTGGCTGGTAAATGTCTCCACCCTCACCATTCACAGGACTGAGGCCAAACAGACAGCACCCTTACCCAGCCTTCATTCTACCATATAGACTAAAACTTGACAGGCCACTTTGAAAGGATTGCCAATCCTGGTATATACCAAACTCTTATCTGAATTTGTTTTCTGCTATGGCTGACGTCAGAACCAGTTCTATCTGCTGATCTTTTAAAATTAGGAAAATACTAGATTTTGATGCTTAACCTGTGCATGTGATGTTGCTGTAATACTACTTTGGTCTCTAATTGTTTAGTTAGTGTTGTTTCATGTGCTTTGTTAGAGCAAATTAGAGCAAAGCTTTTAAAACGAAATTGGTCCCTTTTATCTTGTTACGTAACTAATCTTGACTGTATATAAATCTCATCCAAGTTTAATATTTCTCCGGGGTCTTACGTAAGCTTATTTTCATTATAAGAGTGGATGTCTTGTCACCTGGCATTTTAGTCCTAGTCTTAAGTGAAGATATCAGTATCTCATAATTTTTAAACTAATCATTTTTTCTTTCCTATAGACCTCCACAGTCTAAATTGCTTCGTGAAGATAAGAACCATAACATGTATGTTGCAGGATGTACGGAAATAGAAGTGAAATCTACTGAGGAGGCTTTTGAAGTTTTCTGGAGAGGTTAGAAACAAAGCTAGAATTAGAAAAATATAAAATGATAAATATAACCCTGATGAGTTGCTACTATAATTTGACAGCAATCTTTTTTGATTGATTAGAAAGCATGTATAATGAAATGATTGAGTTCAGATTTGATCAATGATTTCTCTGTTGTCACAGGCCAAAAAAAGAGACGTATTGCTAACACCCATTTGAATCGTGAGTCCAGCCGTTCCCATAGTGTGTTCAACATTAAATTAGTTCAGGCTCCCTTAGATGCAGATGGAGACAATGTCTTACAGGTAAAGTTGTAGCGTGTATTTTCTGGTTCTAACTCAATCCTTAATTTTTGGAATTAGAGTTAAATTAGAGACATTTTATTGCAGCGAAGATTCTTCTAGAATTAATGTACAGTCAGTTCTCTGTATCTGTGGGTTCCACATCCATGGATTCAACCAACTGAGATAAAAAGTATTTGTAAAAAAATACTGCATCTGTACTAAATATGTACAGATTTTTTTCTTGTCATTATTCCCTAAGTAACACAGCATAACAACTCATTACATAGCATTTACATTGTATTAGATATTATATGTAAATACCACACCATTTTATATCAGGAACTTGAGCATCTGTGGATTTTGGTATCTGCGGGAGGTCCTGGAACCAGTCCCCCATGGATACTGAGGGTGAAGACATGTAGGTGACGACATCTGAAATTTTTTTTTCTTCCATTAGAGAGTGTAGTTTTGGGAATTTGGCTAGTGACTCTTGGAACCTGGAATTTTGCTATGAAAAAGGTTTATAAATCTTTAAAAATTTCTTCAATAGAGGAGATAAGAAGAACACGTGATTTATTGTTTTATCACTGATGACTCATTTTTGTATATGGAAGTTCGGTTAATGGTTTTAAAGTGTTGGCAATTCACTTTCCAAGGTAGGTACAGGTCAGGAAATGGGGCTGTACCTACCAGGCCAGTAGGGCTATCAGCTGATCGCTACCTACAACTGAGCCTGTCATGCTACAAGGCTTATGTCAATTAGTAACACCATTTATGCTGGAGTATACATAATTTAATAACTTTAAGATACTAAAGTATAATTGTATTCAAACCATATTATAAAATTGTGGCATTATAGAGGTTTATATGTAGCAAGAGATGGGTGGTAGGGAAGACCACCAGGATTTGAATTCTGATTCCTATATTTATTAGCCATATGACTTAACTATAGTAGAACCTCCTTAAAGGTTATGAGAATTAAAGGAGGCAGTGCACATAAAGTTCTTAGTTCAATGCTTGGCTTATAGTCAGCACTCAATAAATGTTCACTAGAAAATAGTTATGTCAGCTTTCCATATACACTTGATTTCCTTTGAATCACATCTACTGTTACAATATCAGGTACCTCTTGACCTTTATTTCTTTTTATGAAAATTAGAGTATTATGAAATTATTAGGTTATTGTGAGATTATAAAATATCTGATTATAGAAAATTTAGGATAGCCCTGTTCTAGGCTCTCTTTTTTCAGCTAATATTTGTTGAGTTTACTGAATGCTAGACACTATATATCATGCTGGAGATAATGTAATAAAAAGGCAGATAGAGTCCCTGCTCTCAGGGAACTTACACTCTGATGTAGAAGGAAGACTAGACAATAGACAAGTAATAAAGTTAATGTTGTGAGTATATATATATATCTTTTGTTTTTGATGAATATATTGATCACACTCTTAGTAAAGTCTCCCCTAAAACATGTATCCTTTGCCCCTCTTATATGCATTTTATATTGTGCAAATATATTCAGTAAGACTTAATAACTCATTGCTTTGACTCTACTTAAAGAACATTGTAAACCAACTATAACTCATTTTGGATTATTGGCTTTGTGATCTTTTCCTCAGGAAAAAGAGCAAATCACTATAAGCCAGTTGTCCTTGGTAGATCTTGCTGGAAGTGAAAGAACTAACCGGACCAGAGCAGAAGGGAACAGGTTACGTGAAGCTGGTGAGTAAAGCGTAGCACTTATTTATTGTCACAGCTTTCAGAAACTTGCATTGCCAGTTTTTTATCTACTTATTGATGGGTGGTTTAAACATAATTTTCTTCAGTTAGTTAATTTAGAGTTTAAATTAATGGCCGATGCTATTTCTTTAGTTAGGCTGGTTTGGTATCTGTTACAAAACACTAATTTCTTGAACTGCTGGCCTATGGTGATCCTCTCTCCTCAGCCTTCCAAAGTGCTGGGATCACAGGTAAGCCACTCACACCCAGTGTAAGACACTGATTTAAGAATGAGGAAGATTGACTAAAATAAATATAAAATAAGTTATATATACTGAAAGAGTCTGTTATATGTATTGTTAGTATTGTAGGTCAGTATTGGGTCCTTGAAATTAAGTGATTTAACAGTTATTCCAGCATTCATAGTTGTAAAAATCGGCTTTTGGAGATGGGAAAATGAATGCAACTGAATGCAAAAGTCAGTTGAAGGGAAATGTACGTGTGTGTGTGTGTGTGTGTGTGTGTGTGTGTGTGTGTGTTTAATCTTTCATTTAGTATAGCTGTGCATGTTGTATTTTATGTTAATAACCATTTACTGCGTACCTACTACTGTGTGCCAGGAATTGAACACAGATATAAAGGATGAAGCCCTGCTTAGTACAAGAGATCAGTGGATAGTTAGACCGTTTGAGTAGAGTATGATGGAAGTGAGTTCAAGGTTCTGTAAGAGTGCAGAGTAGGGCTTTCTAATCCAGTCTGGGGTGGGGGGGGGAGCAGCGACCTATATGGAGAAGGATAGGATTAAAGGCAACATCCCTGCTGGAGACAGCTGCTTCTAAACAGAGCAAGTCCTGAGAGAATATGGCAGACTCAAAGTAGCTGAAGTGCAGGCTGTGGGTTGGTGAACTGTGAGAACTGAGGTAGGAAAGTGAGGCAAGGTCATGAAGACCTTTGTCTGTCATATTAAGAAGTTTGAATTTTATCTTGAAGGAATAATGATGGCTACCAATTATTAAGGTTCTAGTGTGTGTCTAGTATCACTAGGCATGGGCTTGGTTTTTGATTCTGACTTCTCAGGATTGTATCATACCCTCATTTTTCAGATGAGGAAATGGGTTGGGAGAAGTTAAGTAATTTTCCCATGGCTGGAGCCTAGGTTCAAACCTAGGTTGGTTGGACTCTCAAAAATGGTATCTTTCTACTATGTTATACAGCCTCCACCTTACAGTTAAAGAAAGTTTAGTCTTTGAGAAAGAATATTTTGCCAGTGTAGAGAATTAATTTACCAGGGGCAAGCCTAGAGATATGAAAGAACAGTTAGGACCCTTTGGCAAGCAATTCAGATGAGCAATCATGTGACCTGGAGAAAAAAAGATCATCATAAAGCAAGAGCTAGTCAGGAAGGAGGTGCACCATGATGTGGGGCATAAAGAGCAGTTTCAATAGCAGTTGGGGGTACTAATGAGGCTTGTGTTTGATATGTTCAATTTACACAAGTAGACATGCCTATGATTGAATGCAGAGAGAGGTACATGGATTTGGAATGAGAGAGATTTAACTTAAGGTTTCTAGGATTAGATTTTGCCAGTAGAGGCAGGAGTGAAGCAATGGGGGAGATAAGATTATTCCTGGAGAATAGAGAGGAATAGCTGAGGGCAGAGCCTTAAGGAACAAGCCCTTGAGATTTAAGGAGTTTGGGAAGGGGAGAGAGGTGGTAACTAAAAGGGATTTGAGGAATTATGAAATGATTAAAAAACATATACCCATTATATATGTATATTAGAAGATAGTGAAGACTTGAGTTTATTTATGGTCTGAAGAGATGAAGAAGTTGAAGACCGGTGGTACAAAATGGGGCCTGTTAGATCTGCCTCTAGCCTGGGCCAAAAGACTCTTGCTACTTGTCTGAACCGCTTGAGTCTTCTGAGAGTGGACTGTGTCTGTGCTGTCTACCATTGTATCCCCAGTGCCTCTTACTTATTAGGTGTTAATAAATATGAAAGCAATGATTATTGGTAGAGCAAGATCCCAGAAGGGCAGGAGAATTGGAATCCAGATCACCAGAGGAAGGATTAACCTTGATGGGATAAGAGTTTTAGTTGGATTGGGAAGAAAGTAAACACCTTAGGTTTCTGATGCTTTGGGGAAAGATAGAAAGGACTACTAGTGTTAATATGGGTGAGGACCACGTATGACAAGAGTGAAGAAGAAGCAAAAGAGATTGTGGTTGGGGCAGATGACAGGTGTCAGTCAGGTTTTCAGAGGTGGAGTACTTCTGAGGGGTAAGGTTCCGGGTTTCGGCATGATTGTGCAGCTACAATGGAGAGAGAAGGATTTACTGGAGTTGAGGACATCGGGGTCCTCTGACCACAGCATGTGAGAGTGATTGTCCTCATGATACCAAAATGATCCAGGCGCTGGCACGTAGGAGGAACTAGGAAAGTGTTGCTGGCCTCCCTGCGCTCACCACACTTATGGAAGGTTAGGCTTTAGGAAACAAGCAGCTTTTACACTAAAAGGCTACAGGGCTGCAGGGGGAAGCACGATCCTTCTGCGAGATCAAGGATTAGGTTGCAGGATTTTAGGCCATCGATGTAGGGCGAAGCCTGTGGATCCTGCCCAGTGTGATATTTCTGAATGTAAACATAGAGGATTACAAAGGAAACCAATTATATTGAAATGTGTTTTTAAAAGTATTCTTAAATTTGTCATACAGTAATTTGTGTGCTTTATTAATGCCTTAAATAAAAACCCAACAGCAAGTCTAATAACTAAATTGCAAAGTAACGATGTACATAAGTATCTTGATCAACAATAGACTGTAATGTGCTATAAAAATATCTGCTATTTTAGTGATAAAAATCACAGATACTACTATTATAATACTACTGTGTTTTTCGGCCTACTTCATAATTGAAGGAACTGCTCACTTCTAGTTAGAGGTCTGTACAAACATATAATTTATTTCCCATTGAAGTATGCAGACTCCCTGAAACGTATCTGTAGACAACATAGACCCCGGGCTAAGAACCCCCGGCCATTAGGGAAAGAGATGAATGGATCATTCTGTGAGAGGTGTGAAGATGTAGGGAAATCTATTAACAGGAATATGAGTTCTTGAGAGCACAGTGGGAAAAGAAAGAACATCAGGATTTTGGGTCAAGGGAGAGAAATCACGAATCATGGAATATTATGGAGGTACAGATGAGTTCTGTATTTTGGGAGGTGTATCCAGGGTGTATCTTTGGGAGGCCAAGTATGAAAGAATGATGAAGTTGTCTGACCTTAGTCAAGGTTCCAAAGTGAACACATTCTCATGCACTTTTGGGGTCTAATCAGGTGAGATCTGCATTCTTAGAGGCTTGATTAATGTCAGACTTGCCTTGGCTCAGAAATCCTAGTAAGAGTACTTAGAGTTAACAGCTATGCCACCTAAGAAATCTTTGTTGAGATGTACAAGGGGACAGAGTTAGTTGGTTCCTAAGACACTTGACTGCTATTAATAGAAACAGTAGGAGCTCCTCTGGGTACCAGGGGGATTTCAGACTCTTAATGGAGCCAACTATAGCCTGAAATGTCCATGTTTTAGAAAAAACACTTTAATATGAGGATATTAAACATCTGTATCTAAGATATTCTTTCATAGAATTTAGGATTTGGAAGAAACCTTATGGGTCATTGAGTGTAATGTTACATTCTGTGGAAAATCCTTTTGATCCTTGAAGGATGGCCGTTTAACCTTTCCAGAAATGCTGCCGTTGAAAGAAAGCCTGGGCCAAGATTAAATTGAGCCATGAAAATTTGTTATAATTTCATCTAAAGGTTATATGAAGTTGAGGTTTTATAGGCAAATAGCACACTTTAGCTACCATATTGTTGTTCTCATGTTTTCTTTGTGTATTTTTCTTTCAGGTAACATTAATCAGTCATTAATGACACTAAGAACATGTATGGATGTCCTGAGAGAAAACCAAATGTATGGAACTAACAAGGTAAACAATGGCCTTCTTTTATCATTTTTATAGTTTTTTTGTGTGCATTTTTTGCCTTATGCATTTATTTGGATTTGAATATGTTTATAGATGGTTCCCTATCGAGATTCAAAGTTAACCCACCTGTTCAAGAACTACTTTGATGGGGAAGGAAAAGTGCGTATGATTGTGTGTGTAAATCCAAAGGCTGAAGATTATGAAGAAAGCTTGGTAATTTTAATTTATTTATCCTATAAAGTTTTGAGTTTCTGTAGGGAAAACAACTGTTTGGATTTGAAGAAAGACATTTTGAACATTATAAATTGACCCAGAATCATTGGATACAGAAGTAGACTAATAACCAGTCTATTGTTGCTTCATTTAGTAATTTCCGAAGGACTTAGATATCCTTATTATTTAAAAACTCCGTTTGTTTTGTATTTTAGCAAGTCATGAGATTTGCAGAAGTGACCCAAGAAGTTGAAGTAGCAAGACCAATAGACAAGGCAATATGTGGTTTAACACCTGGGAGGCGATACAGAAACCAGGCTCGAGGTCCAGTTGGAGATGGTATGATTTAGTGTTACATCATTTCCCTGGTCTATCTCTCTTTAAAAAAAAAAAAAAAAAAAATCTGTTTCATACAAGAGAACTGTTTACATACCTTCTCCTCAAGAGCCAAGTTCAAAGAAATTTGAACCAAAATATAAATGAGATTTCTTTTGTTGTATATTATAACTCTCATTTTGAAGGAAATAAAATTATGTCAACTCAAGAAATTCCATGGTTAAATTGGGGCTCTAATCACATTGTTAAACTTGTTTAAATAAGCTTTTTCTCTCCTATCTAACTTTTTATAATTTTTATAATTTCAATACAGAACCATTGGTTACCGACATGGTTTTACAGAGTTTTCCACCTTTGCCATCGTGTGAAATTTTGGATATCAATGATGAGCATACACTTCCAAAGCTGATTGAAGCCTTAGAAAAACGACATCATCTACGACAAATGATGATTGATGAGTTTAACAAGCAGGGTAAGGGCAAAATTATTTGCAGTCATTTTAACTTCTGAAATTGAAAGCATTTGCAATGAATTTGAGTTCCATGGTAGGATGTATTTTTTTTTTTTTTTTTTGAGACAGGGTCTCACTGTGTTGCCTGGGCTAAAGTGCCGTAGCGTCAGCCTAGCTCACAGCAACCTCAAACTCCTGGGCTCAAGCGATCCTCCTGCCTCAGCCTCCCGAGTAGCTGGGACTACAGGCATGCGCCACCATGCCCGGCTAATTTTTTCTATATATTTTTAGTTGTCCAATTAATTTCTTTCTATTTTTATCAGGCTGGTTTCGAACTCCTGAGCTCAAACAATCCGCCCGCCTCGGCCTCCCAGAGAGCTAGGATTACAGGCGTGAGCCACCGCGCCCGGCCGGTAGGATGTATTTTTAAGGGAGAGTTATCTTGTCTTTATGCTTTGAAGTACTCAAGGCATTGTTTAATTAGAATGACAGAATTTTTCTCACAGCTCTTTTTTATATTCTAAGAAAGTCAAACAAAAAAGGGAGCATGTGTTCCTTCCCTCCTGTTTCTTTCTTTACTAATAGTGATGAACACAAAGGAATATTTCTTAGTTTCCCTGTCTACAAAATGGGGGTTGTAATTATTTCTACTTCAGGGGGTATTATGAAGATAAACGAGATAATGTATGAAAATCCTATAGAACAGTGAACAGCCTGGTACATAGTAAGTGAATGTATCTATTATTTTTATCATCAGTTCATTTTGTTCTTCACTGTAAAGTTGTGTATAAAGTGGTATTTAAATTTCCATATGAAAATGAAATTTGCTTAGAAAAGTTAATTACCTTGCCTAAGTCATAACTAGTAAGTGGTATACCAGGGATTTCAACTAATCCTAAATCTAGTGTTATGTTTTTGCATTTGTTGATATGAAGCAAATTATTTACCTGTAAGGGTTGGGAAGAGATGCTCTAGTGTAAAATGAAAGACTTGAGTGTCTTTTCAGTATTAAATAGAAAGCTTCTGTGAGTATCTCTTAAAGGTCTGACAGTCAAACTCCTGATTTCCCTCCAGACTTGTTTTCACACTAAACTGATTCTCAGAGATTTGCTGAATGAATAGCTGCATTTTATTTATTCTTTTTAAAAATTTATTGTAGTTTTGAATAGCCATCTTTTATCTAGTGTCTGCTACTAGAAGTTTCTTTCATTGGTTATTTTGGAATTGGAGTAAAATTTGACCTGCATGCTTTTGTTTCAGCTAATACTTTTAAAGCTTTATTACAAGGATTTGACAGTGCTGTTTTAAGTAAAGAAAACTACATTCAAGGAAAACTAAATGAAAAAGAAAAGGTGATCTCAGGACAGAAATTGGAAATAGAACGACTGGAAAAGAAAAACAAAACTTTAGAATATAAGGTTTGTTTTGGCATTATTATAATGGATGTATGTGCTGGCCATTTAGCACTGGTCTCTGAGTGAGCTGTTCTGCTCCATGGGCCTGTAACTGCTGCTTATTAAGAGTTTTTGGTGGGGCCTGTGGAGGGGGTAAAAAGAAAAAAAAAAAAAAGAGTTCTCACTTGGTTACTTACTAATCTTCATCCCACCTCAAAGAAGAGGAAATGTGAGTGAAAAGCATAAAAGAGAGAAAAGGGATAATATATTCTTTAATTTTATGAGAGTTCAGTGGTTGAAAGAATATTCTCTGGCCCAAGCAAGGGAGCTTTCTAGAGGACTTCCTAGAGTTTAGCTTTGGTTATAGCTTGCTTTTTGATTTATTAGAAGTATTTCCTCAGGGGGGCAGGGAAAAAAGAAAAAAAAACAAAAAAATATTTGCTCAGTATACGTCTCTTCAATAATCACATGAAAGAAATGATTAAATGAGATAGACATAACAGATGCTCAGTAAATCTTAATTGGATCCATATTTGGTTTACAAATTGTAAACAAATACAAACTCAGGATTAAATTCTTCCTTTGAGGTAGAAGGAAATACTGTTTTGTTGGGGATTGCTGCTGCAGCACCGTGTAATATGTTCTTATTTACAGAGGATTGTTTAGAGGTTTGGCAGGGTATACATTCTAAAGAGAAGCTAGTCTTAACCAACACAGTTTACTTTATTCTGAATATAGCCTAAAAAATTAAGTTTTAGGCCTTAATTTTAAGAGAAAGTAATTTTCACATGAAGTCAGTTACAACTTTGTCTCTGGGTAAGGAACTTGTTTAACAGGTTTCCATTTCTGGGAATGGAAATGGGAATTCAGATGAAATTTTAGAGGAAAAATATGCTTTTTCTGTGACTTTTATTTCCACAAATAAGCTTACATAAGCAAATTAAGAAAGATTATTTTATAGTGACGTGAAATATTTGCATACCAAATAGTGAACATAATGGTCTACCTTCCCAGATTGAGATTTTAGAGAAAACAACCACTATCTATGAAGAAGATAAACGCAATCTGCAACAGGAACTTGAAACCCAGAATCAGAAACTTCAGCGACAATTTTCTGACAAACGCAGATTAGAAGCCAGGTTGCAAGGCATGGTTACAGAAACAACAATGAAGTGGGAGAAAGAATGCGTGAGTGTCATTCTTGTAGTGCTCGTCTCAGAGTTGGATGATTTACTTCATGTTGTAGTTAGGTTAGATATTTTAAATTACTGTATTTGTGGTAGGGTTTTGGTAGTATTTGTTAACTCTCAGGAAGAACTAGAGAACTGTCATTGTTAGGAAATAAAGTGACTGGGTAATCTGGTGTACTTGTTTGCTATGACCGAGTTAGAATATAAATTGCCATTGATTATCTGTAGGAGCGTAGGGTGGCAGCCAAACAGCTGGAGATGCAGAATAAACTCTGGGTCAAAGACGAAAAACTGAAACAACTGAAGGCTATTGTTACCGAACCCAAAACTGAAAAGCCAGAGAGACCCTCTCGGGAGCGGGATCGAGAGAAAGTTACTCAAAGATCTGTTTCTCCGTCGCCAGTTCCTGTAAGTTATTTGTGGTTGTGCATTAATTTCATACTAGAGGAAATTTGTTCAGATTAGATGACTGTTGCTATGATAATCAGTTTTTTGTTTTATATTAATTATATTTCTGAAATTTCTATTTAAAAATATTTTTTCCTGAGATACTTGAAAAAAAAAATTTTAAATTTAGTATAAATACAAATTTAGCATAAAAGTTTAGTAATTTATTACAAATAATTATTTATAATGTTAAATCTTCCTGTGCTAAAATTATAGAAGAGTAATGAATTGTTTCTCTCAGTTTTTCAGTCTTGCTCATTAATTTCTCTCAATTTTTCTAGCTTTCTAGTAACTATATTGCTCAGATTTCCAACGGCCAGCAACTCATGAGCCAGCCACAGCTACATAGGCGCTCTAACTCTTGCAGCAGCATTTCTGTAGCTTCCTGTATTTCGGAATGGGAGCAGAAAATTCCTTCGTACAACACACCTCTCAATGTCACATCTATTGCAAGGTGTAGGCAACAGGAGCCAGGACAAAGTAAAACTTGTATCGTGTCAGACAGAAGGCGAGGGATGTACTGGACTGAAGGCAGGGAGGTGGTTCCTACATTCAGAAATGAGATAGAAATAGAAGAGGATCATTGCTGCAGGGTTAGTGCCAGTATTATTTTAAAGCATTGTAGCAGTAGATTTTATCTTCTTTGTTTTTTGTAACTTGGTTCTGAAAGTTCAATGGAATAATAGGCGGGCTCCAATACGTATAAGTAATGTCTAACTTTTCTGTAAGTTAATTTGAAAGATGGACTCATTCTAAAATTGAGGCCTAGCTCTTCATCTGAAAAAGCCTAAAACACATCTGGCAACAGAAGCAATACCTGTGTGTTCAATGAACACAGGTCAATTTGGCATATCCCAGAGTAGTCTGTGCTTTTCAGTTGAATAAACTAATGAGCTTTGCACAAAATTGGTGAACCTTAGTATCTTGGCACACATTTTCCATTTTTTTTCTTTTAGTTCCCCTTCCCTAAGTTATAGTTTTTTGCTGCTGCTTTCTGAACCCTAGTTTTTAAAATTTTCTCAAACATTTATTTTGAAAAATTTCATACCCAAAGAGAAGAGATAGAAGAATGGTACAATAATGTCTTTCCCCCGACCTAGATTTACCAATTGTTACATTACATAGATATGTAAACATTTTTTTCCCCTGAACCTTTGGGAAAGTAAGTCATAGACCCTGATACTTCATCCCCAAGAATAAGGACATCGTCCTACATAACCACAATCTTTATCACACCTAAGAAAGTTAACATAAATTGAATAAATATCCTCTACTGGGACAATATCCAGTTGTCCCACTAATGGCTTTTCCTTTTGCAATCCATGATGCTATCAAAGTGTATGCATTGCATGTGCTAATTATATCTCTTTAACCTCTTTTAACCCCCAACCCAACATATTTTTTATGACATTGACTGTTTTGAAGAGTCCAGGCCAGTTGTTTTGAAACTACTGAAGATTTTCATTTCCAATAAATTACTTTTATTCTTGAGGCTTTATCTCAATTTACAAGGGCTTTGCCTCATTAAAGGGTATTTAAAGTCACTTTAATATTTTTCTTCTTAAGGATTAAGGTAAAGTTTCCTTTGAATCTGAATAAATGAACCAAGTTAATATTGTGGTTTTTATACTTAGTAAAATTAACATAACTCTTTTAGAATTTTTCTTCTAAATTAATCTTACAGTAAATATTTGCTTTAGGTTTGCTTGTATAATTTAGGGTATAGATGAATGTTCATGTAGGTGGCCCGAATTCCTAATTATTAAGGGATGGCGATGAATCCCAAGGTATGTACCAAGGCAACAGATGATTCTAGAGTCTCCTAAGTTCTTTGCTTTGTAGATTTTGCCTTAAACCTTTTTAGGGAGCAAATTATGGTGAATGGTCTTTCTGATCAACTCTAGTCAATCATCTTATTTCTTGAAACCATTCAAGGCCTGCTTGTGCCTTGCCAACACTAATGTGATATCTAATTTGGCTATGAGATATTTAAGAGGATTTACTAGAGATACTTTTTTTTCCCCAACTTCTCACTTGAAATCAAAATCTCTTTAGAAGTGCAGCAGAAAAGTTACCGTAAGGTTACTATCTATGCATGTAAGTTTGTTGGTCAAAAATTATGTCAGGTGGACTGAATTTATATTTCAGTGAGGAAAAAATGTTAAATATTTATTTCATAAATGCTAGTAGATTGTACAGACTCGTCTTTCTGAAGCTTATTTTATCAAGCTTTGGGTTTGTATTTGTTACTAAATGTGTTGAAGGAAACGCTCACTTTGGCTAAATGGTAGACGATAAAGGCCAGACTTTCCTTCTTGCTCAACGTTAATTAAACCATTTTAAAAATGGAAAGTTTGCTGCTTGTTTTGAGGGTCAGCATCTTTAACGGTAAACTGCATTGCCTATGTCACTATATAGGGAAAATGATTCTGTTCCTCAGGTATACATTTTGAAATTGGGATCTTTACATTTGAACAGTGTTGAAGGATTTGGCCTGTGACAGACTTTTGTTCATTTGCTTTCAGTTTTACACACAGGAGATGTTTACAAAATGCCAGTGATAACTCATTGCTTCAAACAATTAATGATGGCGTGTATATGAAATATTTTTTCTTAGACTATGCTAAATTTCACTTTCACATTTACATGACATTTGACTGGAAGTGACTAGTTTTTTATTGTATAACAGAGACTGATTTGACACTGTATTCTTTATTTGATTCTTGGAACCTTTATAAATGTTTGGTAAAAAAATTTCTTGGCATATTTTAGCCATTATTGTATTTGAACTTGTAATGAAGTTCTCTTTTGAGATTTAAAAATCGTATAGTGAAAGTACTCAGAAGTACTTTACATTTCTTTTAGTCATTTTATACATAGAGTTCTTATACCTTATGTTCTGTGGTATTTTGTACTATATAGCTTCATCAGCTTTTATTATTTGTTCTCTGTCTTTGTATAAGGAGTGTTTTCTCTTTTGTTTAGAGGCCTAGACATGTTTAGGGCTCTTCCTGAAGCTTTTAACAGAGTTGTGGACCTAACAGATTACCTCATAATACCAGGCATAAATATTGATTTTTGATCAATAATATAAAATGAATTATTTGTCATGAACCACCCCTTAAGCAGGAAAGTCTAGCAGCATTACCAGAATTTCGTCTTTCATCCTTTGTTCAAAGGGAAGATCCCAGGTAGAACTTATAATATACAAGCTAGTGTTAAAGATGTTCGTTGGTTTTGTTTTTAAATATGAAGAGAATGTTTAAATTACTTGAAGAACTATTTAGCTTTGAAATGGATTGTTTTGACACTATCATCAAGTAACGTAGCTAAACCTGCTGCACTTCTAATAATACCCTTAAATTAATTCTGGGTTATGCTTGTTTCTCAATTCCTCTTTCAACCTGATCAGAACATACCACCAATTCGTCTCCGACACAGACGATCACGCTCTGCAGGAGACAGATGGGTAGATCATAAGCCTGCCTCTAACGTGCAAACTGAAACAGTCATGCAGCCACATGTCCCTCATGCCATCACAGTATCTGTTGCAAATGAAAAGGCACTAGCTAAGTGTGAGAAGTACATGCTGACCCACCAGGAACTAGCCTCCGATGGGGAGATTGAAACTAAACTAATTAAGGTAAAAACTAATTTGCACAGGAGAAAAAATATATTAAAAAATCAACTAAATAAAAAACCATTTGCCCTGCTACTTTGATGACAAACACACAGTGTCAACTGGAACATCAGTGGGTATTTGATGTAACCTTTTTGTTAGCAGAAAATTAAAGTAACTGCTTAGGTGTGAATCTGCTAAAGGAGGACTAAATCAGCTTAAATAGGCATAGAATCTTGGGTTGCTTAGAACTCCAGATCCATAATGTACTTTACTGTATATTTAGTTTTAACCACTACTTAAAAAATAAACCTAAACAAAGAACTCCCACCTTTGTTCTCTGTCAGTTCAAGATAAAAAGTCCACATTAAAATTTGGCCTGTCAAAATCATTCAGTATTGGGCTATCTAAAGCCCTTTCCCAGAAAGATGACTTGCCTGCCTGTAGAATAATTTTCCTTTAATCATAGAGTCAGTGAAATAATCAGGAAATAAAAGATAAAACCTTTTCATTTCAAATTTAATTTAGAGGATAGTTCTTATTATAATTATAGCTATAGATAAGACTGTACTATCTTTTGAATATGAGGGGTAATGCTCAGAGAAGAAAGAACAATGCCTTAGAATATGTAGAAATTTCTGGCAGATTTCTTGATCCTTAGGGCAGTTTAATTTTTAAATTACAGGTGGGACAAAAAGGAATATTTTTTCCCACAATTATGAATGTTACTAATTACATTGTATTGGACTTTTCTTTAGTGAGATATAGGTACGCATATTTCTAAAGTATTTTGATAGTACAGACTTGGTAGTCCCAAGCACCATCTGGTTTTGTGGGTGGGAGTTTCCATAAAACAGTAGACTCTTGAGATCAATTTGAAATATGATATGTGTGTTTATCATTTGGATGTATCAAAGTGTAACAGTGACCTTTTCTCTTGGCTTTAGGGTGATGTTTACAAAACAAGGGGTGGTGGACAATCTGTTCAATTTACTGATATTGAGACTTTAAAGCAAGAATCACCAAGTGGGTGAGTGAGCATCAAAGACATGTCTCTTTAAAGGGATGTTTTCCTGGCTGCTCATGCTTGAGGAACAGAATATCCTGTGACATTTATCATTAATTCTCCAAAGGGGTATAGATGGTGTTTCCCTATTTTTAATATTTTTTTGTTCTTAGATGCAAAAATAATTGTTGCATCATGTTTCCCCCTTTTCAGTAGTCGAAAACGAAGATCTTCCACAGTAGTACCTGCCCAGGCAGATGGCACAGAGTCTGAATGGACCGATGTAGAAACAAGGGTAGGGGAAAAATTAAATATTTGTCTGCTTAATAAAAATTAGGCATCTCTTATCTTAAACCACATAGCTGTAGCTTTTTAAGCTCTTTGAAGATGCTGAGGTACAATGTCACATGACCAGCGCAGCATGTAGGCCTGTTCGTAGCACACCTGCAAAGGTATTTGTGTTTCTTTAGGTCTGGTCTTATTGGAGCTCTTCAGTTCAAAGCCCCTGTTTGCAGTGTAGAGGAATAGGGCTCAAGAACGAGTCAGAGAGTATCACTCTAGAATAACATGAATTCACATCAACTTGATGGGAATCTTCTTAGAAGCAGCTCACCAGGAATTCCCTGTAACTGTTACTCTTGAGAAGAGGTTCATATGAAAAAACATGAGAAAGTGGGGGTTAGGAGGCTCAGCTCTGGCCCTGGCCACTAACTTTCTCAGGAACTCCTCTTCCTTAACTAAAGTGAAGGAAGTTAACTGAATGACTTCTAAAGATCTTTGTGGCTTACAACGTTTGTTGCC
This sequence comes from Propithecus coquereli, assembly GCF_000956105.1. NCBI lineage: Eukaryota > Metazoa > Chordata > Mammalia > Primates > Indriidae > Propithecus > Propithecus coquereli. The sequence continues at coordinate 429,327 of NW_012155507.1, read as the reverse complement.
TATGTGAGAAATAAATTGCGAGTAACTGGTGTTTTAACATAGGTGTCTTCGCTGAACTAGAAAGCAATATTGGATTTCATCTAGGTAGAGCCTATATGTAAACAACTGTGTTTTACAGACTGTTGAGAGGAGCTGATCTTTTCCTCTTCCGTCATTTTCCTCTCAGTGTTCCGTGGCTGTGGAGATGAGAGCAGGATCTCAGCTGGGACCTGGATATCAGCATCACGCACAACCCAAGTAAGCACTGACTGTAACTGGGGCCTTGCTGTGTGTGTTTTCCCTTCTCTAGTAGCTCCACCATCAGCCCTTCCCAACCATCCATTTGTTTTTAAGAGCAAACATATGGTTTTCATTTTCCCCTTGGAATATCTGGGCTCTACTGGCAGACTGCAGTAGGCAACTGCAGTGCTGAGAGCCTCGGAGCTGCAAGGACAGGAGGTGATAGAAGATTGGTGGCTCTTGTTCATATTCTGCCAATGCTCAAAAGCTTTCTGAGGCTGAACTGAGAGCACCTGTAGAGAGGGAAGGCTGAAGGCATTAGTTGGGGATGATGACAGTTTTGTGTAATTCATTCTTTCCTGACTTGCTTCTTGGTTTTGGTATAGCAATAAGTGTTCACTAAAGTAAATAAAACCGAATGGCAGAATTTATATTAGGGAAGGAGTCACACCTTTTCCTCTTCTATTAAACCCATACACAGGAGTCTGACCCATTCTTTTTCCATATTTTAATAAAATCCCTACTTTACAAGTATCTACACATACAATATTTTTAACATCTGTATTCCTTAGTAAGCAATTTGGAAAATTGTTGTAACAGGATAAAGACGTGAAGTCCTGATTAAATTAAATCTAAATTTAATACCAGATAAGCATATTTTATAAGTTATTTGCTTCCTCAGAAGGACTTAAATTTTCTCATGATCAAACAGCAATTCTTAAAGCCCTCCTAAAAATTCATTTGCTATGAGTGTGTCACTAGTTGCAAGATTCAACACTAAATGTTGGTTTTTATGTTTTAGGCGCAAGAAGCCATAAACTGATAGTCCCAGTAGCGAAAGAACATTTTCATTAGTGTGAGTGATTTCTCCAAAGCCATGCCAGAAGCAACCTTCTAAGCCATCTTGTAGAACTCCAGGTTTGGTGAACATCACAGAACTGAGCTACATCATACACTGGCCTAGGTCAAAGCTTCCCCCTATGGTTCCAAAGACATCTAGAATTCAACACACTTGGTATAGTACATACCTTGCTGTATTTAATATTAATATTAATAGCAGAGAAAGACTCCTTTTTTTCATTGCTGTATGAACTTTTTTATAATGCTTTTTTTTGTATATTTCTTGTATACTTATAAACTAATTCATGAAAGTGTTCGTCTTAGGTGATTAAGGAAGGATATGTCTAGATCACACTTTATTTTTTATTGTGACTTTTCCAACTCTGGTCTGAATATTTCTTAAGGTTTTAATAACAAATGCTGCTATTGATTAGCTGCAGGAATGCACTTTAGACCTATTTGACAATTCAAACTTTCAAAATAAAGATGTCAGTGACTGGCCAACAATAAAACCATTTTAGGAAGTTATTTTGAATTTTGTATGTATATATTCACTTTCTGTCATTTAGATATGCCAAAAGAATTAAAATAAAAAGCACTAAGAAATACAAAGTTATGTGATGGTCATTCATTCAACACATACCCCCAGTACCTAGCACAGTGCATTGCCTTTACCTGGCACTCATTGTTTGTGGGATGAATTAAAAGAAAGCACTAGAAAATATGAAGTAATTTGATGTTAAATGGACAATGCCTATTTTTGTGTGACATAATATCTAAATAGTATGCTTTTCTAGACATTTAAAACCATGGTTTGGGAACAACATAAATTAGAAAAAGTACCATTGAAAGTCATGGTGAAATATCCATTCTTGCAAGGGTGAGGATACATTTTGCTCTGATTAAATTTAGGTTTCTTTCGAGGCTGGGTTTTTTTTTTTTTTTTTAGCTAAAATGATAGTTTAATCTGTTTATTAATAATGAATGATATCAGTCCTTGCCAAAAGCTAATTCAAAGGTTAAGGAAAAACAAAATCCACTTATTTGTCTTTCATAGTATATTAACAATGCAGTATGTTGTGTTTTTAGAATGCTTCAGAGCAATCCTATCTCATGCTACAGGATTTGATCTTGATTTTTTTTTAAAATAGCTTATTGCTTAGTCTTTTGAAGATACATTTTAATAGAAAGTTTTTACTATACTATATAATAGGGGATTATGGGGTAGTGGAATTTGAAGTAACAGTATGTTGAACCCACTAAGTTCTCGGACAACACAAAATAAAGGGAGATGCATGGGCATTTGATGTTTTGCTTAACTAGTTCTCTTAATTACAAGGAATAGCTGTGGTTAGTTGGGTGCTCAGTGTCTGGTACCCTCTAAAGGTATTATCTATAATACAGGTGGAAAATTGAGTTATTTGCTCAATGACCCCAAAGTCTGTTCATTTAAGCCTAAGTCTGGGATATCAAAGCTTTTAACTATTGAGCCATGCTAATGATTATCTTGTCTTCATAGATTAAAAATTTCTTAGCTTTAGATGATTAATTTTAGTTGAAAGTTTGTTTTGCAAAATAGGATACTTCATTCAGATCATTATACCAAGGTTATTTAGTGTTTTTGTTCCCAAACATTTTAATAATCACCTGATTTGTACAACCCAGAAGCAAACAGCAGTTAAGGAAATGGGCCCAGAGGAGCAAAGTACTCCCAGAATGGTCACATAGTCAGGGATGGAGCCAAGACTGATTGGATTCCTTGTTCTAGTAGTTTTTATCACTCAATTTTGTTTTTGAAGGCTGGATGCAGTGGCTCACACCTGTAATCCCAGTGCTTTGGGAGGCCAAGGTGGGAGGATCATATGAGGCCAGGAGACCAGCCAACATAGGATATTCTGTCTCTACCAAAAAAAAAAAAAAAAAAAAATTAGCTGGGCATTGGCATGTGCTTGTAATCCCACCTACTTGGGAGGCCAAGGAAGGAGCATCACTTGAGTGCAGGAGTTTGAGGTTGCAGTGAACTGTGATCGAGCCACTGCACTCCAGCCTGGGTGACAGAGTGAGATCCTGTATCTAAAAAATATATATTTTTAAAATTTTGTTTTTGGCATATTGAGACATGTCACGGTTCGCTGCTTTCTTATTCCATGCTTCTATCCCCATCCTTGTGAGAGTGTTTCCAATTTTCCTTATATACATGGTGCTGCAGGGAACAGCCTTGCACTTGGACCCTCATGTACGTATTCCAGAGTGTCTCTAGGGTGGAAATCAGAACTGGAATTGCTGGGTTTAGGCTGTGTGTATCTTCAACTTTAACCAGGTTTTGCTAATTTGCTCTTCAAGTGATTTGCCAACTTCTATTTCTACTAGCAACGTCAAATAGTTTCATTCCTCACATCCCCTCTACACTTGGTGTCATCAGACTTATTTTGCCAATTAGGTGTGAAATGGTATCTCATTGACTTAATTTGTATTTCCTGATTGTAAGTTGTGAGCTGAACACCTTTTCCTGTGTCAGGTGGCCAGTCTTGTTTCCTCCTGTGAATTGTCTGTTTGTATATTTGCATTGCAACTGGTTGTTAGTCTTTTTCTTTTTGGTGTGTAGGACTTCTTTATTCTTTGGGTATTTTGAGCTTCATATCTTCTCCTGGTCTATGACTTTTTTTCATTTTGGTTATGGCATTTTTTTAAAAATAAACTTAATTTTTAGAACAGTTTTAGATTTACAGAAAAATTGTAAGGAATAGTATAGAGAGTTCCCGTATACGCTGCAGCTCGTTTCCCCTATTAGCAACGTATTAGTATGGTACATTTGTTATAATTAACCAATATTAATATATGTTGTTAACTAAAGTGCATACTTTATTCAGATTCCTCATTCCTCTTTTCTCTTCCAGGGTCCCATCCAGAACAACATTTTACATTTAGTCATTGTATCTCCTTAGGAGTCTCTTGGCTGTGGCAGTTTCTCAGACTTTGGTTATGGTATCTTTTGTCTATAAGATTTCAATTTTAGTGTAATCAAACATCAATCTTTTCCTTTATGTTTTATGCCTTAAAAATTTTTTCTATACTATGTTAGGCACAGTGGTGCATGCCTGTAGTATCCCAGCTACTCAGAACACTGAGGCTGGAGGATTACTTGAGCATAGGAGTTTGAATCCAGCTTGGGCAACAAAGCAAGACCCCATCTCTCGCAAAAGAAAAATTTTTTTCCATACTCTGATGTCATAATATTCTCCTATGTTTTCTTCTAAAATTTTACAGTTTTGCTTTTCACATTATGTATGGTGTTAGGAAAGAATTAAAAACATTCTTTCCCCACCCCTATCCCCATAGCCCTACAAAACCAATTGTTCCAGTACAGTTTTTTTGAAAAGCTATACTTCTGACATTACCAAGTTCCCATATATATGAGAGAATTTTTTGGTTCAGTATTCTGTTCTGCTGGTCTATTTAACTGTATGCCAATAGCACACTTTAAAATATCCATCCAGTATTTATTTGTGTGGCTTCTATGTGATAGGCACTGTTTGAGGCACAAGGAATACTATGGTAAATCAAATTTTGTAACCTCAATGGAAATTATATTTAAATCTTCCTTTATTACTTTAAAAAATTGTCTTGTTTGGTCTTTGATCCTTCAATTTAAAATTTAAGTCAGCTTGTCAAATTCCATTTTACTGTAATTTTGATTAAAATGACATTTGGAGAGAATTATCCACTTAAGCTTCCCATCTATGAATACGGCATATCACTATTAAGGTTGCCTTTAATCGTGTTCCATAAAAATAATGGTCATACACATCTTGTTAGATTTATTTCTAGAAGCCATGTTGTTTTTGTTGGTATTGTATGAGATATATTTTTTAATATTGCATTTTACAAGTGACTATGGCTGAGTACAGGATGCTGCTGGCTTTTGCATATTAATCTTGAATCTAGGGCTGATGCAGTGGCTCACGCATGTAATCCTAGCACTCGTGTATGCTGAGGCAGGAGGATTGCTTGAAGCCAGGAGTTTGAGACCAGCCTGAAGAAGAATGAGGTCTACAGAAAACAGAAAAATCAGCCAGGCATAATGCTGGGCACCTGTAGTCCCAGCTACTGGGGCGGCTGAAGCAGGATTGCTTGAGACCAGGAGTTTGAGGTTGCAGTGAGCTAGGATCATGCCACTGCGTTCTTGCCAGGGTCACAGAGTGAGACCCTGTCTCAAAATGACAACAACAAAAAAACAAAAACAAAAACAAATCTTGAATCTAGAAACCTTGCTGAACTCATTAGTTTGAATTGTTTGTCTATGGATTCTCTTGGAATTTCTAGGTAAATAATCATATTAGCTATGAATAATAAGAGTTCATACCTTCCTAATACTTTCGTTTTATGGAGATGGCTAAACTCTAAAATATTTACTAGTAATTGAAATAGAAGCAGAGAAAGGAGGCATCCTTGTTCCTGATTTTAAAAAGAATGTTTCAAAAATTTCACCATTAAGTATGAAGTTTGCTATAGATTTTTGGTAGATATATTTTCTCATGATACGGAAGTTACCTTCTATTCCAATTTTCTAAGAGTCTGTGATTAGTTGTTCAATTTTATCAAGTGTTTTTTTTAATCTATAAGAATTCTATATAGATTTTCCTCTTTGTTAATGTAATGACTTATTTTTAGATGTTATTATGATAAAATATCCTCCAAATTATGATAGCATATTTTTATATACAGTTCTAGATTCAGTTTATTAATATTTTGGATTTTTGTGGTATATACATGAGAAGAGCCTATAATTTACCTTTCCCTTACTCTTAGGTTCTCGTTTTGTTACTATAAAGTAATTTGGATAACAAAATATTAATTCGATTTAAATTTCTTATTAGTTTAGTTTAAGATGTGCAAATTTTGTTCTATTGTGTTGATGTACTTTAAGTTTTTTGTTAAGTACACTGGTGGGGGAACAATGTTTTGGATGGACTCATTCTAGCTTTGGAAATGTTTAGATTTTTTAATAAGTTTACTTATCTCCACCAAAATTCCACTATAATGGCTTCCTAGGTCTAGATGAAAACTCAAAACAATTTTATTTTTCAAAAGTTTGACAGCTTTATAAAAGGTTTTTTAAAAGTTCGAGATACTAAAATATGTTTACGTTTGTGGCTAAGATTGACCCAAGTGGGACCCTAGATTGTGAGATTCCAATGGAAGTTTGTTAAGGGATGATTGAGATAATGTAACGGACCGAATAAATCAGGTAGGTAACCAGGAAAAAAAAAAAAAATTAACCATCTTTCCAGCAAACTCGGCAAATTCCAAGAGGAGTGTAAAGGAATGTAAAGATTACCATTTTTGAAGGTAGGAATTAAAATTTGAGATCATATAAATGATAAATACGGGTTGTAGACAATGTGACATATCAAAAATAAGAGAGAAGACATTTACCCATAATCCAACGCTCCCACCCCAGCACCAGGCACTTACATCAGGCTTCTGTTAATAGATTCCAAATCCAGGCTCCACTACACGGTAAGCATGTAATTTGGGGAGAGTTACCAGGTCTATGACTTAGTTTTGTCACCTGCAAAACAGAGATTAATACCCCTCTTTTTCTGTGTGAGGATTAAAGTGAATCCTTGTAGAGTGTGGCTCTGTGTCTGGGACATACTAAGCGCTCAAAGGCTATTGCTATTGTAACGCTGGAAGTTTCTCTATTACTCCTGTTTCATCAAGACACTGCGCTGAGCACTGGGGTGTCCGAAATGTGACGTAGCTCTGGCGCTCCAGGTCTCCGTGGCCAGGGAAGGCTGGCACCGTAATTAAGGGATTGCCAAGTGACGTCACAGGGCCGCACTGGAGCTCCTGCCAAGTCGAACTGCCCATGGGACCGAGGGGTGAGGCCCATTTACCTAGATAACTTTTTCCTATAAGTATTTTCAGTGTTCTCAATCCTGCCTTGCTCAATTGAAGTTACTACGCATTTGCAGGCACTCAGAAACTTTTTGAACAAGCAGAGCGGTCACGTGTGGCGCGCAGGCGCCTCCGGTTGCCCCCTGGTCCCGCCTCTTCCGCCCAGTGCGGGCGCCGATTGGTCTGCGTGGTCATATAAGAGGCTCCGCGCAGGCGCGGGGCTCCCTTTCCTCAGCTGCCGCCAAGGTGCTCGGTCCTTCCGAGGAAGCTAAGGCTGCGTTGGGGTGAGGCCCTCACTTCATCCGGCGACTAGCACCGCGCCCGGCAGCGCCAGCCCCGTACTCGCCCGCGCCATGGCCTCCGTCTCCGAGCTCGCCTGCATCTACTCGGCACTCATTCTGCACGACGATGAGGTGACCGTCACGGTGAGTGCGGGTCCGGGCCGGCGGCAGGGCGCCCCGCGTGCGGCTGGCTCCCGCTTTCCAGGCGGCCTGGCCCAGCACTTAAGGCCGGGTCGAGGCCGCAGTCATGGCGGGTGCTGGGGCGGGGCGGGCACCCCTCGGGCGCGGGCGGGCCCTGTCCCTGGCGGCCTGGGCCTTCGGGACCACGTGCGGGCCCTGGCGGCATGTGTGCGCCGCTGGGCGCTCCGGCTTTCGGAAGCTATATTTAGGAAAGCTTTTCCGCAGCGCTTGGGCATCCTGACCTGCATGTAATGTTATTCCGGGACATTCAGTCGTACCTACTTTCGGTGTGATTGCCTTGAATTTATGGTCTTAGCAGGCCTGTGGGGTGGGGCGGGGCAGCATGGCGTGGAGGAAGGCACAGAAGCTCTGCTCCACCTCCCCGGTCTCCTAACTTAAAATGGGCTCGCCGCATTGCTGGGCGCCTGGGACACGTTTCTTTTGCTTGTGATAACCGAAGTCTTTTAAAATGAATGTATATGATCCAAATAGAATATTTGAACTGTTGAGCCGTGGTTCTGTACACGTTTTGAGTGACTTGCTTTTAACTTGCGGTATGTTGGAAACATTACGAACGCTACACTTAACAGTCTGGTGGATTGACATTTTATTTGTTTTAGGAGGATAAGATCAATGCCCTTATAAAAGCAGCTGGTGTAAATGTCGAACCTTTCTGGCCTGGCTTGTTTGCAAAGGTAAGGTGATGGTGGCAAAGTGGGGTAGACCCGATTGATTAGGTCAGCTGTCTGTGCTAAAGTGCCAGAAGGCCCTATGTTCCACCGTACTGCCTCTGTTTCGTACATTTGTAACTCTGGGAGCTAATAAGGTTTTGGTTTGTCATGTGGCTTTATCTTGATGTCAGACTCTGGTTTCCTTTTCCTTCTGTCCTGAATCCATGGCAAAAACTTCCAGCCATGTTAAATTGCAAGGAACTCCTTTCAGGATGATAAGCTTGTGATCTATTGGAAATGGGGTTTAGTGGTCTTTTATTGACCACACTTAGTGTGTGTTGGGATATAAAAGACTAATAAAGACAGGGTGCCTGCTCAGAGCTTCCACTGGCTACCTTCCATTGTTCAGGTTACTTAATCTCTGACAAGTGAAGCTAATAGTGGCATCTAACTCTTCGGGTTGTGTCCTCCAAAGAGTTTTGGAATATTGAAAACATTGTACCTATGTCATTTAATAAATACCTCTAGAAAAGTTGTAGATTTGCTTAGTCTGAGAACTTGTATTCACTGTTAAAAGGAAACCTGGAACTGTGGAAAGAATCCTCATTTGAGTGTCCCAGGAACCTCGGATTTTCTCCCAACATGTATTTATGAAAGGAAGGAATTGTTAGCTTTACTTCACTACATACATACAGCAATGCAAGTATTAGATTTAAAGCTGAATAGTTTTTTTGTGACTATTCTTAATAGAGCTATGTGTTGCCCTGTTGTCTAATTTAAGTCTTGCTATTGGCAAAGAAAAGTCAGTCTTCAGGATGAAAACACAAACCGAAAGTTTGATTCCAGGGCGGACAAAATAATAAGAGCGACTCCAGCATAGAAGACAGAAGAGAAGTACTGTCCAGTTGTCAGTTTTCGGTATCCCTGGGGGATTGGTTCCAGGACCTCCCTCAGATACTGAAATCCAAGGATACTCAGTTGTCTTATAAAATGGCATAGTATTTACATATCACCTACCCACATCCTCCTATTTACTTTAGATTATCTCATAATACATAATAAAATGGAAAAGCTGTATAAGTAGTTGTTAACACTGTATAGTTTAAGGAATAATGGCAAGAGAAAGTCTGTACATGTTCGGTACAGATGGTTTTTTCCCCCAAATATTTTCTGTCCATTGGTGGTTGAATACGTGGATGTGGAATTTACCATATAGTACATTTACCTGGCATGCCATGAATTATTTCTTGCCTTGGGCATATAAATATAAGCTCACATCTTCTGACCTACTAAACCAGTAACAGATTAACATAGCTAGTGCTAAATGTGTTTTTGTCTGGGTGAGATTTCTTCCTCAAATTAGTAATGAGAAACAGCTAGTGGCAGTGATGATTCTTACTCAAATCTGCTCTATTGAATTGCTTTAAAGATTTTTTTTGTGCTATCTGGTACCTTAGCAACACTGTTCCAGATTGTAATACATTGGAATCACCCCCTCTGGCATTGCTTCTAGTCATTCAGGGGGAATGTGCCTATTTTCAATTATCTTTAGCCATAGGAATGATTGTTAGGAATTGATCACTGTAAGTTGAAAAAGGGGCCGGGCACTTTTTTTTTTCCTGTGGCTGCGTGAATCTTATCACAGAAGGACAGAACTTAACCTGTGCATGCACGTATGTTGCAGGCCCTGGCCAATGTCAACATCGGGAGCCTCATCTGCAATGTAGGGGCTGGTGGACCTGCTCCAGCAGCTGGTGCTGCACCAGCAGGAGGTCCTGCCCCCTCTACTGCTGCTGCCCCAGGTAGGAGTTTTTTTGTATTGGAGGGAAGGGGTGTGGAGATCAAAAGAACAGTATTATCGGCAGTATTTCTCTTAGTTTGCCTCAAGTAGGTGATATGTGGGAATTCTACAGCCTGCAGCATAGTTTGATGTTGAGGGAAGTCTTGTGGGTATTTTTAATCATGCAAGTTGAAGGGCTTGGAGAGCTCTTCCAGAGCTTAAAATACTGAGAGTTGATTGACTTTGTTTTTTTTTTTTTAAAGCTGAGGAGAAGAAAGTGGAAGCAAAGAAAGAAGAATCTGAGGAGTCTGATGATGACATGGGCTTTGGTCTTTTTGACTAAATCTCTTTTGTAACATGTTCAATAAAATGTTTGAACTCTTTGCTGCTGTTGGTCTTGCCCATAATTTGGGAATTTACTCTGTAAAGAAGTACATTGTGAGATGGCCTCACTTCTGTAACGTTGGCTTTCAACCTATTCTGTCGTGCATGAGAGGAGCTGGGTTTTTTCCCTGGCACCATGGCATGTAACAGTACAGCACTGAAAACTGCACTGGGGTGGGAGGAGAAAGGATCAGAGCAGATGCCTTGTCCCAGATTAGCTGTGTAACTTTATTACAAAGTTTGTCTCCTACACTGGGGGCACAGGTATGGGTATAAAACAGGCCTCAGCTTTGGAAAAGCTCTTGGTCGATAGCCCTGTACAACCCTGGCTAAGAACTTTTGAGTTGTGCCAAGCCCTCTGAGGTAGAATGTTGAATGCTGTATCCCTAGGAGAAAATTTAACAATACCTAGTATGTAGTGTCCCTCAGCAAACATTTGGAATCTTACAGCACTACTAAAGGAGTGGGAAAAATAAACTCTAGATCACCAGTTATGCACATGGCTAAAACCAGAATTCAAATGTGTTTGAAAAACTAACAAATGTAGCTTTTTTTTTTTTTTTTTCTTTTGGCCAATGAAACAACAGCATGGCATGAAATGGAAATTCACTTAGAGATGTGTTCACGTCTATAATCCCCTGGCTTTGGGAGGCTAAGGCAGGAGGATCACTTGAGGCCAGGAGTTCATGGAAGAAAAAAAAAAGATGGAAGACATGAGATTCAGTGATAAGAAAGCATGACTCACCCTGACTGTCCTCACTCCAGTGTGTGGGACCACTTACATAAGTTACTACAACCACTTAGGACAATGGCAGTTTCACTTTGAGGTATTACCCAAGGGAAAGTATTAATACATACAGACATCAGGATACATCTCTGGGAATGTTCAAAGCACTGTTAAATAGCAAAAATCTCAAAGGTCCATTAACCAGAAAATAACTAAGTGATCTCAAGTAATCAGAAACAAACCACAGCTACAGATAATGGAGAAATTCTTACTAATGTAAAGTTAGAATTTATTTGAAAGTCAAAACAGTAAATTATAGTACATTTCCCTTAAAGTCTGAAAAACATTAGGTATACAAATCTGATAAAAGTATATAAAAAGGCAAGGGAAGGTAAACAGTTTAGGACCTTGGGGTTAATATAAGGAGGACTATATAGGTGTTACTTTCAAATCTTGGTGGTTTCCATATACAGGTTGAGTATCCCTAATCCAAAATCCTCCAAAATCCAAAACTTTCCTGAGCACCAATATGACAGTCAAAGATGACTGACACCCACCTGTTAAGTGCCTGCTTTCCCTCCCGCCCTTCCTCATCCATTGACAGCTGACATCAGCACTTTGCTAATCTCAAGTGTGTCATGTCATTCTTCACAACAAACCCGTGATGGTAAGACTCCATGGCACAGATGGGGATGCAGGAGCTGTGAGGTTACAAAGTAAGTGGGCCAGGTTAAAACCTCACTCTGACTCCCACCCCTTTCTCTTAACAGCGTTGCCCCATGCTCCTGATCCCTTCTGTCACCTGCATCAGTTTCCTCATCTAATGACAGTACTGTACCTACCTCATGGGGTTCTGGAGAGAACACAACAGGACTTTCAAGTGTCAGGAGGGAATACCAGTACTTAGCCGAGGAGACTGGTAAAGGAAAGGACAGCATCTAGAAGAGCAGAAAATTTAAGTGGTGAGCTCAGGATATCAAATACCAACTTCAGTTATTCAGTGCAATTACAACTAAGGTGTTCACTATAGCAGGACTCAAATGTTAACATGGTCTAAATGGGTGGCCCAGCTTTTCAAAAGAAACCTTAATATAGCTAAAAACCTTTCCAAAGAACAATCTGAAAAATTAGGAGACCCACATACACATAGAAATACTTTGTATTCATTTGATAAATGAATAAAGTCCTCCCAGTTCCACCTACTTTCTAGTTATCCTGAGCTTCCATTTCCTTTTTGCAAAATTGGGATATATACTTCACGTTGGGGAATGAAAGAGGTAACAGGTAAGTGAACATACCCATCAATGCTTGTTATTAACCTTCTGCATAGGATACAAGGAACACAGCTGGCATTCCTGGTTCCCCAAATCCCCAGGTCCAGCAGGCCCAAGATTTGTGCTCCTCAAACCCACTCCCCACCCTCCTTACCAATTAGGCAGGTTTGGTTTCTCATAATATCTCACACTTCTGATTGTTCACCAAGCATACTTGTTACTTTGCTTAAATAGTTTCACTGCTCTCAGAATTGTGTTCACATCTCTTCTGTGGCCACTAGAAAAGCATTCCCAGGTCCACGGCTGGCTCACCCCTTTAAAAATTCTGTATCAGCAGGAAGCCAGGGTTAGGGGTAAGGCCTCTCATGTTCTAGAGAACTGCAGGAATAGACATGTTCATGGACAAACCATCTGAGAACACCACCACCAAAAACTACATTGTCACTGAATGCGTTGCACAATGGGATTAGTAAAAGAATCTAAAGGTTCTGCCAACTGTTTTACTCAATTCTTTTTTTGCTGCTCCTCAACTGAAAATAGTAAAAACGGAGCCACATGTGAAATTTTAAAACCACGTTTTGGAAAAGATAAACCCTTTAATTAAAATGAAAGAATTCAAATTAATTATGCAGCAAAACAACTTGGTATATTGCTACAGATTCAAATAAAATGTGTCAAATCCTTTCTCCCCCATAATATGAATGGGCATCTACAGTAAAATTCTGAGGGAACACGGTGAGCAGCCAGGTGACTTTTGGTTAGTTGGATACTTTATAGTTTAGAAATAACTTTTTTGTTTTCTCCCATTCTGAGCCTTACCCTACCAAGGGAACTTAATTAGCCCTGTTTTTATTAATATGTTAAGAAACTATTGCTCAGAGAGGTTGAGTACTTTGCCAAGTTCACAGAGCTACTGCGGGGTGAAGTTGGGCCTGGCACCGCAGTTTTCTCAATCCAGCATTTCTTCTACTGTGACATGGTGTCCCCTCTACACACATGCTTTTATAGGCTACAGTGACCAGCCTTTGGATTTTTTCTCTGTTAACTTCACAAGCCACTTCTTTCTCATCTCCTTATCTTTACAAGCAAGCCTGGATAATTCAGCTTGACATAAATATGAGCTGCTTTAAAGAGAGTATTGATATTTTTAGTTCTGAAATAGAGCAAGGAGATGTCCCTGGAAGTCAGATGCACAGCATGCATCGTGGAACCTGGACCGTTCAGGTCAGATCAACAATCTTCTGGACACTTCCTTCAGAACACAGCGCCAAGGGCCTTCACATATTTTCATAGGATTGCTCGAATACTTACGGGCTTTCAAAGAGTCCTCCAAGCTGTACTGAATTTAACTTGCTGAAGCTTCCACACCTCTGACTTGTATACTTTTGAGGGTTATTATAATGTCCAATTAAAGTAAGAAATGTGCATCTTTCGCTCTCCAAACTGCACTTGCTATCTTTCCTCTCTCTGGGTTGTTGACTACCTATCCCCAGTTAATTCTACTCCTTCAGACCTCAGGAAGCCCATTCCAGGCTACACTAAATCTGCTGCTGTAAGTTCCCGCACTATAGTTCCTTAAAAAGTAAGCGTGTAATCACACCTCTGTGACTGTTGAGGCCGCATCGCATGCTCTGGGGATCAGGGCTGTCCGTTTCGCTCACCTGTAGCCCCAGTACTTTTCGCCATGCCTGGCTCATTGTTGGCCTTCACTACGTACTTATAGTCAGCTCTCTCCCTTTACATGCGCGGAAACCAGAGAGCACAGACAGGAGGAGGAACTTGCTCAGCAGTATTGACGAACAGCGCCAGGACTGGAACCCAAGTCTCCAGACTAGCAAATGACCTTTCCATTGCAGCGGGCCCTCCGGGGCCAAAACGCAGGCCTGCCACGCACCACAAGCCTCATTCATTCATTTAATTTCACCGTTAGTACGCACCGTCCAGGCTGCCGAGTGCAGGCGTCGGTATTTAGGCCCTGAGGTGGGAACTCCCTCCCAGATGAGGCGGAGATGCGAGTACCAGGAGTACAGAGGAGTACCACACAGGAGTACCAGGTCTGGCCGTGCCCGCCGGCTCTGCGAACGTCGTGCGAGGCCTTACAAGCCCAGCGCCCAGCGGACGTCAAGGACGATGCGCCCTGACGATGCTCGAGCCAGGCTTTCGGGGTGAACCGGGAACTCAGCAGACGCGATGGCAGAAGCAAAGACGTGGCACCCAGGAGCCCGCAAACTTCCTTCCGGACACGGGGTCCTGCGCTCAGGTCCGCATCGCCTAGGATGAAGGAGAAGATGCAGGAAAGCTCGGGGGCTGAGCCTCGGTGACCAGATGAAGTGTTGTCGCCCAGACTGACCCTCACCGCCCGAAACAAACCAGCTAGCTTAAAGTTCATGCATCGCCACTTGGGTATTTACACCCCTCTACTAGCCAATCAACGCCCGCGCCGAGGGGAAGAGGCGGGACGAGAGGCGGGGCTAGGAGCCGAGTGCGGCCGAGGGAGGCCGAGCTTCCCCGTCGCGCTTGGGCCTATTCGCCGCTGGGGGCGCGCGTGCCCGCCGGCTTTGGCGCGGGCCGATTCTCCAGCGTCCCGCGTGGGGCAGCTTTGAGTCGGGCGCTGGTTAGTGCGCTGAGGCAGCTGACCTGTTGTGAAACTCCTGTCAGGAGATGCCTCACTTTCACTAACCAGCAGGACTGGAGTGGGGCATACTTGTAAATCGGGAGTAATGACCGCGGGCTGTTGTCCTGAGCGGTGGGGACCAACAGACGTCGGCTTTTCGCTTCGCTGCGTAAGGTCACGTGCGCGAGTTCCCGGGTCCTTCACTTTGGGGAAACGGGTCCTGGCCGTGCCCAGCATCATTTCCAGAAGGCGTTTTTATCCAGATAAAGAAGCTCACGCCTGTCATCCTAGCACTCTGGGAGGCCGAGGCGGGAGGATCGCCCCAGGTCAGGAGTTCGAGACCAGCCTGAGCAAGAACGAGACCCCCCCCCCCGTCTCAAAAAAAATAAATAAATAAAAATAAATAAATTTTTTAAAAGCGGGAAGATTTGCTCTACTTTGGGCTCCTCCTTATCTAGCTAAATCGCCTGAAAAACTGTTACAAACATCAGCAACCGCGAGTGAAACAAATGACAACTAACCCGCTTTCTGGGCTCCTCCACGGTCCACTGAGTCAGGACGTCTGGGCAGGGAGCCAGGAACCTGCATCTTAACGTACTTTTCTGAT
Source organism: Propithecus coquereli (assembly GCF_000956105.1). Classification (NCBI taxonomy): domain Eukaryota; kingdom Metazoa; phylum Chordata; class Mammalia; order Primates; family Indriidae; genus Propithecus; species Propithecus coquereli. The sequence continues at coordinate 413,849 of NW_012155507.1, read as the reverse complement.
TAGCCATGGCTGGAGGCTCCCGGATTAGAGCCAACCCAGCTCCCCACGCAGTGCCTGAGGAGCAGCAGAAGATGCATAATAAATGTTGTTTGAAAGAGTGCGTGAATGAATGTTAACGAACAAATGAATGAATAACTGTCTTCAGATGTTTAAGGAAGAATTAACGGTTTGATAATAGGCCTTGTTGGCAAAACTGGGAAAACGGGCTGTTGGTTGGAGTGTAAATTGCTACGACTTATTTTTTATTTTTTTCTTCAGCCTGTTTGTGAACTACTATAACTTTTTAAGGAGGGTAATTTGGTCCTCTCTCTCAAAATTAAAAGTGCCCTTACCTTTCACACAGGAATTTCAGTTGTAGGAATCTATGCTATAAATATATGTACAATTTCACTGACGTGTTGCTTGTAGTAGAAAAAAAGTGCATGAGAGGAGGCAGGTTGAATAAATCTTGATGTTTTCATGTAGCTATTTATAGGAATGCTGTTGTGGAAGGATAGGACGCCTTGTTAAGTGAAAAAGGCAAGCTGCAACCAGTATCCATAAGATGACTCTATTTGAGTAAAAAAAAAGATTCACATGCATATGTTTATAGTATAAAAAAATTTCTGGGAGGATTCAAAAGTAATTAACAGTGATTACCGTTGAGGACAGGGGTAGGACAGGATGGGAGAAAGATTTTTACTTTCCAATTTATCCTTTCCATATTGCTTGAATTTTTAAAAACCATAAACATGCATTACATTTATAAATTAAAAACACTAGTTTTAATTTTTAAAAAATTGGAGAGGGTTTCATATAGAAGAAGGACTCAACTGCTAAGTAGTTCTAGAGGGAAGAATTCTGATCAGTTTTGAGACAGTTTTAGCTCAGAATAAATAAGGAAAACTTTGCTGGGCGTTAGACTGAGGCTGGGACAGGGAGGACGAGGTTTGCTTTGGGAGGGAGTTTGAACTAGATGCGCCTTCCAGCTATGAGATCCCATAGGTTTTTGGGACACAGGGTTAAATACTCTGATGTCAAACTATTTGGGTTGACCCAAATCCCACTGCCACTAAATAGAGCTGTGTGACTTTAGGTGAGTTGTTTAACTTTTCTGTAGCTCGGTTTCATCATATGCGTGATGGGGATAATGATGACAGCTACCTCATAGAGTTCTTGTAGAATTAAATGAGATGGCACATATAAAACCCCTAGCACAGTTCCTGTTCAAAAAATGTTAGCGTTTCTTTGCTACCTCATGTGTTGAATTGATGCTTAAAAAATTAAAAAGGAAATCAGAGAAATAATTCCTACAGTTGGAGGGGCTCTTTTATTTTTGTATCCTTTAAATATTTATGGATAAGGTCAAATATTGGATTTTCAGAATTAACAGAATTAGTAGGTTGGTAGAATCTCAATCATGCTGGATGGCTTTGCTTACAGAATTTTGTCTTCCAGATGCTGGCTCAGTGCTGCCCCGCAGTGGCCAACCATGGGAATGGCTACTTGGATTGGCCTCTTCAAGCTGGAGTGCTTCAGGGCTGCCACGTGAGTTCTGCAGTCAGGGCTGTCCTGCTGCTTCGCCAAGGGGTAAGTGAGTCAGTCCATACTTTAGTGAGGACAAGCATGTTTGTGTGCACACTTGTGACCCAGCCAAGAGGAAACCAAGTGCGCTTTAATATGGTCTTGCCTCCCTTGTAATTTACTTAGTACACTTGACTTCGCCTCTTAATACACTCAAGTTCATTTCTTGTCTGAAAACAAAGAAAGATGTCACTGAGCCACTGTGCAATCTGGCGCACCCTTGGCTTTTCTCCCAGGTTGTTGGATGAAACGGCCACATGAAAACTACTTCTGCATTTGCCTTGAAGCTTGTGGAGGCTGTTGTGTTGTTACTGTCCCCTAAATAAGGTCTCATGTGAAAACTTCTTGTAAAATTTAGGGCCAGGAGAAAGTTCGTGTCCTCTAGGGAGTTGGTAGCCATCCTCTTGTATAATAACGGGGGCTCTGTGACTTATGCTGTCTTCTCTGCCTGAGTTGCTGAGAAATTCAGCACCAGGCTAGATGCCCAAGCTGAGCAATTAAATTAATTGTACTTAATGGATAATGTATTTACTTCCTCCTTTGCTTGGTAGTGATTTTTGAAAAAAATTTCCATGGCTCTTTTATTGACTTTACTGCATATTTGTGCTTTGATCTACACCCTTAAATCCTTTTGAGAAAAAGGAAAGGAATCCATAAATTAAATGAAAAGTGGAATATTTGAAGGGTCTTTTTGTGGCAAAAAGTCATTTGAGATGACTTTAAGTCAGTGGTTGTACTTGGGTTTTGAGACTAACAAGTTTATGGGTCAAAGATTTCAGGTCATAATGTTTCTTTACTTGGGAAAATGAGAAAATCAGGTGAATGAGGCCATCAGGAAGTTGGTTAAAAGATGAGAAGCTATTAAGGCTTGTTTCCTTATCCACTATCTCCAAGGATAATATTGAATCAGTGTGAAGATTTAGAGATAGAAAGTTGGTAGCTGTCTTTGGACCAAAAATATTTTCCTTCTGCTATCATTTCAGACACGCCATCGTTAGGGCTTCACTTCCTTGTAGTCTTCTTTAAACATAAAAATTGTCCCGGGAAGGTTAAGACATCAGTTTCTTGACACTGCAGAGCAAATGAGATCGATTCCCAGGTTCTCCTTGTTGCCAGTCTTTTCAGAGTGTGAGTTTTGCCTCCTCAGTAAGAGAAATGGCTCTTCGAGAGGGCAGAGACTATTGGGTAAAAGAGGCCTGCTTCTGCTTCAGCTAGCTGTGTGACCTTAGACAAGCCCCGCGCCCTCTCTGGCCGCTGGCTTCCTCACCTTGGCATGAGGGCTTTGGAGGACGCTCTGGCTCACACATGGCCAATCCCAGCTCCTTTCCCAGGGCCCCTGCGAAGATGGACTCTGCGGCCTGCGCCAGCCCAGCGAGTCACCTTCCAGCCCGGCGGGGCGCCTGGGCTCCTTGCTGTGTTTATTCTGAAGTAAAGCCTTTCTTGTGTTTACTCAGCAAAGATTCTTTTAAGACAGGCTAAGCACACGGTTTACTCTGCTAACAAGCCCTGGCATTTATTGTGAGGACCTGTGTTGACTTATTCTCCAGTCTCCATTGACATTCACTGAGAAACGTTAACGCAAACACAAGGAAACATCCTGGGAGCTCCCAGCCTGACATTGTGCTGGGAAAAGAGCCCTGGAAAGGGCCATTCTTTCTGTTTTGGTTAGAATCACCTTGAGAGTTAAAAATAACAATAATTATGCACCATAAGAGAGTCTAATGAGCTCCTTTTAGCTTTTAGATTCAGTATCAGAACACTTTTGCTAAAGGTCTCTAGAAAGCTCCCTGTGTTAATTCTGGACAAGACTATGTCTGTGGCAGCCAATTCGAGAGCCCCCTTCCACATGAATAGTCCTGTGGCATCTGGGGACCGTGGCACAGTTCCAAAGTGCCTTGAGCTGTGGGCTCAAGCACAGCTTGGCCCCAGTGTGGCCATGGAATCTTGGGACAGTCACTTCCTCTCTCTGGCTCTCAGCTTTCTCATCCTTAAGGTGAGGAGAAGTTGTCTGCCCATCTCCACAGCTAGTCTGGGGCCTCAGGCCTGAGCCCAGGTCCTAAGGGTGCTCACAAATGTTTGTTGAATCATTGAATGAATAAGCCATGCCAGGCGATGTCTCCAGTCTTGCTCTGACATCTTATGCTTGAATCCTCCCAAAAGGCAGGCTCTGCCTTGAGTCACAGTCTGATGAGATGTGCTAATGGGGGAGATGTGCAGACAACCACAAACCCCAGCGTCTGACTCAGACGTTGCGGCTGCCATGTGGTTTCACCTGCCTCCTCCCCTGCCCCCTATCCAAGCTAATGCTTGTAAAGGAAACATCTTTCAGGTGAGGGACAGTGTATTTGGTTTTGTCTTTGTTGCCTGGAAACTGTTGACATCCTGAGACATTCTGTTGCCTTCACTGGGTAATGAAAAATTGATTACTTTTCTCTCTGTCAACAAACTTGCACCCGTTCACCTTGGCTGGGAATGAGTGGGAAGCGCTTGCTCCTTGCTCCGCAGCTGTTTGCTTTCTTTCAAGCAGTGGGTTTGCTTTACTTAGGGGGGGGGTGAGGCCCAGAGACAGGGACAGATGAGCCTGTCTGTGTGGGGCGGCTCATGTGGGGAGGGCTGTTGGTACTTGCCTCTGGGGCTCCTCCGGTTCCGGCACATGCCTGCGCCCGTGACCCTCGGTGCCTGTCCCCTCTGCAGCCTGCTCTCTGCCCAGAAGCCTCCTCTGGCTTCTCCAGCCCTGGATCCCCCTTGTCCGTGGGGAAGCCCTGGGGACAGCCTGAGAGACACGGTTAATGCCATTTCCATTCTGCTCTGTGTTGTCTCTCCTCTTGAGGGCAGGCAGCAGATCTTCCCAGAGAAGCACAGCATGATAGATTTAGAGGGGACCTCAGAGAGCATCCAACCCTCTTGTTTTTTTTTTACATTTGTGGAAGAGGAAGCTTAGCGAGGGCAGGTGATGTGGCCGTGGACGCACAGCTCAGTGGTGAGAGCGTGGCTTCTTGACTCCCAGTCCAGTGGCTATGAAGGTTATCAATTTGGTATGTCCCTAAAAGTCCCCGGTGGAATATGAAAGTTGGGGATGGCCACTGCCCCAGGAACATATCAAATACCCAAAAGAGGGGACATAGACTGGGTAAGCATTGACAGGGGCCTGGGGTCTTTCTGTGGTGAGCGTGGTGACCACTCAGGGGGGATGGAGTGAGTGAGCGGGCGAGAGACGCTTTTGAATGCGATGTTGAGGGGACATTGAAGAAGGTGCTGTCAGTCCTGTGAGGGCAGGAACGGGCCGTGGAGCGCGGTGTGTGGCCCGTGGAGGTGTGCCTGTCGGACAGCGGAGGAGCCCGGTGTGGGCAGTCACTCAGCCTCGGGCCACCTGGGCCGTAGAGACAGCCTTCCCAGCCCCGGGTCAGATCTGTAGACCCCCCATTGGCCCAGCCTTGGCCCCAGTCTCAGGGGGAGCCCCTGCCTGGGGCAGGAGGGATGAGGGCTCTCTGGACTCCCTGAGATACCACTGCAGGCCGACTCTCGCCCCAGGCCTGCCTTGCTCTGGGAACTGCTCTTACACCTTGTCCCGGGGCCCCAGGCCTGCCAGGGCACCCCTGCGTGGCTTTGGGGAATCACAGCTCTAAGCCTCTGGTTCTTAGGAATTTCTTGAGTTCCTTAGTCTCAGCTTCGGGGCAGCACATGGGGGGCCTGCAGACAGGTTTTCTTTGGTCTGCAGCAAGAGCGTCCTGGCGGCGGGGCTGGGAAGGATGCTTTGTCACTGACGCTGTTTAGAGTTGTTGGTGCGTAGTGAGAATAAATGGCAGGCGGCTTCTATGCAGCTTTATCACTGTTGTTAACTTCTCCAAAGACTTGTCACCTGACCTGGGGGACGGACCGCTCCGCTCCTCCCACCCGAGCTGCCACTGGCATGTGTAGAGGTTTTTATTCACTTATTTCTTTTTAAAATAAACTTTATTTTTTAGGGAAGTTTTAGGTCCACAACAAAATTGAGCAGAAGGTACAGAGATTTCCTGTATCCCACCTGCGCCACTATCAGAAACCTGCACCAGGTGGTACATTTATTACAATTGATGAACCCGCATCGACTCGTCACTATCTCCCAAAGTTCATAGTTTACATTAGAGTTCCTGCTTGGTGTTGCATGTTCTCTGGGCTTGGACACATGTGTAATCACATGTATCCACCACTGTAGTACGATACAGAGCAGTTTCACCGCCCTAAAAATCCTCCGTGCACCACCTACCTCTTCATCCCTTCCTCCCCCAGCCCCAGCAACCACTGGTCTGTTTATTGTCTTCAGAGATTTTCCTTTTCCAGAATCCCGTATGGTTGGAATCACATCATCTTTAGCCTTTTCAGATTGCTTCTCTCATTCAGTAATATGCGTTTAAGATTCCTTAGTGTCTTTGCATGGCTCGATAGCTCGTGTCTTTTTAGTGCTGAATAATACTCCATTGTCTGGATGTGCCACCTCCTGAAGGACATCTCGGTTGCTCCTAAGTTTTGGCAATTATGAATCAAGCTGCTATAAACGTCTGCATGCAGATTTTGTGTGAAGGTAAGTTTTTTTTTTTTTTTTTGAGACAGAGTCTCACTCTGTTGCCCTGGCTAAAGTGAGTGCCGTGGCGTCATCCTAGCTCACAGCAACCTCAAACTCCTGGGCTCAAGCGATCCTACTGCCTCAGCCTCCCGAGTAGCTGGGACTACAGGCATGCACCACCGTGCCCGGCTAATTTTTTCTATATATTTTTAGTTGTCCGATTAATTTCTTTCTATTTTTGGTAGAGGCGGGGTCTCGCTCTTGCTCAGGCTAGTCTCGAACTCCTGAGCTCAAACAATCCGCCCGCCTCGGCCTCCCAGAGTGCTAGGATTACAGGCGTGAGCCACCGTGCCCAGCCTGAAGGTAAGTTTTTAACTCCTTTGGGTAAATACCAAGGAGAATGATGTATAGAATTTTTAAAAATTGGGAAACATCACACAAAATTCTGGATTTCTGGCTTCCCTTTAAAAATTGGAGGATCTGGATGGCATGTGCCTGGTGATGCATCCGGCCACCACTGCTGCCGCTGTCCCTTTGGGTCGGGCACGTGCTGCCTCTCCACCTCCTCGCAGCCCCCACCTTCCGTGGGGTCCACCCAGCTGCATCCTCCTTGTGCCTGGCCTATCTGGCTGTGTTAGTTTGCAGCCCCCGGAGGAGATAGCGCAACGTTTCTCAGGTAAACGGCCTTGAGGATTCTCCAGTTGCATCGCTGTGTGTCCCTGCTGGTCCTGGCTTTGGTGGACGTGGGCCCTGGAAGTCCATGTTGCAATACGTGATTTTACCAAGGCCTGGTTTTGAAGCGGATGTGCAGCAAGGTTGGTAGGAGGGAATGAATTGCTGACGCAGCTAGTGAGTGGGCCTAGCCTGCCACCTGGCACCTCGTGCTCAGTGCCCCTGCTGGGCTTTCTTCCAGCTTGATTACCTGACTGACAGTCGGGTCCTTTCTGGGTAGAGGAGTTTGTTTTATTTTTCCTAATTTTTCCTTCTGTGGACTAGATTCATTCGTTTATTAACTCATTCATTCATTCATTGAATTATTCAACATATATCCACTAATTATCTGCTTTAGGTGCCAGAGATGCAGAGATTAATAAGATCCAGTAATAACTCTTGGAAATCTCCTATCTGGTGGAATAAAGACCCTCTGGTGTTACAGTGTGTCTAGGTCTGGGTAAAGAGGAGCAGTTGGCAGGAGGCAGGGGCGGGGCAAAGGGGGCGGGCTGGTAGGGAGGGTAGGGAAGCTTCCTGGGGGACAGGGAGATGTTTTTGCTGCAGAGAAAGCTTCTCTAAAACTGCACAGAGTAGCTGGATAAACGTCCGTGGAACTGCAGGAGTGGGGTGCAGAGGAACAGAGTGTGTGAGGACGGCAGTGGGAAAAGAGCTTGGGGGCCAAGCTCCGAGTAGCATGGCCAGTAACAGAATGCCAGCCACCTTGATAATTTTAAACTTTCTAGGCCCACATTAAAAAAAGTAAAAAGAAACAAGTAAAATTAATTTTAATATTTTATTTAACCCAGTAGATCTAAAATATCATCATTTCAACATGTGGCACTGGCCACATTTATAGCACTCAATAGCTGCATGGACTAGTGGCTACCATACTGATGGTACGTTCTTCTAGAACATTCTTCATCCTTGAGCCCCAAGGAGGGAGTGGCACAGTGGGACTTTGTTGAAGAAACATCCTCTAGCTCCTGCCTGGAAAGTGCCTGAGGGATGGCGGCTGGGAGGCCTGTGGGAGGCAGATTAGGAGCCACCGATGTAGGAGCGGGATGGAGAGGGAGGTTCATGGGTGAGGGAAGATTTCTCTTTTTATGACCATCGCTCAAGGAAGTTGTCATTCAGCTTCCCGAGAAGATGTGCCATCAGCGGTCCAGCTCCTCATGAGAGCTCCCCGACTGTCTTGAGTCCTGAGAGAAGGATATAAATGTAGGGAGGTCACCCACAGATGCGTTTTTGCCCTCAAACCCAGGCGCTGCCCTTCCGCAGCCCCACGTCAGGTGCAGCCCCCACCCCTGCCTCCCAGCCTCCCTGTCCAGGGGCTTCTTGGCTCACGGATGGGGAGGGCTGCCCAGGGCTGACTTGGGCCCACTATCCCTGGGATATCTTCCCGGCTCCAGCTGCAGGTCCAGACCATCACTCTGAGTCAGCAGCAGGAGACAAGTCTCAAAAATGGCACAGGGTCCTTGCTGTCTGCTGAGGCAGCACAGGAGGAAATGGATTTCTCATGACAAGCCATGTGGCTGTCTTCGGACCAGTGCTACTCTAGGTGTGGTCTGTTGACCCAGGCTGGCTTACAAAATATTGTTACCTGTCTGTGTGGAGACAGGCTTAGTAAGTATGCCCTGAGCATGCAAGATTAAGCATTTAGAAACTTTTATACAAATTTGACATTGCTGTATCATTCAAACAGCATTTCATTTTTTTTACTACTTTATTTTTGTTGCATTTAATAAAAAGTATCAGCCCACAACAGATTGGAAGTTAAAAAACGATGGCATTATATGTACACAGTGGGTTATAATTCGGTCTTAAAGGGAAGGAAATTTTGTCATTTGCCACCACATGGGTGAACCTGGAGGACGTTATGCTAAGTGAAATAAGACAAACACCATGGAAAGACAAACACCACGTGTTTTCACTTATGCGTGGACTCTAAAACAATGGAACTCATAGAAGCAGAGAGTAGAATGGTGGTTACAGGAGGTGAGGGGACCGGGGAGGTGTTGGCCAAAGGATACAAAGTTTCAATTAGAGGGGAGGAATACATTTTTTGAGATCTATTGCACTGCGTGATAACTATAGTTTGCAATATATTGTGTATTTCAAAATCGCTAAATGTGTAAATTTCAAATGTTCTGATCACAAAAAAATGATAAATGAGTGATAGATTTGTTAAAATTAGCTTGACTCAATCATTCCGCTTTGTTTACGTGTATCAAACATCACATCGTACCCCACAAATACATACAATCATAATTTGTCAATTAACAGTAAAAAAAATTAAAAAAAGAAACAAAAAAAACCAATGGCTGCCTGGTCCTTCTTCGGAGATGGCTTGGGCAGACGTGCTCCCACCCCCTTGGCCGCTGGCTGAGAGGAAGGTCTGTGTCGGGTGTTCTCAGGGCTGTGACCCTGCGAAGTTCTCCTGTGGGGCGGGAGAGGGCGGCAGAGACGTGGGTAATGCATCTTTCCAAGCGGCACGGTTCATTCATTCTCCAAGCACCTCCATTTGGCACCTTCTGCATGCTGGGGACGCAGGGGAAAGGAAGGCTCTCTCCTCCTTCCTGGTGTGCCCCAGCCCAGAGCAAAGCCACCAGGCAGGCCGTCCACGTGGAGATGGCAGGAAACTGAGGATTCCCGCCCGGGCTTCGCTGCTGGGCAAGTGCAGCTGTGTGGCGCGGGTGTGCAGGCTGAGTCAGGCTGCCTGGGTTCAAGTCTGGCTCCTTCACTAGCTGCCGTGAGAACTTGGGAAAGTCAACCCCGCGGAAGCCCAGTTTCCTCACGTGGAGAGGGGGCATATTAATGGTACACAGCCTATAGGGCCACTAGGGGATTAAAGATGATCCATGTAGAGCGGTTAGCACTGTGCCTGGCCTGTATAGACACCTGTGTAGACACCCAATCAATGTTCTTATCATTGTGACGATTCTTTCCTGCCTGGTTTTCTCCCAGCTCCCGTGAGATTGGGAAATGTCACCCTTTCCACACGGGCACTTTTCCTTAGGCAGCCAGTTCCACCGGCCACTCTGACCGCTGACCCTGTGACATGGTGAGATTTGGCTCAGTCCCCACCTCCTCCAGGAAGTCTGCCGAGATGGACCCAAGCCCCAAGAGCCTTCCCATCATGGCCTCATTTTTTAAATGACTAATTTCTAATTTTTCTAGTTTCTTCCTCCTCTCTGTCTTCCCAGGCCTGCACAGACTCTGCACATTTCATAGTATACGAGGCACTGTCATGTTCATCTTGCCACTGGTGACGTGGTGGTTGTGAGCCTGGCACCTGGAGCCAGACTGCCTGAGTTGGAATCCTGACTCCACAGCTGGCTGGCTGTGTGGCTTCGGATAAGTTGCTCAACTCCTCGGAGCCCCAGTTTCCTATTCTGCCTCTTGTATTGCCACGATAATTGGGTGAGGTGGTGCAGGTGAAGGCCGGTGCCTGTACTGAGCAAGTGCCCAATAGACAGCAGCAGATGAGGAAGCTGAGGCTCAGGAAGGGGAGGAGCTCGAGTGTCAGGCACCTGCCAAGGCGCAGGGCCCTAGACATACAGCGTCTCATGTTATTCCCCCAGTGGAAACGTAGGCACTTTGCATCCGTTTTGCAGATGAGGGGACGGGGACTCAGTTCACACGAGTCTGCAGGGCCAGGAAGAATGGGTGTTAGGTGCTGTCCTCCAGAGTCTGATACAGAGTCTGGGATTCCTTTCTGCCTATTTTGGGAAGGAAGGGTAGGAAGATGTGGGTTTTGGGGGGCCCCTCGGGCATGGACCTAGAAGGCCAGAAATAAACACTTATTTTTCTCTTCGCTTTGCCCCAGACCCAAGGAGGGCTTTCAAGAGGATAAAGGTGTTAGTGGGGAAAGCGGGGCTCCTGTTTGGGGACCGCCTAGAATCTCTGGTAACAGGCTGCCCTTTATCATTAAATGAACTTGCAGGAGAGCACGGGAGTGAGCAGCAGGGGGTGCTGTGACATCAGCGGAGAGACGTGCTCCCCGGGCAAAGCTCAGCCTGGATTAGGTGGGTAACGGTGGGCATGCGCACTTGTCCACTCGGGGAACTTTCCCCTGACAGCTGAGAGGGATCTTCTGAAATCAGGGTCGCTATGGACATTATGAGCACTGGCTTTGGAGTTCGTGGACTTGGATTTGAAAAGTCACTCAGCTCTTTCTAGTATTGTGACCTGGGCAAGTCCCTTAATGTTTTAAAGCCTCAGTGGCCTCACTGAAAAAAAATTAATATTCATCTCATGGGGCTGTCAGGAGGTTTAATGCGATGATGCATGCAGATTTCGTAGCATAGTGCCTGGCGCCTATGAGCACTCAGGTAATGAAAGCTGTTATTGTTGTTAAGGGTCATGTGATTTGCAGGGTAATCCCACAGAAGTGAGGCTTCCGGGCTGTATCTGGACCCCCTGCTATGGCCTTCAAGGGGTTCACCTTCTTCCCAAGCACACTGCCCATGCCCCAAGGGCGCTGCTTGTAGCTGGGAACCTAAGATTCCCACCTGGGCCAACATGTTCACTGGAGGTCAGTGGGGGAGGAGGAAGGCAGTGTGGTCTCTGCTCTGCTATGAACTTGCTGTGTGGCCCGGCATAAGTCCCTTGCCCTCTCTGGGCCTCAATTTCTGCGTTTAGATCTAGAGGGTCTACAGGATAAGCATGGAGATCTCAGTCAGTTTAGCATCAGCAAACTGGGAGTATGTCTTCATCCCGGAAACATACGTTCATTTTAACAGGGCCCTTCACTGTCTGAACCCAAAAGTGTGGTTTGAGGACGGGAATGGGTAGGCTCCTAGCTAAGGCCTGTTGAGGGGACAGCAATGTGGACAACTTCCCTCTGCAAAGAGGTGACCTTGGCTTTCCTCACTGGCCAGCTTGGCCCTCCTGTGCCCTCTACCCCTGTGATGTCCACCCATATTTTATCCTTCCCAGGTCTGGGGGCCCCACATGCTCTCCTTGTCACCCCAGCATGGTCTGCTATTAGAAAAGGGTCTGATGGAGCAGTTTTCCCTAAGCCATGAATGACCGGTAGGGCTGGTGCCGCCCATTCTGAGGGGTTTGAATTTGGGCAGGATTAGAGTTTTTATCCAGCGAAATTAAGCTCTATTTATGGAATGCCAGCAAGAGACTTTGAAGCTGGAAGGCTGTTGCCTCCACTCGAGTCATGGCAGCCTCACTCCCTGGCCTTGCTCAGGGAGGTGGGGCAGGTGGGACAACTGGTTCAACAGCCCATGGCACACAGCAGCAAAGGAGATGGGCACACTGGACGTCATCAAAACCACAAACTTGTGCTTCAAAGGACATCATCAAAAAAGTGAAAGATTGTCCCACCAAATAGGAGAGAATATTTGCAAGTCATGTATCCGATAAGGAACTTGTATCCAGAATATATAAAGAACTGTTACAACTCGACCACAAAAAGACAACCCCGTATAAAAATGAACAAAGTATCTGAATAGACATTTCTCCGAAGAAGATATACAAATAGTTCACAGTACATGAAAGGAGCTTGACATCATTAGTCATTAGGGAAATGCAAATCAAAGCCACAATGACACACCACTTCACCCCCACCAGGATGACTATTATGAAAAAGTCGGACAACAACAAGCGTTGTCGAGGATGTGGGGAAATTGGTGCCCTCATAGGGTGGGATTGCAGCCACTTTGGAAAAACAGTTTGGCAGTTACTCAAAAAGTTAAAGAAAGAGTTTACCATATGACCCAACAATTCCACTCCTAGGTGTATACTGAAGAGAATTAAAAACATTTGTCGTAAAACAATAACAACAACAAAAAACTTGTGTCCAAACAAAAAATTAACATTTGTTCATAGCAGCATTATTCATGATAGCTGAAAAGAAGAAACAATTCAACTGTTCATCAACTGATGAATTGATAAATTGTGGTATATCTATACAGCGATAGAAATGAATGAGTCGAACAGTAAAAAGGAATGACTTACTGATACATGCTGCAATGTAAATGAGCAAAACAGACCTTGAAAACATTATGCTAAGTGAAAAATCCAGATACAGACGGCCACAATCGTAAGATTCTGTTTATATAAAATGTTCAGAATAGATATAACCGTAGAGATGGATGTAGATTACTGGTTGCTGGGATTTTGAGAGAGGGGGACAGGGGATGCCTACCAATAGGTACAGGGTCTCTGTTTAGGGTGATGAAAATGTTCTGGATTTAGACAGTGGTGATGGTTGCCCATTTCGTGAATATACTAAAAACCACTGAATTGTACACTTTCAAAGGGTGAATTTTATGCTACGTGAATGATATTGCAATTAAAAAAAAAAGTTTATGGAAAGAATGGTGGGATCCTTGAAACCTTCCATGAATAATAAACACCCCATCCCCATGCCCCCCCACCCCCACCCTAGTGTATGTGGCGACTGTTTTCTAGGGCAGCTTCTCCATGAAAGTGGGGATGCCCCAGGCAGCACGGAAAACTCTGGGGAAGGTATTTCTGGTGGTCACAGTGTTGAGGGGGCTGTGCTGACATTACTGGGTGGCCTGTGAGGAACCAGGGGTGCTAGACATTCTGCAGTGCCTGGGGCCATCTCACAATGAATCATTGTCTCGCGTTGCACGTGACTTTTGAATATCTCTCAGGACATTGATGTCGGTGATTATCTAAGCTAAAAACTAAAGTCTGCTTTACATAATAAACACCAAGTGTATTTGCAAGGCTTTAATGCACACTGAATTTTCCAGGAATACAGCTACCATGTAAATTGGGAAGACTGCACAGCATCTCTTGCTTAATGTCAGTAATCTGTCCCGGAAAATGAGATGTTCTGTGTGAAAACACTTCTGGGAACGTATTTCCTTTCTTTTCATCTTTTTTTTTTTTGTTGTTGTTGTTCATCGTCTTTCATTATTTTTAAAGGGGAAAAATTATGTTGTTACTGGTCAAGCCCAGTTCCTTAACCAATTTCCTAAAATGTAACTAAAATCGAGTAACATGCTTGTGTATGTAACAAATGATCACGTTAGGTTGTAAGATGCTTAAAGCTCTGCTTCCTCATCTCCCCATAATTAGTGTGATTATTAACAAGCAGTTGTTCCGTACACAGGAATCTGGCCTCTCTCAGTGCCAGCAACAGCCAGGAGGCACCACCCACTTCACTGCCACTTTCATGTTTTTCAAAACACGACTTGATTCAGACATTCTATTAATTGCATTTAGATTGTCTTGATTCTCTTCCTGTGCATTATTTCATCAAAAAATGTCATATTAGCTAGGCACAGTGGCTCATGCCTGTAGTCCCAGCTACTTGGGAGGCTGAGATGGGAGGATTGCTTGGACTAGGAGTTCAAGACCAGCCTGGGCAAAATAGTAAGATCTTGTCTCAAAAAAAATAAAAAAAAATTGTTATATTGAAGTTTGGAGACATACACATACATTGTTTCCCCCATGTAAATACCAGCCAAGCTAGGTGTGGTGGCTTATAATCCCAGCAGTTTGGAAGGCTGAAGTGGGAGGATTGCTTGAGGCCAGGAGTTCGAGACCAGCCTGGGCAACATAGCAAGATCCTGTCTCAAAAAAGAAAAAAAAAATTAGCTGACATGGTTGCACATGCCTGTAGTCTGAGCTACTTGGGAGGATGAGGTGGGAGGATTACTTGGGGCCATGAATTTGAGGTTGCAGTGAGCTATGATTGTGCCATTGCACTCCAGCCTGGTCAACAGAGCAAGAGCCTGTCTCCAAAAATATAAACAAATAAATTCCAGCCCCAAAGGCACTGTATTAAAGACACATGTGTTCTATTAAAGAGTGATTCTACAGGGAGAGTGTTAACTGGGGAAGTGTTCTACAGGGTAAACCTGAACTTTGTTTTCTCTAAGCACAGGAAGGAATGTGATCCTCTGGTCCTGTCCGAACTTGAAGGACCTTGGAGAATGTCTCATCCTTCCTCAGTTCACAGGGAAGAGATGAAGGGACCTGGGTAACATCTCCAGGGCCATGTGGTGCCTGTGGCAGAACTCAGCTGGGCACCCAGCCTCCTGGCATCCGGGTGGAGGCTCTGGGCTCTACACCAGTTCCTCAGGCTGGCACTGGAGCAGCCGGCGGAATTACAGGCCATTAGACAGGTTTGGTGGATCAGTCACTTTGCCTTTGAGCAAAGCAACGTTAAGTAACTAATGTATCGTGTTGACCCTGTACTCTCAATAAATACACCAACTGGCTATTTACAGAACTCAGCCTGTGGACCACACTGGGTGTTCCAACCCAGTTACGTCAGGATGTAGGAGCCAAGCAGAGGGGCTGGGAGGTAGGGCCCAGTGGTCTGCAGAGCCTGTCTGTGTACCTGCTGATGGCAGTGGGGAGGTCAGGGCAGCCCCGGCCTCCAAGAAAGCCAAGCCTGCAGTCCCAGGGTGCTTCCTCCTGGGCGGCACTGCAGATCCTTCCTGTTGCTTTGCCCAAGTCAAAGGCTTATGTGGGACAAGTTTCTCTGAGAACACTCCCAGGAAGCAGGAGAGTGGATAGGGGAACAAAGCTGGGAAGGGGGCGACCAGGACAAGGCATTTGCCTCTGTCTTTACGAGAAGCCTCCTGAAATGAGTCTGAGAACTGCCTGTCTGGGGAGGAAGGGGTACCATTTGTTCATCCCCTTTTGATCCAGGGTAATCCATGGGGTGTTCATACCACGTTGCCTTCGCGTGAGCGCCAGGTGGGTTCCTGCAGGCGTCCTGGCCTCTCTGGCAGGAAAGCCTGGGGCAGGATGAGAGAGGAGGGAGGAGCCCAGAGCTGAGGCTCAGGCAGCTTGCACCTTCACAAAACAGCAAGGCTGCATGGAGCTGGCAATCTCGGGGCCAGCTGGGATAAGAAATGGGGCCACAGGGTCCGAAGTGGTGCCAAGAGGCCATGGGTACACGTGGCTAGAGGGGATGAACCTAGGAGCAGATTAGCAGCTGGTGGGAGTGTGAGTTCCAGAACATGTGCGATGTGCCTCTGGCACAGTGCATGGTGCAAAGGGACAAAGGGAGGGGCATGAGGAGAAAACTCATTGCAAGTCCTGGGGGGCTCCATGCTCAGTCCTGACTTGAGGTATTTACATACATCTGTTCTTTCCTGTCCTTTCCTGTCCCTCCTTCCCCTCCTTCCCTCCCTCTATGACTTCTCCCACCCTCTTTTCTCCCTCCCCCTGCATCTCCTTCCGTCATTCCCTCTCTGTGCCTCCTACAGGCCCCTTCTACTCTCCTAAGCTTGCTGGGAGCTTGTTCTATCTGCTGAATTACACTGCACGCTCTTGAGGGTGGGAGACATAGTACATCTATTTTTGCATCACCTCATAACCCCTGCAAACATATCTGGCACAAGCACATGTAACTCAGATGGCGGCCAGTGTCCCCAGCCCCAGGAAACCTGAATGAGAGTGACTGAAACCCTCATTTCATGCCCTGAGGGAACTCGAAGCCCTCTAAGATGCAAATTCCTGCAAATTGTCCCCGGCTACTTTGGCACCAGACTCCCTCCTGCCTCCTTGGGATCTAATTGTTCTTTCGCTGTGAGTTTCAGCTGTTTCTTTTTTCTTTTTTTTTGAGACAGAGTCTTGCTCTGTTGCCCGGGCTAGAGTGCCGTGGCGTCAGCCTCGCTCACAGCAACCTCAAACTCTTGGGCTCAAGCGATCCTTCTGCCTCAGCCTCCCGAGTAGCTGGGACTACAGGCATGCGCCGCCACGCCTGGCTAATTTTATATATATATATATTTTTAGTTGTCCAGATCATTTCTTTCTTTTCTTTTTTTTAGTAGAGACGGGGGGATCTCGCTCTTGCTCAGGTTGGTCTCGAACTCCTGACCTTGAGCGATCCACCCGCCTCGGCCTCCCAGAGTGCCAGGATCTTTATCTCTTCCCTGGAGTTGACCCAGTCGTAGGGCTCAGGTCTTTCTCCTTGATCTTCCCACTCCAGAGTCACTGCAGGTAATAGAAACATTATTGAAGATTCTTGGGTCACGGGGAGGGTCCCATTGTGCTTCGAACAGTGATAGTGTCAAAAACATTTTGTGTTTTTACATTTCACTTTTTAAAAGTTCCGCCAGTCTCCATGCCAACCAGCTATTCTCCCCCTCCCCCTCTCAGGGGAGTAGGCTTCCCCACCCCTTGGGTCCAGGCCCTCACACTCTGGAGCAGACCAACCAGATTCCTCCCATTCTAGGTCAGCCCTGCAGGACGAAGGCCCCTGTGTTCTCAGTGAGCCCAGGACAGAGTTCGTTCTCGGCAGGAGGTGCTGGGGCGCTGGAGCTGTGGCTTGTACAGGACCCTAGAGCCCCGTCTGCGGTCCCCTCAGGGTTCTGGAAGTCCCGTCCTATGGATGTGGCCAGGTGCCTCCCTGCCCGAGGGGCCTTCTCTCTCCACATGTCAGCTCTGGTGGGACCTGGCATGGCTTCATCCTGTGGACTGGAGTCAGATCGCAAACAAACTGTCTTTCTCAGGGAGACAAGCACCCCCGAACCTGCTAATCTCTTTCTCCAGCGGCATTGTGTTGCTCTTTGCGATCGTAATCTCTCCTGGCAGGCCGTGCTGGAAAAAGGGTCCAGGGGAAACCGGATCTTTCTAGGCAAAACCAGAGCTGTCTCCCCATTCGCACCACTGGGTGTCCCCTGCCGAGGGGAGAAGCTCCTCCCCACATGGCGCCCAGCCTCAGCCCCACAATCACCCGTCACCAGTTTTCGGCTCTCCTTTCCTTTCTGTTAGCTTCGGGGTGAGTTCCCTCTGCTCCCACTCTCCATCTCTAGTTCAGCCCTGTTCCTTGGTTTCTTTGTCTTCACAGTGCGCAGTGTGCCTGACGTCATGTTCTGTTCCCTGCCTGCCTACCCTGCTGGAACTCATGCCCTAGGAGGCTGCAGCGTCGTTGGTCACTGCTGTGCCCCTGGCACTCAGAGCAGAACCCGTGCATGAGGAGTGCCAGATAAATATTGAGTAAACAAGTGAATAAATGCTTCTCAAGTGCTGCTGGTTTTCTCTTTGTGGAAGTGAGACTGAGGCTTAAAAGTGAGTCAATTTATAGAAGAATATTCAGTGCGTACTGGTGGTGCACAGAAATGGCAAAGGTCGCAGGGAAGGAAGCATGGTGGCTCTGGACGACAGGAGAGGAAACTGGCATGGAGTGAGTGCCTGCTCTGGGCGGGGCATTTTCTACACACTGTCATCTTAAAGACTCTCGCAGCAACCTTCGAGGCGAGCATCTTTCCCCCCATTTTGCAGGAAACGGAGGCTCAGGGAGAAGTCACCCAACGGAGCGTCACACTGCCAGTAAGTTGATTTGCACCCAGGTTGCCATTTCTCTCACTTCATGGTACCCTGGCAGGGCGCCTCTCTGCTCTCTGAGCCCCTCAAAGCTCTTTACTCCATGGTTCCAAAGAAGATGGGGGTCTGTGCAGATCAGATAGTCAGAACTGAACCCCAGGGGGGCAGGGTTACAAGGCTTGGAGAAGAGGGAGGATCGCATTCCCTGATGGGCAGGAGGAGGCAGAAGGGAGGCTCTGGCTCCTCTGCCCACCTCCCAAGACATGCCCTGCCCAGGCCAACTTGAGCCAGGCCAGCCTGGAATGAAACCATGTTTGTCGTTAAACAAAGGCACAAGGGCCTGGGCCCCAAAGCGAGTGAGCTTTGGGCTGTTTCCAGGCCTTGATTTGATTTAAAAAGAATAGGGAGAGCACCTAGGAGCCCAGAAACCCTTCCTGCTCCAGGTGCCAGAAATTCTCCCAGTTATGATGTCCCCGAGAGCCTGGGTGAGCGACTTAACCCGTTTGTGTAATGTTTCCTCCTGCAGACACGGGCACTAAACCACCCACCTCACAGTCGACATGAGGATCAGTCAAGGTCACGGCACACAAAAGCACGAAATACCTGTGAATGCTCTCTCTTCCCCCACTTTTTAAAAAACATCTTGAACTTTAGATTTCTGGTTAAAGTCAGCCTGGAAACCCTGCGCCGCCTCTGCTTGGAATTCGCCTTTGCCCCTCGCTCTGCTTCGGTGTCATCTTCGTACCAGCATCATTCATCACAGCAGCCTTCTATTTAGTACCCACATGTGCCAGGCACTGTATGCCCATCATCTCTCTTCTTCACCCCAACTCTTTAAAGTCAAGTCTATGATTCCCATTCTGTCGATGAAGACACGAAGCCCCACAGGCAGTAAGCAGTGCAGCTGGGGTGAGGATACAACTCTTGTCCGTTTTCTCTTCCGTCCTGTCTTCCTCCCCATTCTCCGCTCTAAGCCCAGACTGCGACACAGCTTGACCTTTAAATCATCTAACATTTATTTATAGAGCGCCCACTCTGCGTGAGGCAGGGTCTGTCCAGCCCAGGACCGAGAGAGAGGCCAGCCTCACCCTTGGCTTCAAGGAGCTCAGAGAGTATGGAGGAGACAGGCGAGTAGTCAGGAATGCTGAAAGAACGTGGCACGTGGGGATTGGCAGGGGGTGCAGCGCAGTGGAGGCACCCACTTCCATCTGGGAGGCAGGGAGTCTAGAACATGTGTGGTCAACAGGGAGCCATCAACACGCTCTCAGTGTCCTGTGTGCTTGTGTGCATATGTGTGTGCACGCTAGTGCAAAGTGATTGTGGCAAAGATTACTTAGACATGGTTGCTGCCTCCACTTACGGTGGTGGTGCAGAGCCTCCAGCCATCTCCTCCACCCCGGATCTCAATTTCCATGCCTTTAAAACGAGAGCTTTGACACAAGCGCAGGTTTATAGACTGGAGCTTGTTAATAGCAGTTTTTTTTTTTTAACCATAAGGCAAAATGTTTATGATGGAAGTCCTTACTTCTGACACTTATTAATTTGAGAAACAGACTTTAAAAGAAATACATATAGTTTTAACATTTTATTATGGGATTTAAAAAACATATGAAGTAGGGAAGATAGTATAATGAACCTCCATGTACCAGCACCTGGCTTCAATACTTATCCACATAATTTCTGCTGCTCTTTTGTTTTTAGAGATGAGGTCTGGCTATGTTGCTTAGGCTGGACTTGAACTTCATGTGATCCTCTCACCTCAGCCTGCAGAGTAGCGGGGACTATGGGACTATAGGTGAGCATTCCCATGTCCAGCTTTTCTGCCATTCTTGAAGAAACGAGTTCTTGATGCGTTAAATAATTAGATATTTTGCAAAATATTGAATATAATTCATTTAACGCCTGTTTTTCTCTAATAAAAGAGGTAAAAAAATTTAAACATATTTACAGTGTTTGTCAAAGGACTAATAAAGACACACATCTGTTGTCTGCTTGTATAACTTTAAAGGCGCGTGGTAGAGAATTCAGATTCTTAGGCCGTGAGGAGTCAGGGCAGGGAAACACTCCACTAGTCCAATTCTTGCAGACCTAACATTCTGTGGTTCTCTTATCTGCAGAAAGAAAAGCCCATTTATAACTTTTCTAGTGTGGTTTTAAATGTGGTGGCAGAGATTCAGGAATGTGTTTGCTTGGAACTCGTAGCCCTTGGAGATTCACTTAGGAAACAAGGCCTTGTTGTCTCCTATTCTGACTCCCAGGATACATTTTAACGAAACGCCCTCAAACCCAAATTGGCTTCAGCCTAACTCACAGCAGCTGCACTACTCTGGGGAAAAAGCTGAAACAGGGGGGCAGAAAATGTGGATTTGAGTCTCAGCTGTGTATCCATTAGCCGTGTGGTCTTGGGAAAGTGGCTTTCCCCTTCTGGGCCTCCTTTGGCCTGTCTAAATGGGTTTTCACCTAGGTATTCTCTGTGGACTTGTCCCATTCCGGATGGCTGCGGTCTGTGGCCAAGTGCAAGGAAGGAGTGTTGCACACCACGCATGACATGGTAGACATGTGCGCTTCCTCGTTCCTTCCTGGGGAAATGATATGCCAGAGGGCTTGGATAGACCTCGGAAAGCTCAGCAGTTTCCCTAAGTTTATTGGAGGCTGTGCGCCTTAACAAGGGAGAGCCAGATGTCAACTAGGGGCATTTAAGACCTACATCAAAATGTCTTGAACCCTCATTCCAAAGACCCCTTCACTCCTGCAGAGATTTCTGTGAATCCGCAAGGGACCTCAAACTCTTGACGTGTGGATCCAGGAACCCCCTGTCTCTTCAGTCCCCATGGCACAGAGGTGAAATCAGCCCATGGCTGCCTCTACCCCCAAGAGACCCACGAAAATGAAGGTCTGGGAGCATGGCAGGCTCCTCCTGCGACCCGGGGAGGGGGCCACACTCAGCATCACCCGGCGCATGATCCAGGATCGCACAGTAGCCGTTCTTGATTTAAAATGTTGACTCGGTGCCTTACCCGCCACGCTGCCTCGCCTTCCCTCACCTTGCTGGTTTCTCTCTCCTCCTTTCGCTTTCTGATACTCTCCCCCTCCTTCCCTTGGACGTCCAAGTTCATTTCCTTCTATTTTGCAGAGCAGTTTAGCACTCAGCTGCTCCAACCTGAACCTGTCAAGGTGCTCGCCAGGCAAAGACTCCCACTTAATAGGATCAGCCTTCCACAGAAAAGAGTTGTTGTCATAAAGATAAAAACAAACAACAAAAAAGAGCTGCACAAGAATATAGTCCTAAGACCACTTGGGTAGGGTTCAGCGGTGATGATGCTACTCCCGATTCATTGTCCGAATGGCCTTGCGCTGTCTTTCAGACAGACCCACCCTATGAGAACATTCTGTGGCATTCGACACGGCTCTTTCCTCCCTGGCTGTTGTCCAACCTTGCTCTGCTGGTCCTCCTTCCTCTGTGATGGCACCTTCTCTGCCTCCTCTTTGGCCCTCTGGGCTGCCTGTGCGGGGGAGTGAAGGAGGACACAGGAGTTTGGCTTCAAGCGTCCGTTCCATTGGCTCCTTCTGGGGTGGGGCTGCACGTGGTTCTCTCGTACTGAAGCTGTCGCGTGATGATTCTTGGGCCGAATTGGTGAGTCTGCAGAACTGGTCTCAGAGTGTGAACTCGATGAGGGACGTGGAGAACAGAAGTAGGGAAGCAACATGGAAAGTGACACTGTTTGACAAGGCCAGGAGGAGCAGTGGCATCTGAGTGTGAGAAGCCGCCTCCCGCCCACGTCCAGAGCTCTCCAGTGTGCACTAGCCCGTGTGAAACGACTGGAAGGAGTGGTCGGTCTGCCGCACAGGGGTGGGCTTCGGCTCTGAATGGGAAGTGACTTGCCTTCATTCCCATGGAGAAGAGAGCCTGGTCTGGTGCCTCGAGATGTGGCTGGAGGGGTTATGGAAGAAAGCAAAGGAAGGGGGCACTCTGCAAACTCTTCCCAGAGATTCTTGAGCTGAGCCTTGAAAGATGAGTGTGGACACTCGCCAGGCTGATCTGCTTTGACAGGTGGATGCGTCTAGGTGGGAAGGGGCCGAGAAGAGGGAAGCTCACTCCAGGTGAAAAGAACAGGTCAGATGATCAAGGCATGTGAGGCTGCATTGGAAAGAGTCTGTGGGGTGGAAGACAAGGCTTTCGTGAGCTCTGCTAAGACATCTGGGCTTTGTCTTGTAGCCACAGAGAGTCATGGAGGGTTTTAAGCAGGCAGGTGACATTGGCAGATGTGTGCCTTGGAAACATGCCTCTGGCTGCTGGAGGGATCCCAGGGGCCGATGTGGAGAGCAGGGAGGCCAGTTATGTATTCGTTTATCATCCAAGCAAACACCGTGACAGGGCACTGGCAGAGGGGGCGGAAAGGAGCAGAAAGAATCAAGGAGGTAGAATCTATAAAGCAGAGTGAGTAAATGTGACAGGTCATGTGTATGCGTCCGGTTCATTTTAACTGCTGTGTGACACTCCACTAGGCGAATAAACCACAATTTAGATCTCTGTTCTCCTAATGATACTACTTTCACTTTCTCACGATTACAAACAGGACTGTGATGAACACCTTTGTGCTGATCTCCCTGTGCACGTGTGAGAAACTGTCTTTAGAGTGGTTATTTAGAATTGATGGTTTTGCTGAATCGTGAGGTTTGCACATCTTCAGATCTACTGGATAGTCCCAAATTCCTCCTCAAAGTGATTGTACCAGCACCTCTCCCGTCAGTTACAGGAGCTGCCTTCCGCTGTTGCTTTCAAGCCTGTTATCAGACTTGCGGAAGTTTGTCAATGTGATCAGTGTGAAATGGAATCCTGTCTGTTGTTTCCGTTTCTTGCTCTGACTGCTAGTGAGATTAAGCCTGTTTTATATGATGATTTGCCGCCATTTTCTTCTTCTGCAAGTTGCCTGTTTATGTGCTTTCACAACTCTCTGTTGGGTTGTTTGTCTTTTTCTTACAGATTTGTTGGGATTCTTTATATATTTGAAATACTACTCCTTTGTTGGTAAAATATATTTTCTCAATTTGTGACATGTCTTTTCCATTGCTTTTATAAAAGTCTTTGTCAGAGAGAAGTTTTAAGTTTTAATATATTCCAACATTTCATTTATAGCTTGTAGTTAATATATTTTGATTAAATTTTTTCCTATACTGATGTTATAAAAATTCTTCTGTATTTCTATTGCTTCTAA
Source organism: Propithecus coquereli (assembly GCF_000956105.1). Taxonomy (NCBI): domain Eukaryota; kingdom Metazoa; phylum Chordata; class Mammalia; order Primates; family Indriidae; genus Propithecus; species Propithecus coquereli. The sequence continues at coordinate 390,542 of NW_012155507.1, read as the reverse complement.
AAATTTAAAAATTTTGATTTTCACGTTTATATATTTAATCTGTGTGTGTATGTGTGTGTGTACAATGCGATGAAAAGGCCTAATTTTACATTTTTATTCAAATAGCCAATTTTTTTCAGTGTCATTTATTGAATAATTCATTTTTGTCATTCATTATTTATAGAATAATTCATTACACCGATTTGTAATTCCACCTCTGTTATATATTAGTTATGTTTGTGGGTTTATTTTTGGGCTTTATATTTTATTTCATGGTTTATTTGTCTGTTCTGGGAGGAATATCACACTGTTTTAATTACAACAGCTTTATAATGATTTATTTTATCTGGCAAGATAAGTTTCTTAATTTTGATTTTTTTATTTCAAAATTGCTTTGGCTATTCTTGGTTCACTTTCTTTCCATATTAATTTTAAGATTATCTTATCAAATCTGTGAAAAAAATCCTTTGGGATTCTGGTGGGAATGGCATTGGATTTATAGACATTATTTGGGGGAGAATTGCTCTTTTTAAGACATGGAGTCTTCCCATCTATGGACGTGGCATATTGCCATATTATTTAAGTCTTCTTTTATGCCCTTCCATACAGTTGTACATTTTTCTACTTATAAAGGTCTTTAGCATTTTTTTGTTAGATTTTACTCCCAGATGATTTCTCATTTTATTTTATTTTATTTATTTGTTGATTTTTATTTTTTTTCTTTTGAGACAGGGTCTTGCTCTGTCACCCAGGCTGGAGTGCAGTGGCATGGTCATAGCTCACAGCAACCTCGAACTCCTGGGCTCAAGTGATCCTCCTGCCTCAGCCTCCCGAGCAGCTGGGACTATAGGTGTGTGCCACCACATGTGGCTAATTTTTCTATTTTTCTGTAGAGACGGGGTCTCACTCTTGGTCAGGCTGGTCTTGAACTCCTGACCTCAAGTGATCCTCCCTCCTTGGCCTCCCAGAGTGCTAGGATTACAGGCTTGAGCCACCACACCCAGCTAATTTCTCATTTCAAAGAAAATATGTCTAATGTTTCACCACTGTGTACAATATTTGCTGCATATGTTTCAAAGATATCCTTTATCAAGTTAAGGAAGATCCCACTATCCCTAACTCTCTAAGAGGTTTATTTTTTGTTTTTCATTTTGTTTTTGACATGAATTAAAATGTAAATAGATTTAGATTTTATTAAAAAGTTTTTAAAATGGAGTTTTTCTTTTTATCAATTTGGTGAATTATATTCGTTGTTTTTCTGAAGTTAAACCCTCCTTGTATGTCTGGGATAAATATTACTTGGCCAGGATAGACAGATACATAGATAGATGATTGATAGATAGATAGATAGATAGATAGATTACCATGTTCAATCTGCAGGCCTCCATTGGGGGGGTTGCTGTGAGGGAAAGGGCACAGTTTTATAAGGCAGGTGTGTTTCTGGGGGGGTTGGTGCTCTCTGGGCTCATGGATATCTAAAGCTGGCTTTTCTGCTTGGCATTTCATGGCTCTCTCTGAGCCCTGCTCACCTTATTGGGAGCTTCCAGCTGCAGTGCCTCTGGCATGGTGACATGTTGACTCCAGCAGCCAGCTGGTCCCCACCAGACCCTTCTCTGTTTGGTCCCCTTCCCCAGAAGGCAGACTCCTTATCCCCTTCCTTTTTGCCCTTTGTACATCCTTGCCCGCTGTCAGTAAGAGTGCAGCTCTAACAGCCCTTTCTCCTTCCTCTCCGCATGAGACCCCCAATCCTGAGGACCCATCAAGCTCTCTGAGCGGTCCTCCTCAAGCCCCTCTCACTTGGCTTAACGTGGAGGAGTAGCACCCGCCTGCGCTCCCGTCTTCAAGGGCATCTTTCTTTCTTCCAGGCCTCTCCAGTTTGTCCCTTTTCAGCCACTGGACCTTGGGGATGGTCAGTGCTGGCAGAACTGGTTTCACAAAACCATAGCTTGTCCTGCAGAGCTGAGGTGGTCTGGCATCTTGTTTAGGAAGAGGGAAACATTTGCCATCTTGTCTTATTTTTGGTCTGGAGCCTCAGCTGAAGCTGATATGGAGAGAGTCCCATTTTAATATCCTGTTACACAGTTTTCTAGAGCATTACTTATTTTGTCTGTTTTCAAATTTATTGGCATAGAATTGTTCATAGTATTCTCTTTAGAGTTTAAAAATCTCTGCTGTATCTGTAGTTATATCCTCTTTTTCATTCTGAATATACGTGCCGCCTCTATTTCTTTTTTCATCAAACTTGCCAGGGCTTTGATTATTTATTAGCGTTTTTAGAGAACACTAAAAATTCCCTCTTTTGTTTCTTTGTATTCTATTTAATTAATTTATGCCTTCTTTCTTCTTTTTCACTCTTTGTGAAATAAATCATACATACAAAAGAGTGCATATAAAGCGTGTGTGTGCATCAGGAATAATAAGAAGGTGAACAAGCGTGTATCCACAACTGAGTTTGAGAAATTGAGAGCCAGCATGTTGGAGTCCCCAGATGGGTCTCCCTCTTCACCCTGGTGCAGCCACTGTCCCAACTGTTGTGTTAATCGTCCTGTACTTTTCACAAACATTTTTCATATTATTTGGCATTTTTTTAAAAAAGGACCCCTGGTGACCAGAGTTCAATTTATCAAATCCTTACTTCATGACATAATCTCCTATGTGGCTCATGCATGGGCCCTCTTCCCTCTCCTTCCCCCTTCCTTTTTTTCTTCATTCCATTCTTCCCTTTCATTTTATTTCTTTTAATGTAATAAGCACCAGCAAATCCTCCACCTAACAAAAGCCAGGCCCCTGGTACTAGCGCACGTCCAGCTATAAGGCGATTCTTCCCCAGTCTGGGTAATCGTCATCCTGAGTTCTACTTTCATCCTTTTCTTGCTTTCCTTATTATATAGTTTTATTGTATTTATATATTTTCTCAAAAAGCATATTTTAAATTTTAGTTATTTTAATGTAATAAGGAATTGTGCTGCATGTCATCTTTGGAAATCTCTTCTTTTTTTTACTTAATATTATCTAAGATACATCCATATTATCGAATTCATTGTAATTATTTTTTATTGTGGTAACACATAACATAAAATTTACCATTTTGATCACATTTAAGTTTACAGTTCATTGGCATTAAGTACGTTCACCCTGTTGTTCTACCATCACCAGCATCCATCTCTAGAACTTTGTTCATCTTCTCAAACTGAGACTCCGGTCAGTGCGTTCTGACTGTGGGACGTTGTGGGAACACATCAGTTTATTCATTCTCCTGCTGACGAATAGCAGTTGGTGTTTCCAGGGTTTTGTCACTGTGAACTGTCTGCTGTGCTCATTCCTGTAGTGTCTGCTGCTGAACATGTGTTCGTTGTTGAGTTTTAGGTGTACAAATGTTTAGGAGGTAAAGTCAAATGGTATTACAAAGTGGTTGACCAATTTTATACTCCCGCCTGCAATGTGTAAGAGATACTATGAATCCACATCCTCACCAACACTTGACCATGACAGCTTGAAATTTTGCCAATTGGGTGTCAAATGGCATCTCTTAGTGGCCTTGACTTGCATTTCCCTGATTCCTGGGGATGTTAAACATCTTATATGCTTATTGGCCTTGTGTATTTTTTTTCCTCTGTGATTTACCTTTTTATGTCTTTGTCCATTTTCCTCTTGGACTATTTGTGCTTTTCCTAACAATTTATAGGAGTTATCTTTTGTCATTTTTATGTATCACAAATAGCTTTCTCCAGTCTGTAACTTCTATTTTTCATTCTTAAAGGTTTGTTTTTGTTTTTGTGTTTTTTTTTTTGAGACAGGGTCTTGCTCTATTGCTTGGGCTAGAATGCATTGGTGTCATTGTAGCTCAGTGTAACCTGAAACTCTTGGGCTCAAGAAATCCTCCTGCCTCAGCCTCCTGGGTAGCTGGGACTACAGATGCATGCTACCATATCTGGCTAATTTTTCTATTTTTTGTAGAGATGGGGTCTCTCTCTGTTGCTCAGGCTGGTCTTGTATGCCTGGCCTCAAGTGATTCTCCTGCTTCGGCCTCCCAAAGTGCTAGGATTACAGGTATGATCCACCATGCCTGGTCTAAAGGTATTTTTTGATAACGAAAAGCCCTTAATTTTAACACAATTCATTCTCTCTCTCTCTCTCTCTCTCTATATATATATATAGACATATATATGACAATTATATATATATATATATATATATAATTGTTTTTTTCTATTTTGAGACAAGGTGTCGCTCTTTTGCCTGGGGCTAGAGTGCAGTGGCATCATCATAGCTCACAGCAACCTGAAACTCCTGGGCTCAAGTGATCCTCCTGCCTCAGCCTCCTGAGTAGTTGGGACTACAGGCATGAGCCACCACACCTGGCTAATTTTTCTGTTTTTTTTTTTTTTCTTTTTGTAGATGGGCTCTCACTCAGGCCAGTCTTGAACTCCTGGCCTCAAGTGATCCTCCTGCCTTGGCCTTCCAAAGTACTAAGATTATAGGCATGAACCACCATGACTGGCCTCAATATATTTTTTATAGTTAATGTGTTTTGATATCTTGTTTAAGAAATATTTTTCTCACCGATGTCTAAAATATAGTCACTTATATTTTCTACTAAAAGTTATGATGAAGTTTGTTTTGGACATTTAAGTCCTTAAGGCATGTGGAATTGATTTTTGTATATGGTATGAGGTAGGGATCCAATATCTTCTTTTCCATTTGGAGAACCAGTTTTCTCAGCAAAATTTGTTGAATGGTTCCTTCTTTCTGCTGATCTGACATCCCACCTTGGTCATAAACCAAAGTACCATAATGCATGCAAGGGTCTCTGTTTTATGGCATGTGTCATTTGGTCTGTACCTGAATCTACACCACATGAATTAGTGGCCATTTAGGATAAGCACTGATATTGCTCATCTTGTTTTTCTTCTTTAGGGGTATCTGTGCTACTTTTGATCCTTCACTCTTCCATATTCCTGTTCCATTTTTATTTTTCATCTCCTTTCTTGCCTTCTTTTAAATTTTTTTATTATTCTATTTTCCCACTCATTATCTTAGAACATGTACACTCTGTTTCTATTCATTCAGTGGTTACTCCAGAAATTAATTTATCAAAGTTTATAATACCACACCCTTCTTTATGGAAAATACAAAGATCTTATAATATTTTTTCCATTTTCCACTCTCCTAACTTACCTGCTATTGGTGTCCAGTATTTGTTTCTTTTTTTTAAGCTTTATGTGATTTTATTATTTTATAAACCATAAAACACATATTTATCCATATATTTGTCATGATCTGTGCTCTTTATTCTTTCTTGCACATTGGACTTTCCACTGGAGGTTATTTTTCTTCTGCCTGAAGTACAACCTGGAGATTTGTCTTCAGTGAGAGTCCATTGATGACAAACACCTCTGGTTTTTGTTTAAATAAAAACATTTTTATTTCATCTCATTCTTGGAAGATATTTTTACTGGGTATAGAATTCAGGTTCTGTCCTCATCTCTAGAATGGGGAAAATAATAATTAGCTGGCAATGTTGTTTTTAAGATTAAATCAGACAAATGATTTAAAAAGTAACTGATCTATGTAAATGCTCAAAAATTACTAATGTCACTTTCTGTATGGTTGCTGGCTGTTCTGAGGTGTCCCACTCTGGTTCTAAATATCCCTTCCCCTCTGTAAAAACTTGCATGTTTTCAGTTAATCAGCTCTCAGTTGCTATTGGAGGTATGAAGCTTTGTAAACCAATTTAGACTAAGGTATGAACGACTGATAATACCCTGAAGGCTTATTTACTTCTGAGTAAAAATTACATATTGAAAATGGATGCGGGATGGTTGTGATACAAATATTGTATTAGTGTCATTTCAGGCACCATTTGGGAAATAAGGCTTTTTGTTGTTTGGAGAAAGGGCTTTTAAATCTGACCACATTGATTTCCAAGGCCAATGATGCCATCTTCTGTTGTACCCTGGGCTTCCACATGCAGAGTCTCCTGATCTCTTCCCCTTGCCCATTGGCAAGGCCTAACATGGCAGATTCCCTCCAGTGGGACCTATCAGGGGTAGCCCCTGCTTCTCCCCAGCCCCATTCTCCAGGGGAGAAGAGGCCTAGTCTCACTGGAGTGGGGGCTCCAGCAAGGCTCCCCAGCAGGCATCCTGGTGAACATACAAGGAAGAGGCAGCTCCCTGGACTTCACTCCGGCACCATTGGCTTCAGGTGACCTTCCACACAGACCATAGCACCCAGTGGCACCACTGGAGTTGTGCAGCATGGCAGCCCTCCTTCTGCCCCTTGGCTTGGGCTTCTACCCCCTGCCTCCTTACTCAGCTTAGAATAATATGCAGGTGGAATTTCCATGCTGCTTAAAGTAGAATAAGTGAGAGAGTGTGAAGATCTAGAAACTATCCCATCTCCACTTCCTGCCCGTGCCTTGTGCTGTAGCCCAGTGAGTTTCAAAAGAAGTAAACCTGTGAGACCCTTTGTTCAAACTGCACTCTAGGTGCAACAGAAAATAGGTTGCCCCTGGGGTCCTCTTCAGAACCCTTACAGCTCCAAGGAGCACAGTTGGAGAGCAGCTGCAGCAGCCCAGATGGCTCCATGCACTCTCCCTACCTCCTCATGGCCTCACAAGGAGGTGCCCTAAGCACCCCCGTCCTTCCCCCTGCAGCTTATTAACCGAATAATGGGCCTTGACCACGGCCTTTTTGCTTACAAGTAATGGGGTCCTACTCTAAACTGACTTAAACCAAAAAGGTGAGTTTATCGGAAGAGCAGAGGAGTGGGTCATAGAACACAAGGGCTTCACAAGGCCTAGAGCCAAAGGGAACCCAGGCAGCCTCGTCTCTGTCTCTGTCTGTCTCTCTGTTTCTGTCTCTGTCTCTCTGTCTCCCTCTGACTTTGACTTTCTCTCTGTCTCTCTTATTTGGACCATCCGATTCCACCAGCATGAGTTCCCAGGTATAGACTCGATACATGTTCCTGGTTGCCAAGGGGCCGGATCCCATCTCAGAGATATCTCTCTAAGCTCTGTTTGCCTTCTGGGGTCTACATTCTAGGCCAGAGACAATCAACATTTTTCTGTTGCAAACTCATGGCTGAGACCGTCACGGAGGGCTGCTCACTCCGGTGGGCGATGCACGATTCTGGGTGCCCTGGCTATTACCTCCCCCACCTCACTTTCCTACGAGAAAGCAGATGGGAGCACCTGGGACTAAGAGTAATGTCATCACAGATACAACCTTGAATCCTTTCCAATGTATGCAATTAATTAAACCATTCGCAAATTTTGACATCTTATTATCAGTAGTGAATTATTTACTCCACACTTCACAACTGATCCCTGCCCATCACACCCTGCCTGCAAATTCTCCCTCCGCATATCTGAAGGTTCAGTACTACTGAAGGATGGGGGGATAGGTCCTGGTGCTGGGCTGTAAATATCGAAGCTTTGCGTGTTTTAAGCCACACATGGATGGGCCACATGTTTGTGTGTGTGTGCATGCATGTATATGTGTGTCTGTGTGTGTGTATGTGTGTTTGCGTTTCCAGACTGCGAGACTGCCTGGAAGAGTTTTGGTGGCTCCCCGACCTCTGACGACTTCTCCTCTGGGTGCAGAGGGAGGGCAGGAGCCGGGACATCAGAGCAGAGGGAACCAATTATAGTTTTTTTCCCCCTTCTCCTCCTTCAAGGAAACTCACTTTTAATTTCCTTTTTGATTATCCTGCTTATTGCCAAACATAAGCTGCTGGCTGGCTCCCCTTTGATTTCTCCTTCCAGTGAGTCTCTTGATATGTCCTTTATGCCCTTCCCCACCCCCTTTCATTTTTACTGTTTTATATTTAGCCCCAGACAGTTGAGAAAATATGCAGTGCGTGCAACCATGCAAGTCTCAACACTTGTTGGGGGTTGATTTTGGGCGCTGGGTCAGCAGCCTGCTGTCTCGGAGGCAAGGGGATCCCTTGGGATGTGAGCGAGCTAGGCCCGAGAATTAACAGGCATGACGTCAAGATTGGGGGACAGAGCAGACCCTGTGTTTAAAAATGTGAATTGAAGGGCCCAAAGAAGTCCTGCTCCTGCCTCTCACGCCCTGTTGCAGTGACTGAGATTGCCATTCATCCATTCATTCATTCAGCAACTCTTTCCTGAGCCCCTGCAATGTGTCAGATCTGCAGCCGGTGTTCAGTAAATGCCACGGCCTGTTCTCAAGCAGCCTTTCTCCTTTGTAGTGGCAAAACCCAGAGAGAGGGTTACCTGTACCCCTTTTGCGACCCGGTGGGTTTACCAGATTTCTGGCTGCTGCTCGGGACAGCAGAGTGGGGGCGGGGCATGGCAAGTTTTAAGGATGGGTTCAGGGATGGGAGGCCTGGAGCACACGGACAAAGAAGGGCTGGGAAACTAGGAGAGCAAGGCCCCCGGCAGGGTGTGGGGTCCTTGTAGTTAGAGAAAATTGAGGCAGAAAAGGCCTAGATAATTGAGTTGATCTCTTTTCTTTTCATCATGAAGACAGCAGGCTGAAGGCCAGCCCTGCTGGTGAGGGGTGACAACCCCTTCCCTGCCCCCACGCTCTGGGTGTTCCTCGCTAAAGTCCCTTCCTGTCTCATGTAGCTGGCATCTTTCTTTGTTCACAGACCTCAATTATGTGCAGCGCGGCAGCAGGGAGAGCTGTGCGTGGAAAGGTCAGCCATATGGAGCCCCTGTCTAGTACTGACTCGGGGGCCCTGCTGCCACATCTGAAGGATCCCTGGGCTTCTGAGTTTGGAATGAGGCAAGGCGTGTGATTGTACCTGGGCTCCGGGTGCCAGGGTCACTGTGCCACCTTCACCTAGCTGACAGCCTCTGAGGACAAAGGCGGCACCTGTTGCCATGAGCGGCTTGTTCTCAGGGCTTGACCCGGAGCCCTTTGGAGCCTGGTCCCAAGTGAGGGCTCCGTGCCTCCCTGAGCTCTCTTGAGCACAATGGGCTATTTTTAGGGCCCAACTCTTCTCATGTGGTCAAACATGCTGGCTGGCCGTTTGCATCTGGCACTCAGAGCTGGGGCCCTGAGCAGCTTGCCGAGCTCCTGTGGCTTCCCCAAACCCACTGCCCTAGTTCTGTCTGTCATCTTCCTTTTGTTCTGCCTGTTTTGTCATCTGTCCTGGCACTGTTTCTCTGGGAGCGGGAGAGACAAGGTCTCAGCAAACACAGTCTAGGAAGCAGCTACAGGAATAGCAGTGTGTTCATTTCCTAGGGCTGCTGCAACTAAGTACCGCAGACTGGGCTGGCTTAACACAGCCTTTCTGAAGGCTAGAAGGCCAAGATTAAGGTGTCGGCAGGGCCATGCTTTCTTGGAAGGCTCTGGGGGAGACTCTGCTGCATCCCTTTCTCTTAGCTTCTGAGGTTGCTGGTGATCTTTGCCGTTCCTTGGCTTGCAGCTGCCGCGCTTCTATCCCTGCCTCTGCTGGCACACGGCCGTCTGCTCCCCTTGGCTGTGTGTGTCTGGAGAGTCTCCTCTTCTTATAAAGACACCAGTCATGCTGATCGAGTATGGCCTTATCTCAGCGTAACCAGTAACACGTGCGAGGATTCTATTTCCACTTAAGACCACATTCTGGAGTACTGGGGATTAGGGCTTCAACAGATCTTTTTGAGGGACACAATTCAACACGTAAGCTACCGCAAGCAGAGTCCCCCAAGTGGCTGGAGAGAGTGAGGGTGGATGTTCTGCCCCGGGGTGCATGGATCCCTCCATTGTCCACACTCCTGGGGGGCTTGAGCCACGTGCAACTTGGGGATCCCCTTTAAGAAAAAGAATACATACTTAGGAAGACAGAATTAGTTATAAAATGAATGCTTATTTAGAAATATAAATTATAACACGATAGAAAATTTTAAAAGCTGTAAAATGCCACAAACATCATGAAATCCTGAATAATGGTGGAGTGGACATTGGTGCTGTCCCATGCAGACACCTTTACTAGGAAAGGCTGGGACACAGTGGGGTGGTTGGGGCTGTGGGAGGATTTGGAGAAGGCCCTAGGGGCAGTGGCTGTTTACGACCCGGTGTAAAGATTTTCTGTTTGAAACACTTCCAAACCACACTGTGGCCCTACTGCTGTATGCTGGCTGCACCTCCGTGCTGGGTGTTATGCTGAAAGCACCCTGCACTCGGTCAGAGGCGCCCTCTGTAAGGACAGCTCCTCTGTGCTCCCTGTGCCGGACTGTCCTCAGCCCGAGGGTAGGCCAGCGGGGCTGTGTGGGCCAGGCTGGGTGGCATCACCATGGCTGCAGCTGATGGAGAGGGAGCCTGCCAGGGATGGGCTTACGGGTTTTTTATTCCAGGGGGAGGCAGTTCTGCAGTAGAATCTCTGAGAAAACCATCTTTCCCCGGGAAATCGACAGAATAGAATTATAATTTAAACATGATGAGAGGAGGCAGGCAGGTCTTCGTAAGTCAGACAGAACCAGGGCTTGATGTATTAGAAGAGAATCCAGGGACGACTGTTTCGCAGATGAAACGTTAGCCCAGCCTGCCCGGCAGCGGCGGGCGGGCAGAGGGAGGCGAGAAGGGGAAGGGGAGGAAAGAGGTGAAGAGAACGGAAGTCCAGCTTGGACTCATTCAGTGTTAGAGCTGGAAGAGAGTCTTACCTACAGATGGAGAAACTGAGGCAGAGAAGCAAAGTGACTTGCTTCATGTCATGTAGCTTCCTATTTTATGGGATGGCTCACTTGAGGTTTTATATATGAGTTCTACCCAAAACAGCTTGTGTAAAGGGGTTAAAGTCATTACGATTGGGTACCCCTTGGGGTGATGTAGAAAGAGTGTTGGGCTTGCAGTCTTCTCTCACATGCCACTGACGAGAACCTGGTCACATGGTCACACCCAAGCGCAGAGGAATCTGGGAAATGTGGTCCATAGCTAGGTAGCTGTGTGGCCAGCTTACAATGTTACTACGCTAGAGGAAGGGAAAGGGATTTTGGCGGACAGTTGACATTCTCTGCCACAAGCTAGAAGGTGTGTGCAAAAACAAAAAAAATTTTCAAGGTTATAATTGCTTTTAAGCTCTTCTACGTTTCATTTGATTCAATGGCAGATCAATGGTGAGGTACTCCAGGAAACTCAGAATATGCAATAAGGGCAAGAAAGGGGGAAGATTGAATCGTGTGTTTATTAAGCACCTACTATGCCCAGCCCTGTGCCATCAATTGAGGGAATATCCAGAAAACGATGTCACCGCTCAAGTTTAGTTATTAACCTAAAACACACTTGGCAAATAGAGAACACTTAAACCATGTGTTGCAGACCAGGAATACAATAGAAATTCCAGAGATCAAGGTGGGCTGGGATGGCTTGAGAAGGAAGGTCTCTGGCAAGATGTGCCCTTGAGTTGGGTTGTGGGGATTAATGAGATTGGCAGTTTTTTCAGTGTCGAATGGGGATGGAGGAGAGAAATAGCATCTATTGGGCACTTGCTGTACACCGTTAACAAGTCCTTTCAATTAATCTCCCTTTTATAGATGAAGAATTGAAGTCCTGAAGGGCTAAGCACTTGTCCCCACAGATTGATTGAGGGAAGATTTGAACCCAAGTCTGACCCCAGGGTCCCAATCCCCTCCCCCATTTAGAACCAAATCTTCTGGCTGTTTCTTAAATCAGCTTTCTGTTACAATCTAGAATAACTCGGCTTCATTGCAGACGTTTCTCAGAGGACATGACGGGGTGATGGAACAAGGCTACATGTGTACGTGTGGGTGTATGTGCAAGAGAGTGACAGCTCTGTTGGTTTCCAGCTGTTCGACTTTGGACAAACCACCCACCTCTTCTGGGTTTTAATTCCAACCTCTGAATAGTCAGTTTAATTTTCCCTGCACAGGGTGTTTAGTAAGGTTTGGATGAGGTCGCAGATGACCACATACTTTATTGTTTACGGGGTACTGTTCACACCACCAATGTGTTGCTGGGGCCCGGAAGGCCAATGAGATGTTGGCTGTCACTGGGAGGAAAATGGAAAGAACACAGAAAATGTCACCCCCACTGTGCAAAACTGGGTGTCCCCCAGGAATGCCTGGTGCAGTTGGTGTCACCATCTCCTAAGAAACACAGGGCCCTGATGGCAGGTTGTGAAGGGCAGCTGGACACACACATGGAAGCTGGTGCCGCAGAGCAAGGGCCGGCCCAGCGCCCAGATGTGAGCTCCTGGGAAGCAGCAAACTCCCCGAAGGGTCACATGGCCCTCTGCTAGCTCCTGAAGTGGGTGGCCTGGCCTCCTGGCCTGGAAGCTCGTGTGCTGGTAAATGTTACACAACTGAACAAAAGGTCCACTTTCTGTGGCAGGACGAACTGTTGGCTTTGTACAGTGCTTTATGGTCCTATATTATTCATTCTCTTTAGTTATAAAGGATACCGGGCCCTGAAACTTCCTCCAAAAAAAAAGGGAGTTTATGTTGCGAACTGGCAAGGCTGAAAGCCCAGACAACGCAGCTGCCTTTATGCCTTTGATCCTTGAAATACCCTTGCAAGCTGGTGTTATTATACCCATTTTACAGGGAAAGAAACTAAGGCACAGAGATGCGAAGTATTTAGGTCTGCAGCCCCCAATGCCCGGCTGCAGACGGGTACCGGTCTGTGGCCTGTTAGGAATCAGGCTGCACAGCAGGGGGTGAGCGGCGGGGGAGTGGGCGATGCTTCGTCTGTATTTACAGCTGCTCCTGATAGCTCGCATCACCGCCTGAGCTCCGCGTCCTGTCAGATCAGCGGAATTAGATTCTGCGTTATGGTGAGTTGTATAATTATTTCATTATATATTACAATGTAATAATAATAGAAATAAGGTGCACAATAAATGTAATGTGCTTGAATCATCCCACCCCCCCCACCCCACCCCACCAGGCTGTGGAAAAATTGTTTTCCATGAAACCAGTCCCTGGTGCCCAAAACGTTGGGAACTGTTGATTTAGGTCATTAAATATGAAATGTCTGATTTTCAATCAAAAGTGTAATTTATTATATCTCAAACAAGAAGCAGTACGATTAATCAAAGCATGTGCCTTAGCTGTCGATGCAGTTTTGCCATCTTAACGGCAGGTTGTTTATGGCAGCAGTGAAGAGGCCTGGAGAGCAAGTGACGATGAAATCGTGCAAGACATTTTCTGCAGCTTCTTGAGAATTGAATATTTTTCCTTGAAAGAAGGGGTCCAAAGCCTGGAAGAAGTGGTGGTCAGTTGGTGCAAGGTCTGATGAATACGGTGGATGACAGAGGGTTTTCAAGTCTGGCTTCTGTACTTTGAGCAGTGTTGTTAGTGCAACATGTGGTCGAGTGTTGTCTTGCAAGAGGATTGGCCTGTCTCTATTGACCAATCTCGGCTGCTTAGTCACAAGCATCCTCATCATTTCGTACAACTGGTCGCAGTAGACATCTGCTGTAATCGATTGACCAAGGTTTCATGAAGCTGTAGTGGAGAATACCAGCGCAGGACCACCAAACAGACACCAGTAGGTTTTTCTGATGAATATTCAGTTTTGGACTGTGTTTTGGTACTTCTTTATCCAACCATTGTGCTGAACACTTGCGATTGTCAAAAAGAATCCATTTTTCATTACATGTAACAATATGGTGTAGAAAGGGTTTGCCTTTATGTGGTGACAGCAAAGAAAGGCAAGCTTCCAGATGATTTCTCTCCTGACACTCGTTTAATTCATGCAGAACCCATCTATCCAACTTCTTTACCTTGCCAATTTGTTTCAAATGATCCAGTATTGTTGGAATAGTAACGTCAAACCTTGTTGCTAATTCACCGTAGGTTGAGATGGATTCGCTTCCACTACAGCTTTCAGCTCATCATCATCCACCTCGGTCTCAGGTGGCCCGTGTGGCTCATTTTCAAGATTAAAATCACCAGAATGGAACTTCTGGAACCATCGACACACTGTGTGTTCATTAGTCACAGCTTTCCCGAATACTTTGTTGATATTTCGAGCTGTCTGCACGGCACTGGTTCCACGATGGAACTCATGTTTGAAAATAACACAAAGTTTTGACTTATCCATGGTTTCACAAAAATTGCCCTAAAAAAATTTGAAAGATAATCACAAGCCAAAATGTGCGTTTGAAAGACTGAGGATGTACCTTCACAATAAACATAAAACAAGAAGTGTCAACGTGAGATGTCAGAGATACCAACTGTCAAACTTAGTACTTAAGGAAATCGGACATTTCATACTTGATAACCTATATATTTTTTCCCCCCAAGGCTACTTGTGTGGTGGAATACATAGTTAGCACCAAGTACATACTTTTTGAATAATATTATATCTGATTTTTCAATGTTCGATGGTGGTTTTACACAGGAGGAAACTGAGTCACAGAGCAATCTTGTCCCAGCCACCATAGTTCAAGTGAGTGAGGAGAGTCTGGAGGCAGTTGGCCCTAGCCTGACCTTGAGGTGGTCAGGGTCAGTCATAGATCCTACTTTTTCCTGTGCAACTGCCAGCCACTAGGCCCCATGTGACTCAGAGCTGTCCCCAGGATGCTGGCTGTTGCCCCTGGTTACTGATGAGCTTGGCCTCTGGTTAAGATGTGCCAGTTCCAGTCTCCATTTTGAGCCTGAGCACCAGGCCAGGCTTCCTATTTATACTGAAACTTGGTGACCCAGGCAGGGTATGTCTCCTTTCTTCCTTCTTTCAAAGCACTGTTCTCAGACTCCTGGTTTTTCACCCTTGCCGGCCCATTCTGGAAGCAAGGCATCTTGTTCGATTTAATTGGTCAGCAGGCAATATCACCATAGAGATCTTTGAAGCGAAGTTTTGGAATCTGTACTCATTTACGTTGGCTGATAAAAGGCCAACATAAATTGTGTGTTTCTCTTTTTCTTTTCTTTTTTCTTTTTTTTTTAAGAGATAGCATCTGGCTCTGTTGCCCAGGCTGGAGTGCAGTGGCATAATCAAAGCTCACTGCAGCCTCAAACTCCTGGGCTCAAGTGATCCTCCTGCCTCAGCCTCTCAAGTAGCTGGGACTACAGGCATGAGCCACCATGCCTGGCTACACTTTCTTTTTAAAATATATATTTTATTATATTAAGAAACAAAAAGAAGCTGGCATGACAGCACGCACCTGTAATCCCAGCACTTTGGGACGCTGAGGTGGGAGGATCTTTTGAGGCCAGGAGTTCAAGACCAGCCTGAGCAACATAGTGAGACCCCCTGTCTCTACAAAAAATAAAACAGTTAGCTGGACATGATGATGCACACCTGTAATCCCAGCTACTTGGGAGGCTGAGGTGGGAGGAACTGAGAATTTTGAGGCTGCAGTGAGTTATGATCATGCCACTGCACTCTAGCCTGGGTGACAGAGCCAGATGCTGTCTCCAAAAGAAAAAAAAAAAAGAAAATATAAGAGCAGGTGACATGAAAGCTTTGTCAGGGTGCCCCAGGGGCAGTTATTTTGTGGGCCAGCCCTAGCCCCCAGCCTTCTTTCCCTCTTTACTGGACTTTTGCACAGGTTTTCAAGTCCATCAATCATTCAGCAAGTCTTAGTGGCTACAGCCTGGGGACTAAGCCTCCTGGGTCCTGGCCTCAAGAAGCTCGTATTCTGGGTCCTTGAGGAAACAGGGGACAGAACAATTGACAATAAGGTTAAGTGTTAAGTGGGGTGGAGGAGGGCTGGGTGGAGAGAGAGCAGCCTGGTGTGGGAGATGAGGAAAGGCTTAGTCTAGGGTCTTGAGTACATGAGAGGAGGCTCCTGAATGAGCTTGGGTTTTATTTGAGTCAGTTTCAGTTTTGAATTCCAACTTTATTTCTTACTTGCTGTGTGGCTGTGAGTAAGTCACTCAAACTCTCTGAGTCTTAGTTTCCTCATTTATTTCTATTTCATCTATCATCGTATCTGCCTCCTGGGGTTGTAATGTGAATTGTAACGAAATCATGAATGTGACATAGTTTGGTGCAGACATGCTTAGTAAACATTTTCTTTCCCATCCTTTCCTGTGTCGGTTATTATTAGGCTTTGCTGTGAGTAACAAAACCCGAATGATCAGTGGCTTAAGCAAGACAGAAATTAACTTCTCTCTCATGTAAAGGACCATACGTACATGGTACAGGACTGGTACTTCACGATGTTGGGGACTCCAGCTGCCTCTGTTTCGCTGTTCTGTGTTCATGGCCTCCATTCCCAAGACTGCTTTATAATCCTGGGTGGCCTCTCCTGCCATCCTCTCTGCATTTCAGTCAGCAGAAAGGAGCCAGCTACACTTTCTGCTGTTAAGGACATATTCTGGAAGTTGCATATATTACTTAAATCATATGGCCTCGCCTGGCCAGCTGCAAGGAGAGCTGGGAACTATAGCTTCTAATCCAGATGGCTTAGCTAAAATTTAGGGTGCTCTCACTTTGGAAACAGGGGGAATTGGATAGTGGAAAGCAGCTAGTCACCGATACCACCTTTCTTTGCCTTGATAAATGCTTCTTGAATTGGATGGCGTTTTGGAGGCAGTAGAACCTGAACTGGAGATTGGAGGGTAACAGGATTCAGTCACCACCACCACCACTACTATTATTATTACTACTGCTAATGGTGGCTGAATTTTTTATATGGTTCTGCATTAAAACTTACCCCCAGATTTAGTGGTTTAAAATAGTAATGAACATTTATTATCTCACACAATTTCTGTAGGTCAGGAATTCAGGAGTTCGTGGAGGCTGAGCGGGGTGGTCTGGCCCAGGTCGCCCATGAGGCTGCAGTTATGATGTCGGCCAGGGCTGCAGTCCCTAAAGGCTCAATGAGGACCGGGGCGTCCTCTTCCGAGATGGATCATCCACTCGGCTGGCAAGTTGGTGCCAGTCATTGGCAGGAAGCCTCAGTTCCTTCCCACAGAGGCTCTCCACAGCCTCCCATGGCAGTGTGTTTTGTGAGCTGGTGTCAGGGGTCACACACCATCACCTCCTCCACATTCTCTTTGTTAGAAGTGAGTCACTAAGTCTGGCCCACGTTTGAGGGAGGGGAATTAGGCTGTACCTTTGAAAGGAGGAGTGTCAAAAACCTACCACAGCAGCTAACACTTTTTGAACGCTGTGTGCCTGGCATTGTGCCGAACATTTGACAGGCGTTATCTTATAATAATTACTTCTCACAACAACCCATGAAGCAGGTGCTATTCTTGTCTCTTTTTGCAGCTGAAGAAACTGAGGCCCAGAGAGGTAAGGCACCTGGCCCAAGCCCACGCCTTTGTCAAGCAGCAGAGATTTGAACACAGGCAGCCTGACTCAGGGCCTTACCCATTAGGCCACACCCAGAGGGGCATGGGTGAGGCATGGGGGAGAGGCAGAGCTGGGGCAGAATGACATGGCGGATGGAGGCGCGGCGAGAATGAGCTGGTGCTGTCTGCCTCCTAGACGTTGTATGGCCTGGGCTGGACGCACACAGAGTGGTCTGTCTTTAAGTGAGCATAAGGAATAAGCCAGAACAAAAAAGGCTATTTTATCAGGCTCGGGTCAGGTTACTGCCTTTTCCTTCTGCTTTCAGCCTCTTAAAAGGTCAGGGAGGCATATTCCAGAGAGCTGTCTTCTGCCATTTGTGCACCCTTGTTTACCCTCCTAGGCACATGGATATCAATGTAGAAATCAAGTCTTTTTGTTGAAAGGGATCTTGTTCAACTTCTCTCCATTTTATTCATGGGAAAATGAAACCAAGGAAGCGAAAGCAACAACTGCAGTGATTCAGAGGCAGGGCGAGGACTAGAGCCTAGATCCCTACCCCTTCGCCCCGGCATGTTCCTATGGGCCCCGAGAATGGTCAGCTAATAAGAAGGAGAGAAACAGAGAAAAAGGTGTCAGGGAGAGCTGTGCTCAAAAATCATCAATAAGTAAAGTTACAGGAGTCAAAACAGTGCAATACTGGTATGAGGATCAACAAATAGATCAGTCAAACAGAATAGAGAGTCCAGAAACAGACCCATACTTATTTATACAGTTAATTGATATTTAGAGGTACCAAGATAACTCAATAGATCAATGACAATCTTTTCAACAAAAGATTCTGGAACAATTGGGCATCCATGGGGGAAAAAACAAGACTTGATCCCCTACCTCATATCATACACAAAAATTAAAATAGATCACAGACCTGAATGTCAAAGCTAAAACTATGAAGCTTCTAGAAAAAATATGGGAAAAAAATCTTCACAACTGTGGGATAGGTAAAGACTACTTAGATAGGACAAAAAAAGTGCTAATCATAAAAGAAAAAAATGAACACAATGAGCCCCATAAAAATAAAAAATTTCTAATCTTCAAACGACATTACTAAGAAAACAAAAAAGGCCGGGCGCGGTGGCTCACGCCTATAATCCTAGCACTCTGGGAGGCTGAGGCGGGAGGATCACTTGAGCCCAGGAGTTTGAGGTTGCTGTGAGCTAGGCTGACGCCACGGCAGTCTAGCCCGGGCAGCAGAGTGAGACTCTGTCTCAAAAAAAACAAAAACAAAAACAACATAAAAAACCACAAAAAGACAAACTACAGATGGGGAGAAAATATTCACTTACATAGTCCAACAAAGAACCCCTATCCAGAGTCTATAAAGGACACCTATACCTCAACAATAAACAACCTTATTAAAAAAATGGATAAAGGACCTGAACAGATACTTCACAAAGGAAAATATATAAATGCCATTAAGCACATTAAAAGGTGCGCAGTGTCATTGCTAATCAGAGAAATGCAAATTAAAACCCAGTCAGAAGGGTTAACATTAAAAAGCCCAACACCACCAAGTGTTGCAGAGGATGTGGAGCAACTGAAACTCTCATACTTTGCTGGCATGACACTAAAATGGTACAACCATTTTTGGAAACAGTTGGGCATTTTCTTATAAACATAACCCAACCCCATTGTAATGGTTAATTTTATGTGGCAACCTGACTGGGGTAAGGGATGCCCAGATAGCTGGTAAAACTATTTCTGGGTGTGTCTATGGTGATGTTTCCAGAAGAGATTAGCACTGGAGTCAGTAGAGTGGGTAAAGCAGACCGCCCTCACCAGTGTGGGTGGGTGTCATCCAATCTGTTGAGGGCTTAAATAGAACAAAAAGATGGAGGAAAGGTGAATTCTCTCTTTCCTTGAGCTGGGACATTCATCTTCTCCTGCTCTCAGATATTAGAGCTCCTGGTTCTCAGGCCTTCAGAATCTGGGACTTATGCCAATGGGCACCACTTCTCCCCCCTAGCCAGCTCCCCCTAGGCCTTTGGCCTGGGACTGGGAGTTACACCATTGGCTTTTCTGGTTCTCCAACTTGCAGAGGCGTATCATGGCACTTCTCAGCCTCCATAATTGCATGAGCCTATCCCCATAATAAATCTCCTCTTTTTTATATCTATACATAACCCTGTAGGATACTGACTAACACACCCATGACCCATGAATTTCACTCCTAGGTATTTACCCAAGAGAAAGGAAAACATGTATTTACAAAAAGACTTGTACAGATGTATTCAAAGCAGCTTTATTCATGATAGCCCAAACTGAGAACAACATAAACTGCTATTAATCAGAGGATGGATTAACCCATGGTGATACATCTGTGCAGTGGAATACTACTCAGAAACAAAAAGGAATAAACTGCTGATACATGTAACATGCATGAATCTCAAGAAGTCATGATGAATGATAAAAGCTGGACAAAAGAGTATATACTGAGTGTTTTCATTTTAGGTAGTGTTAGAACAGACATAATTAACCTACAGTGACAGAAATGAGAACAGTGGTTGCTGGGAGCAGCAGAAAAGGTAGGGTGTGACTAGGAAGGGACCAGAGAGAACTTTCGGGAATATTGGAATGTTCTGTATCTTGATTGGGGTGGTGATTACATGAATATATATATATATATATATGTCAAAATTCATCAAACTGTACATGTAAAATCTGTGCATTTTATTGCACATAAATTATACCTTAGTAAAAATTACATATATACAAATAATTCATTATCAAATACAACATTTCTCTTACATAGGTTGTTGTGTTGTTGTCGTCATCGTTTTAATACAAATCTTGAGTGACATAACTCATTGACTTAGAACTGGCTGCTAAGGGAGCCAGGAGAGATGTGGACGGGGTCAGAGATTTGATCCTCGTGTGTGGAGCAATTTATATTGCTCTGTGTTGAAGAGCCTTGTGCTCAGGCCTGGCCTTAGTCTTGGGTGGTCGCCATCTGCTGTGATTTCATGGTGACCAGAAATTAACCCATCCCCAATTCCTTTGCGTACTAGAGTCTGAAGCCACTTGGGTTAAGCCTCGTCCTTTCCCTGTTTTCTCTTTTTGATGGAAATGGCAAGATGCTGAAACCCCGCTTGGAGGTGTGAGTGAGTGTATCAGATGCTGTCTGCCCAGGGCTGGCTTCATAATTTATGGCGTCCATTGCAAAATAAATGTACAGGTCCCTTGCATGTTTCAAGACGAAACCTTGAATTGCATGCTGGTGACAGTAGAATGTTGACCAAGCATGGTGCCAAGGACATTGGGAACACTGGGTTAGGGTGTGTATGGAAGCCAGCTTTATTGCTATTTTGGGTTGATCTCTGATGTGGCCAGGAGGTGGACATAGGCACATGGCACAGGGCAGAGCTTCCTTCTACAGACCTGTGCATCCTTCCTTCCTTGCTTCTCATTCCTGTGCATCCAGACTTCTTTGTTCACACCAGGCTGGCCCTGTGCTCAGTTCTGGGAATAAGAGAAGCCATGGGTCCTGCTTTCTAGCAATTCGTGGTCTTGTAGTGGAAGGTCATCCAGGAATGTGAAAAGCTTCAATATGTGTTGGAGAGCCCTCAGTGCCACCAGAGAAGCACAGATGGTATACATCCAGATGGGGAGTAGCACAGGCAATCAGGGAAAGCTTCCTGGAGGAGGTGATATTTGATTGCGACGTTAGAAGGATGTTCCAATTGGTTATGAGGACGTGAGGACAAGACATTCCTGGGGGAGAGAAAGTCAACAGCAGAATGATGGGAGAGCCCCAAGTGTGTGCGAGGTGTGGAGGAAATGTTGGTGTAGCTGTGGGGCAGGCAGTGTGTCTGGAAACCGAGGGCCCCATCTCTCCCTGTGGAAGCAAAGAGAGCCAGACTCCCTTTCCCTGGACCGTGGTGACAAGGATGCAGAAGGAGGCCAGGCTCCGGCATTGGGAGTGAGGAGGCCGACATGAGGACGTTTAGAGGTTATTCAAAGAGGCTGTGTGGCTGCCGGATGCGGGCAAGTGGCCAGTGGTGGAGGTACCAGCAGTGGCATTCTAGCTAGACAGTCCCTGGGCAGACATGACTTTATCTCTGCCCTTTGCTGGCCAGCCCCCACCAATCTTGCCATCGATTCTATGAGCTCCCCAGTGTCCTCCTAATAGATTATTTCTGGCTTAAGTTAGCCATGGTCACTTTCTATTGTTGACAACACAGAACCCTGATGCAGAGTGGTCAGCTGTGGCCAGGTGATAAGAGACTTCAGTGCCAGTGTGAGGAAGACTCCAGACAATGGGGAGCCATGGGAGGCGAGTGAGCGAAGGAGAGCCTTGATGCACAGATGCAGGAAGAGCCACCGGGAGAGTGGAAGGGGGAAGAACAGGGCTGTGGGGGCAATGGGGGAGCCGAACCAGGGCAGTCGTAGTGACAAGGGAGGAAACAGGGCACCATGACAAGGGACCTAGGGGTACAATTGACAGGATTTTGCAATTGTCTGGATGTGGCAGGACACTAGGGAGAACTTTCCATAGAGAATATACATCATGACGTATTTCCTGTCTGTGGTCTTCTAAATAACCAGCTTGTCTGTTTCAACTTACAGATTTGGGGGGATGGAGACCAAGGGGTGCTGGCCTGGCTGCGCAGCCTCTGCGGAGAGGTGGCCGCCCCTCCGAGCCGTGCTCTGCAGTGAGCAGACAGGAGAGCTCAGGAGCGATTAGCTGCTAGGAGGAGGGGAAGGAAGCAACCCTTAATTCCTCTTTAATAACTGTCAGTAGGTAACGTTTTCAATATGTCACTGTGTCTGCAGCTCCGGTCAGCGGGTCGCTATCATTTTTGAGCAATAAACAAAAGACTGCTTTTAATTACTTCTGTGGAATTGCCCGACCCATGCATGATTAAATATTCATGATGCAGAACGAGGCGTTTTCTTTGTATATAGATCCATATTAAATTTAGCTGGCAACCCGCTGACCGAACAGCACTAATAAATTTCCTGTAATGGGCCGCAGCTTTTCCCGATTGTTCTCTGTCTCTTCTCTCTCCGTCTCCTTCTCCAGGGCCCTGCCGCTGTCCTGGCCTCGCTGGCTCAGTGTCACTTTGGCTTTTTTTGTCAATGGAGGTGAAGCTTACATAACATACAATTTAACCATTTTAATACGTCTGATTCGGTGGCATTTAGAGCATTTACAGCACTGTGCAATCATCACCTCTCCCCAATTTCAAAACTTTTTCGTAACCTGGAAGAACACTCTGTACCCTTTAAGTGATCACTTCGCAAATTCCCCTCCTGCCCTCCCCTGGCAGTCACTGATCCGTGTTCTGTCTCTACGGATTTGCCTCTTCTGGATATTGTATGTAAAAGAAATCATAAAGATGTGACGTTTCGTGTCTGTCTTATTTCCCTTAGCATAATATTTTTGCGGTTCATCCATGTTGTAGCATGCATCAGTACTTCATTTCTTTTTATGGAATATTGTATGGATATACCACGATTTGTTTATTCGTTCATCTGACCACGGATGTTTGGGTTGTTTCTTCCTTTTGGCCATTGTGAGTAATGCTGCTGTGAACATTCACGTACCGGTTACTGCGTGGACATATGTTTTCACTTCTCTTGGCTTTATACCCTAGGAAAGAATTGCTGGGTAATGCGGTAATCCCATGTTTAACTTTTTGAGGAGCACCGTATTGTTTTCCACAGCAGCTGCACCATTTTATTATACATTTCCCCAGCAACGTTATAAGGATTCCTATTTCTTCTTCACGTCTTCATCAACACTTGTTAGTTTCCATTTTTTAAAATTGTAGCCATTCTAGTGGATGTGAAGTAGTATTTCATGTGGCTTTGATTTTGCATTTCCTAAATGACCATGGATGCTGAATGCTTTTTCTTGTGCATTTTGGCCATTTGTTAATATCTGTTTTTGAGAAATGTCTATTCAGATCCTTTGCTTTTAAAAATTGGGTTGTCTTTTTTGTTGTTGCATCATAAGAGTTCTTTATATGTTCTGGATACTGGATCTTTATCAGATATATAATTTGAAAATATTTTCTCCTAGTCACATTCTCGTTACTGTCCTTTGATAAACAAAATTTTAATTTTTATGAAGTTTAATTGTTATGAAGTCTCGTGCTTTCGGTGTCAAATGTAAGATTCTGTGGCCAAGGTCATGAAGATTTACCCCTATGTGTTTTTCTAATAGTTTTATAGAGTTTTAACTCTGACATTTAGGTCATTGATCCATTTGAGTTAAAATTTGAATATGAAGTGAGGCAGGGGTTCAAGTTCATTCTTTGTATGTGGTTAGCCAGCTGTCCTGGCAGCTCTTTGTTGAAGAGACTCTTCTCTTTCTCATTCTGTTGAAGAAATTCTTTCCCTATTGAATGGTCTTGACACCCTTGTCGAAAGTTCTGTGTCATCCTGTCTCTATGGTCCTGTCTCTCTGTCTCTCCCACTTGCTCTCCCTCTATCTCCAGCTTTCTCACATCTTGCAGACTTAAACTTATCACCAGTGGTCCTTACCTGTTGTCTTGTGATTGCAGCATCCCACGTGGGAGGGAAATGATGGCATTTGGGGGTGGCCTGGGGAGAGTACTCAGCCAGTGGAGGGGTGCTATGGAAGGGGTGAGGCTGGCATCATTCGCTGGCTCAATGCTTTGGCACAGAGTGCAGAGGGGGCTGAGGGCTGGCATCAGAGTCGGGGTGGGGAGGGTTGGTCTTTCCCATGAAAACTAGACCAGTGCTATCATAAATATTTGTACAATATTTATTAGACTATGAGTCCACCCTTTGATTTTCCATTTCCATTAGATGGTGTGGAAAACTAACTGTATCAAATCAATATATGATTAAAGTTTCTTGCGAGTTTTTTTTTCCCTCTCTCATTCCTTCTATTTCCCCTCTCCCTTAAATACCTCATTATTCTGTGGTGGCCACACAGCATTTTGGGCAGCTGAACTGGAATTCATTTTAATCTAGACCAGGTATACTATTTACTAGCTTGGCTAGGGGCAAGTAACACCAACTCTCTAGGACTCGGTTTCCTCATTTGTAAAATGAGGAATAGATGTGAAAGTGCTTTACAAACTGCAGGAGTTATTTTTCTAATAATTATAGTACAAGTAATTTATTGTTGTTTTAAAGGCACGGGGTTGGAGAAGTCAGAGCTACAGGAAATAATGGGGACTTTTCCTTCAGTGAGCTGGGATCCCGTAGAGCAGCGACGTGAATATGACCCGAAGCTGAGACCCTCGCTGCCTTTCAGACTCTAGTGGTCCCATCCACATTCTCTTTGCCTGCTCAACCTCTGACTTCCTTTATGCTCAGAGGGCTCTAGAGCTCATCGAGTCCTACCTGTGTACTTTACAGGGACAGAAACTAAGGGCCAGGAAAGGACTTGTTCAGGACCCCACAGGCATCAGTGATGGAGCCCATCCTCCCACCCAGAGTTCTGACTCCTGGTTCAGGATGTCCTTCTGCGGACATACACACTCTGTGGCTGCATTGCTCATTCTCAGGCAGCAGCATCTGCTTTCTGGGAAGCTGGCATCTCCCAGGATACAGAAAAGAGATGGGGTCACTAGGAGACCAATGAACCCAGTAGGAACCCCAAAGCTACCCAACTCTGCCAAATTCCAATTGTACAGCAGGGGAGTTACTTATCAGGAACACGTTTGGGGCTTAGGGTATGAGTTTTTTTAATAAAATATTCCGGACATGCAAAACCATATACCCACCGCCCAGCTAAAGAAACAGAGAGAAATGAATTCGGCAAAGTCGCAGGATACAAAATCGACACACAAAATTCAGTTGCATTTCTGTACACTAATGATGAACAATCTGAAAAGAAAATTAAGAAATTATAGTAACATCAAAAAGAGTAGAATACAGTGATGAGCCACATAACGACATTTCGGTCAATGATCGACATTTTGATCAACGGTCGACTGCATATGTGTCTGTGATCCCATAAGCTTATCACACTCTGTGTTTTACTGTACCCTTTCTATGTTTGTAACCCTAGCGTTACAGTTGCCTACAGTGTTCCGTACAGTGACATGCTGTACAGGTTTGTAGCTTAGGAGCAATAGGCTATACCGTATAGCCTAGGTGTGTAGTAGGCTGTACCATCTAGGTTTGTGTAAGTACACTCTGTGGTGTTCGAGCAATGATGAAATTGCCTAATGACACATTTCGCAGAATGTGTCCCCATTGTTAAGCAACATATGACTGTACTTAGGAGTAAACTTAACTAAGGAGGTGAAAGACGTGTATGCCAAAAGCTATGTAAAATGTTGCTGAACAAAATTAAAGAAGACACAAATAAATGGAAAGACATCATGTATTCATGGATCGGAAGACTTAATGTTGTTAAGATGTTAGTACTACCCAAAGTGATTTATAGATTGAATGCAGTCCCTATCAAAATGCATTGAAGTGTTTTGCAGAAATGGAAAGATCCAACCTAACATTCATACGGAATCTCACAGGACTCCTAAGCCAAGACAATCTTAAAAAACGACAAAGGGGGTGGTCTCACGCTTCCTGATTTCAAAACTTAATACAAAGCTGTAGTAATCAAATCAGTGTGGTACTGGCATAAAAACAGACATTAGACCAGCAGAATAGAATAGAGGGCCGGGAATAAACCATTGTATAAATGGTCAAATGATTTTTGGCTAAGGTTCCAAAACCATTCAATGAGGAAAGAGTCTTTTTAACAAGTGGCATTGGGAAAACTGCATATCCACATGCAAAAAAATGAAGTTGGACCCTTACCTTACACCATATATTAATGCAAAAATTAATTCAAAATGGGTCAAAGACCTAAATGTAAGAGCCAACATAAAACTCTTAGAAGAAATCATAGGGAAAAGCTTCAAGACATTGGATTTGGCAAAGATTTCTTGGACACCAAAACCCCAGGCGACAAAAGAAAAAATAAGTAATTTGGAATTCATCAACATTAGAAACTTGTGCATCACAGGACACTATCAACAGAGTAAAAAGGCAACCCATGAAGTGGATTTGCGAATCATATTTCATATTTGCCAATCATATATCTGATAAGGGATTGATACCTAGAATAGAGAAATCCTACAACTCAACAATAGCAACAACAAAACAACTCGGTTAAAAAGTAGGCAAAGACTTGACATTTCTCTAAAGAAGATATACAAATGGCTGATAAACACATGAAAAGATGCTCAACATCACAAATCATTAGGGAAATGCAAATCAAAAGTATAAAGAGATACCGTGTCATACACAACAGGATGGCTATTATCAAAAAACCCCAGAAAATATTAAATATTGGTGAGGATGTGGAGAAGTTGGGATCCTCATGCATTGTTAGTGGGAATATAAAATGGTACTGCTGCCGTGGAAAACACGGTGGTGATTCCTCCAGAAATTAAACATAGAATTATCGTATGATCCAGCAATTCCACTCTGGGTACATTCCCAAAAGAAGTGAAAGCAGGGTCTCGAACAAATATTTATACACCTATGTTCATAGGAGCATTATTTATAATGCCAAAAATTGGAAGCAACCCAAGTGCCCACTGATGCATGGGCCAACAAAATGTGGTATGTACAAGTAATAGAAGATTATTCAGTTTTAAAATAGAAGGAAACTCTGACACATGCTACAACACGGATGCATCTTGAGGACATCATGCTCAGTGAAATCAGGACAAATATTGTATGATTCCACCTATGTGAAGTACTTAGAATAGTCAAATTCGTAGAAACAGGAAGTAGAATGGTGGTTTCCAGGGGCTGGGGGCGGCGGGTGGGGGTCCTGGGGAGTTTTGTAGGACAACAGGAGTTCTGGAGATGGTGAGGGTTACACAACCATGTGAATATATTTAATTCCACAGAACTGTACACTTAAAAATGTTTAAATGATAAATTTCATGTTATATATATTTTACCAGAGTTTTTAAAAATGAAAAAAGAAACAAATGAGCAGAGAAGGAGCCCATTCTCTGACGGTGGAGTCTTCCCGACAGTGCTCTTCGGGTGCTGGTGGACGTGAGGGCTGGCTGCGACAGAGTGCTTGCTGGGGAAACTGAGCCCGGGGGCTCCTCGAGAAGGATCGAAGGCCTTTGAGCAGTTGCTGGCCCCCGGCAGTCAGCCACAGGCTGGGCTGGGCCTCCCTGGCTCCAGCCCTCGCCTCTCAGCAGAGCCTTCTGAGGCCTGGCTGGACTGTAATTCCTGTGCGTCCACTTGACAGCTTTCTGGAGCCTTCCTAGCTCAGATGACTCTAAGAAGGTATGTTGAGAGGGTCTCTGTTTCTTGCCACCTACAACAGATCAGAAGAGCTGAGCAGTGAGCGGAAATCAGGGTCGGGGACGTGTGTGTGTTTGTGTGTGTGTGCGTGTGTGTGTGTGTGTGTGTGTGTGTGTGTGTGCGTGTGTGTGTGTGTGTGTGTGTGTGTGTGTGTGCGTGTGTGTGTGTGAGAGAGAGTGAATTAGGGAGGCATTTCCAGGCCTTGTGAACTTGGAATGGCTGGGGAGTGAACATGAGCCTGTGGATTATTCTTTGCCAAGACAGGAAAGGAGGGACCACAGCTGCTCTGTCCTGCACAGCAGGCACCAGCCACATGTGGCTATCGAGCACATGAAATGTGGCTAGTGAGGCTGAGGAACTGAATTTATAATTTTATTTAACTTTAATTTCTATGTAAAAAAATTTCCAGTTGCTGGAAAACTTTTGAACAGGTTTGGAACAACTTGGTTGTGTGAATTTACTTCTTCAACAAGAATTTTCTTCTTCAGCTTCTTCTTCTCTTGGTGTAAATACAGATCAAGTATTTCCAGTGAAAATTCAGTGTCTGAATTGAGATGTGCCGAAAGTGTAAAATACCCTTCAAGCTTCAGGCCAGGAGTTTGAGACCAGCCTGGGCAACATGGCGAGACCCCATCTCTACAGGAGGAAAAATTAGCTGTTGGTGCATGCCTGTAGTCCTAGCTACCTGGGAGGCCGAGGCAGGAGGATTGCTTGAGCCCAGGAGTTCCAGGTTACAGTGAGCTATGATAGCACCACTGCACTCCAGCCTGTGGGACAGAATGAGACCTTGTCTCTAAAAAAC
Source organism: Propithecus coquereli (assembly GCF_000956105.1). Lineage (NCBI taxonomy): Eukaryota > Metazoa > Chordata > Mammalia > Primates > Indriidae > Propithecus > Propithecus coquereli. The sequence goes on along the minus strand of NW_012155507.1, from coordinate 362,288 downwards.
AAACACAAATTTGTATACATGCATATAGAATTTTGAAGATTCAGTATAAAAAAGGAATATGAGATATTTCACTAATAATTTTTTATATTGATGACATGTTGACATGATAATGTTTTGAATGTATTGGGTTAAGTAAAACATTATTAATATCGATTTCACCCATTTCTTTTTACTTTTTTGAAAAACGCAGCTACTAGACCATTTAAAAGGCTAGGTGTGGCTCACACTATGTTTCTATTGGATGGTGTTTGACTGGAGTGTCCTGGGAGGCTCAGGTTCAGATTAGTTGAAAAACTTGGATAGCTCATAAATGGCAGAACCAGAATTTCAACCTAGATCCCCAAAGTTGGAGTGCATTGCTTTTGGTTAATTGGAAAATGCAGTTGGTTTGATCTAGGACCTCTAACAAGACCAGCCTGGGAGGGACGCAGCAATTCTCACCCTGGGCTCTGTGTTCAAGGGACTGCTCCAGGAGAGAGGAGGCCTGAGAGAGGCTGGGGACCAGGGCAGGACACCACCCCCACCCCAACAAGTTCAACCAGAGAGCTGTGCTTTTATTATGTCTTTTATACACTGGACATGAGATTTCATTTGGAAACATAGCTTCTCCTTAAAAAAAAAAAAAGCTAAAAACCATTGGTGCAGAGGGAAGACTCTGGGATCAAACAGACCATATACTTATGGACTCTTTGACCTTGGGCAAGATAATTACTTGGAGCCTCAGTTTCATCATCTGTAAAATGGGGGTTGGCAAGCCCTGTCCGGAGAGATCATGATGCTAATGAGATAATGAAGAATATAACGGATGACTCATAGCAAGTGTGCAATGAATGAAACTCCTCTCTCTTTCCCTCAGACTGACCCGCACTCAGTTCTGACTCTGTGTGTGTGTGTGTGTGTGTGTGTGTGTGTGTGTGTGAAGGTAGATGAATTAGGGTGCTTATTGAATAAGTGAGGGGTGATATTTTTTCCTAGGAGTTTCTTGCCTCGTATTTTCCTTATCCCCAGAATGATTTTTCAGTGCTAGTTTCATATCCATCACTGTGGACAGTGAGGGACACGGGTGACTAAGATCAAATGGGGGACGCGTGTGTACTCACTATTGTCTGTGTCCGGTTACGTGGGCATTTTCTTTGCCTGTTCGCTGAGAAACAGAGGCCTGCAGGGGGCAGTACATGGCCAGTACTTCGCTCACGAGGGACTGGCTCACCAGCTCAGGGGCTTTGCAAGAAATCACAGCCTTCCCAGGCATAGGGGAACCTGGGGGGTTTTGGAAGGAGCCTCAGTCCTGGTGTTGAGATATTCATCGTGCCCTGCGAGATATTAATAGTGATGTTGGCAACACTGGGGTCCCGGGGCTTCTTGGTCTACTGGCTTCTGTGGTCCAGCCAAACCTCATCCTCTATCCCTCAAGGGTCACTTCTAAAATCTCCTAACTTCAGGACTGAGAGGAACCTAACTGGTGATCTGACCTCACCACACCATTTACCAACCTTGCTATCTTCCAGGAGAGAAAACAGGCTCGGGGAAACCTCGCTTTCCCCAGGTCTCACAAATAAGAAAAGATGCATCTGCTAAAGTTCTGCTTGCAGGCAGCAGAAAGGACCAGTTAGCTTAAGCGGAGGAACGTGGATCCTGGGAGTCGCACGGAATGTCAAGAGGATTGACTCACGTGGCCCCGACGGGTGGGCCCAGGGTAACTCGAGAAACTCAGCAAGTTTGCAGCTCTTTCTGTCCTGGAAGTGCCCGCATGAATGAGCCCCAGCCTCAGCTCAGCCCAGGCCCTGCATCTCTCAAGTCTAAAATTCAGGTCCCGGCGGGTTGGGGGAGAGGTCAGGGGTCAGGGTCGCTAGTGTAGATGGGGAGGAATTGTTTTGAGTCCTATAGCGAAGCCTAGACACGAACACCGCGGGTGTCGACCCCTGGCCCGTGTTGGTCCCTGGACACTCAGCGGGGGCCTTTGCTCTGTTGCACGGTGGTGCTCTCAGGTAGCTGCAGGCGAATCCCAGCTATGAGGCCAGCCGAGGAAATTAAAGGTGCTATTTGCATTTTAATAAGGAATCCAAGAGACCAGAGGCCTCTGGGTCCTAAAAGATTGCTTTTCTCAAATGGTGGAAGGTCCAGGCCGTAACTGCTGGGGCAGCAAGGGCAAGGTGCCCTGCCCGCTATCTCTGTCACACCACACAAGGGTGCCTCCCACGCAGGAAGCTCACCTGTTTATCTCGCTTCCCCATGTTCCCCCAACTCCCTTCCATCTCCCTCTCCAAGGATTCAGTAATATGTTGTCTAGACACTACTGCTGCTGTTTCTCCTCCATTAATCCATTTTAATTGGAAAGTTATCATAATGCAAACTCTCTTCGGTATTATTTGCAGCTCTGCATTATTAGAACTTCACCAACTCGCTTTCCCAGCAAATTAAACTTGCTATGGAAGCGGTGAGATCAGCTGCTCATATTAAATCAGCCTGTGCGTCGTTAAGTGGTGCTGGGAACGGGGCTTCCTCAGCCGGGTGGGGCGCCGTTGCTGGAGGCGTTTACAATGGCACCACTGTTTCTATGCTGGGGATTTGGCCTCTGTGCTCAGTTCTCCTCTTTTTGGCACCGTGTGTTGGAAATTAGAGATGGAAAGAAAGAGAGGACAAAAAAACCTCTGGTGATATCTGGCCTGTCACCCAAAACCCAGGGGAAATGGCGATGATCAAAATGCACATGGCCCTAAGACGTGATGGATTACAAAGCATGTTCCATTAATTCCTGGAACCCTGTGAAGTAGGTATTATCAGTCTGTTTGTACAGAGCTGGAAACTGAGGCTCAGAGCAGGTAACTGAACTTGCTCAGGCTTGCACAGGCAATAGTGGTGGAGCAGGGGACTCCAAGCCAGGTCCTCTGAGTCTAAACCACGCCACCCAAAGGGATGAATCTCTGACCAAGGTAAGCAAACCCCTTTCTCAGAACAGATCCTGGAACAGATTCATTTTTGGTTGATGGTATGGAAAGCAGTCAATAAATGACCACGTTTCCAGTTTGTGGATTATCACCACCTCAGTGTCTAATTTTTCCCAGTCACCATTTAACAGAACAACATGGCTGACACTGTTGCCTGCCCACCCAACAGCAGTCCTCCCCTGCTCTCTTGTTACTAAAAACCCAGGTCTGTTAAGGCAGAGATGTGCCCGGTCCCAGCAGAAGGTTCATGACTGGTCTAAGCCATTCATGAAATTCTGTATCCCTTTGTCAGTGGTTGGTCCAGGGGCCAGCATGCAACTCAGTTCTGGCCAATGGCACATTAGGGAAAGCCTGCCAGGGTGTCTGGGGACAAGTTTTCTCTCTGATGGCAGAGTAGTGTGCGGAAGAAGCCTTTTGCTTCCTTTCCTCTCTTCCAGTGTGGACACTGTTTGTGACCATTTTAAAAACATGCTCACCAATCCTGGTCCTTCCTTCCGACGATGGAGCCTATTTCGCCTCCCCCTGCGTGCGGGCCACACTTAGTGACTGGATTCTAGTGAAGGGAATGGAACAGACGTGAAGGTGCGAGACAGTGGGGGACAGGCCACAAAAGACACTATGCTTCAGCTTTGCTCTCGTGGCTGGCTGGCTCTGGGGTGGGCCACCACCATGCCATGCAGACACTCAGGCAGCCTGTGAGGAGATCCATGCGGGCGGAGCTGAGGCCTCCCCCTGACTGCCAGTCCTGGGTGCCAGCGGTGTGAGTGAGCTCCCTTGCAGCACATTCTCCTGCCCCAGTCGAGCCTTCAGATGAGTGCAGCCTGCTAACATCTTGACTGTCACCTGGCAAGCGATCTCAAGCCAGAACCACCAGCCAAGCGGCTCTAGAATTCCTCATCTGCAGCAACTATGTGCGGTCATAACTGTGTACTGCTGTGTTAAGCCACTAAGTTTTGGGGTCATTTGTTACTCAGCAGCAGGTGATGAATATGCTGTCATATGGCCATCTTGGAACCACAAGGGGACAGGACTGAAGACAGAAGCCGCTGCTGTGAAACTGGGAGAAGAGACAGGCAGGATCCGGGTTCTTAATGATGTGAATGAGTTGCCCAGCACACTCTGGGGTTGCCTATTTTTAGCTTTAACTGTTCTGGGACTTCTCGTTACATGAGCTAATACGAGCCCTTAATTCACTGTTAGTCTGCGGTTCTGTTACTTGTAACCAGCTTTTTACTGCCTCAGTCACATTTCATGGCCAGCAGAGGTCACATGGTCTCCACCCACCCGGGAGGGAGGCTGAGAAATGCAGAGGGGCACATGAAGGCTTGGGGGGGCGCGGGGAGGCGGTGGAAACCGAGTGAGGCACAGAGGACGGCGGATTCCCAAGTAGGGATGGAGAGCGGAGGGAGGGAGGCCCTGCTGAGGGGCTATGTGCATGCACGTTTGCGTGTCGGGACTTAATAGAGGCCTTCTGGAGATGCAAAGCCTCCTCCCAGAGACAGCCTGACTGCAGAAAGCTGGGCATTGTGATGGGCCTGGGGGCTGTCGTGACCCTGGGCAGGCAACTGTCTGGGTGACAGCGCATTGATAGTATGTTAACAGCTACTCGCTGAAAGACCGAATCTCAAGGGCTTCATGTGTCTCAGCAGCCAAGACAGTGGGTCTCTGCGGCAGGTGGACCGAGAAGGCGTCCTGTCAGCACGGCCCCACAGTAACCGAAGGCTGCTCACACTGCCCCACGCCAGCCCCACCCCGTGCATTCCAAAGGATGAGGAACCGATGGGTCTGGCGATGGATGTTACCTCTGATTCCCCATTAACCGTGCAAGTTAGTCTTCTTTTCAAAACCGCTCTTTTCTCACCTGCAGCACGCGCGCAGTAAGACCACAGAGGCAGCGGGTGCGGAGGGCCCCGCAGCACTGCCAGAGGTTCGGGTGCTCTCGAGAGGGCGTCCCGAGGGCACAGATCTAGGGAGAAATCTGTGGTCTCAAGTCTCTGGGGGCAGCGCCCCGAGATCAGCAATTCCCTACACATTCTCTGGGTTGTCCTGACCCATTCCGCACGTTTGAGAGCCACTCGATGACCTGTCTGGCCCCAGGACAGCCAGCGATGTAGTTAGGACAACATGGACGACCATTTTGGGGAGCTGAAGAAGCCACGGCACTGTCCTGTGGGTCACCTGAGGGTCGGGTCAGGGCTGGGATCCTATTCCCTGGCCTCTTTCCGTGGTCCGTAGTGATGTCTCGCACCTTCCCAAAAGCGGGAGGGAGGGCACCCCAGGACACCCAGGATCAAGGCGCATTAGTGATCACCCACTCCATCCATGGCTGCCAGCTTCTGCTTCTGGGACTATAAATAAAAAATAAGGAGCATCTGTGTAACACTTCCTATGTGCCTGGGCTTAAGCACTTTGCATGTGCTAGCTTAATGCTCACGATTACCCTATGAGATAGGCATATTCCTGTTCCCACTCTACGGGTGAGGAGACTGAGGCACACAGTAAGCACTGAAAGCCCGTCCAGACTCTCAGCCCCTAAAGCTGCCGAGCGGGCATGTTCCTGGGGAACTTCTAATTCAAGCCCTTCATTCTACAGAGGGAAACAGCCCGGAGAGAAGGGTCGTTCAGAGTCACACACTGTCCACAGCAGGGCCGGGGCCAGGTCCTGGATGCCATGCTGCTGTCCTCAGAAAAGGGTGCTTTCTGGGCTCTTGTGGCCACAGGGCTCATTACTGGTGCTGCAAATTGAATGAAATAGCTGCTCAGTTCCATATTAATAACAGATTTGTTTGTCATTAACGCAGCATTGTTTAATAAAATTAGTTTAGCTGAGCGTAATTACCTTCATATAAAATTCCCCCTCAAAAATTACTTTGATAAATCTGAGCCAATTAGGCGGGTATGAAGACCAGGGTGTGGGGTTTGGCTCTGAGTTTTGGTTAAGTCCCTGCAGTGACATCCCCAGGTCAGGAGTTCAGTTCCCAAAGCCCTTTGGGTTATCCCCCTGGGGGCCACTGGAAGGCCCAGTGGAGAATATGTAACCCAGCGTCTCCAAGGCAAACTGTAGAGAGCCTTGGATGCAGCCTTTTGCTAAACTCAAAGTGGTAATAGTATTTCCTCCCGAGGAGCCCTGCAGTTTTGCCGGCTGCCAGCCTTCCACATTCGTTCCTCACTTCAGGGCTTCTGGGTCGTCTCTCTGCCTAAAGACTTTCAGGGGCTCCCTATTGCCCATCAGCTACAACCTCAAATCTTGACCTTATTATTTAAGGCCCTGCAAGTCTGGCCTCAGGATAATTTAGTGAAAATGATAACAAGATTGGGGATCAGGAGATTGAGGTCTTGCACCAACTCTGGCCCCAGCCCAGGCTGAGTGTTCTCAGACAAGCACCCTTACCTTTTTAGGCTTCCTTTTACTTACCTAAGGAATGGGAAGCACAGCATTTTCCTTCCCGGGGGGAAGTGAGGATTGCAGGAGAACTTGGCTATGGTGCTTTATAAAGCGCAGACACCTCCCCCGCCAAGCCTCATTCCACCGCCTCAGGAACTGTCTGCTTCTCTGGCCTGGCCACTCAGCTCACTGTGACTTCTGGGTCTATCTTATTGCCGGGAGACCAGGGGTCCCCAACCTTTTTGGCAGCAGGGACCGGTTTCATGGAAGACAATTTTTCCATGAACAAGGGTGGGGAGGCGGAGCTCAGGTGTTGATGTGCAGCCTGGTTGCTAAAAGGCCACTGAGCGGTACTGGGCTGCGGGCTGGGGGTTGGGGACCACAGGCTGGGACTCCACAGCCCTTTCTGGAATAGCCACCCTGCTCCTCTTGGATTAGTTGGCTTGGTTTTTAAGGTCCAATGGGTGCCCTCCTCCCGTCAGCCTCCCCTGGCTGCTCGGCTGGCCTGTGCCTTCTCCCTGTCAGCCCCCTGAGCTCGGCCCTGAGAGTTTGTCCCCAGCCCGGGTGGGATGGGCTTGTGGAATTACACCTGGCATGGTTAATTCACAGGACCTTCTGTCTGTTTTTACAATGGATTCCGGTTTTATGTGTCTTTGGATGGTCCTCTGGGAAAATCTGTTCTGGAATCAAAAGATACCTGCTCTAGATGGAACCTCAGAGATCAGCAGGCCCAGCTCCTCATATACAGATGGGGAAAAGGAGGCACAGAGCCACTGCGTGGCAGCGTCGGACCCGGATCCCCCATCTCCTCACTTCCAAGCTGGAACTTACCCCCGCTTGTGTTTTCCGTTGGTTTCTGCCTTGCTTCAACCCTGCCGTGGGCCTCCCGGAGCCTGTTGGCCGTTTCCTGAACAACACTCTGTTTTTACCAGGTGCCTGGATTTCAGCCCTGAGGAGGTGGTTAAGAGGAGTTATCCAAGCAGAAAAGCTCAGGTTAGGTCCATAAATCTTTGCTGCATGGTTTATAGGCCCAGATCCCCAAATGGCCCTGCAGGAAGCCAGTGGGAGGAAGGGATGCTGAGTAGGGTATAGAGCTGCCTGCGCGGTTCCAGGGAGCGCCAGTCATAGATTACAGCATCTCCTGAAGTTGCACAGTGTACATACTGCACAGCTGTACGCTGTGCCCTGGGGCTTAGGATCAGGGGTGACCTAGGCTGGCATGTAAAAAAAGGACCTGGCTTAAACCACAGGGAGGTGGCTGGGACACAGAATGAAGCAGGGAAGACAGGTGCAAAGAGGACAGCCCCTTGTGTAGAAAGCCCTGTATGCATCTGACTTCTCATGGAGAACATCTGGGACTCTAGGCCTCAGTTTTCTCATTTGTAAAATGGTGACAACAACCTGTACTTCACAAGGGCATGTAATGAGAAAATAATAGTGAAAGTGCTTTGAAAGTAGAAAGTGAAATCTGAAAGCTGGTGGTGATGTCAGAGCACAGGGGTATCTGGGACGGAGGACCTCGGGGCCAAGGAGCCCCTCCCCTCCACTCCAGCTCGAGGCCCTGGCGGCTGGCCTGGTAGGAGAAGACCCATTTCTGGGTGGAATTCCAGCATCCCCCCGGAAGCCAGAGGTTTGGTGACAGTGGTGTGTGAGTGTGGTAGGGCAGTGGGAATACCGGCTTCCCTTCCTCTGCAGAGAGGAGGGAGGACCTTCCTCTTGGCCCTAAGTTTCCCCTGATGCTCCCACATTCCCAGGGCCCAGACTACCGGGGTGGCCCTCCTGAAAGCCTCGCCGGTCACCCAGCCAGAGGGCTTGGGCAGCGGAGGGGGCCAGGAGACAGCAGCACACACAGACTGGAAAGTTCTGAAAACGCGACTACTGGGCACCAGCCCCCTCCTCGGCCCCCCAGCTCCCTCTAAAGCCCCTTTTGAAGGGGACCTCGGAGCTCTAATGAGTTGAGAGCTTTTATGGGAGCCCAGGCAAACCAATTAGGTTTGCTTAAAAATATTGTATTCATTAGCATGAAAATAAAGCTGAACTTTTTAGAGATAATTGCATCTTTTAAAATGTGGTAGTCTTTGTCTGGGCTTGTCTCATAAATATGCATGCTGCATAATCCTTTTGGAACTGTGGTTGCAATCATGAGTAACACACAAATGCATCCAGGGTGTTAATATTCTGACAAGAGCGGGGCCTCTCGGGCAGGGGGTGCCAACGGGGGCGGCCTCTGGAGGCGTCCCTGTAATCCTCAGCTGCAGCCTGTGCGCTTACGGGAACAGAGCCCAGTCCCGGGTCCCTGATACCATAGACCAGGGCTCCCGTTCTAAATGGCTCTCTTTTGTGCTGCTGCCTCCAAGGGGTGGGCTGCAGGATTCTGAGGCTTTGCTCAAAATGCAGGGAAAGGGCAGCACAGAGGTTGAGCTTAACTTACAGCTGGGGAAATCGAAGCCTCGGGGGTTAAGTGGGTTGCCAAGGTCACCTAGCACGGATGGGACCAAGACGAAGTCCAGTTTGCCGTGGCAGACTGATGCTTGTTATCTAAAACCAAGGGAAGGTCCCCCCCAGGGAAAGGATTGTGTTTACATTTAGTAGGGAAGGGATGCATTCCAGGTCATTTAGCCTGGGCAGCTGAGGGAAGGTTGGCATCTCTAGCCCCGCCCACTCCGTTTCTATCTGCTAACCTCCAAGGCCCCTAAATCAACACGCCGTCTAAGATAAAGCAGTGGGTTTGCTACATCCATGCAGCTGCGAGATGAGCCCCAACTTCCCCCCTCCCAACCGAGAGTGCCCCTCAGCCCTTCCGGGCAGAAATTCCTCAGCTGCCACCGGTCCCTGTCCTACTGGGCTTCTTTTATCCCCTCCCCCCTTTCCCTCCAAGTCCTCCCAAGCACAACAGCTTTATAAGATTAATATCCCATTTCTCGGTGGAACGCTAGGACTGGCCCCCAGGGAAAACCGTGAGTTCAGTGAAGTTTCATTTCAGACCAGGTGCCTGCCTGCCAAGCTCACCGCCTATGGGAGGCAGGTGTACTTGTCACCACCGCTGATAGAAGGCAGGCCGGTCAGGCCTGAGACCCAGCCTCCTTCCAAAGGCACGTGATGGGGGTGTGGGGAGGGGGCAGACATCAGCTGGGTGGGGGAAGGCTGACTGTGGCCAGGCCAGCTGCCTTCTGAAGAATGGGTAGGATTTGGGCAGGCTTTGGGGAACAACTCGAGCAGAGGGAAGCTTGGGATTTGGGATGTGTTTGGGCAATATCTGAGCCCAGGAAGTTTTCCTTTGCCACTTTCCCGTCTTCCTCCTGAGACTTCTCTCTCCTGTCTGTGGGTTCTCAGCTGCCCCCTGGCTGCCCCTCCCTGGCATCGGCAACCTCCCCCCCCTGCCACCCGTCCAGGCCACTGCAAGACCTGCTGGGACTCCAGAGTTACCTCTCCTTCCGCATAGGAAACTGCCCAAATGTCTACCTATGCCTGATGTGTTGATAAACTGCATCATATTTATTTATAGCCTACCCACTTTTCACACACACAAAATACCTATTAGGTTGAACCACATGAAATTGTCACTATTCGACTACTTTGGAATAAAACGGGGATTTTAACCTCTATGGAGTGCTTTCTGAGTATAGGTGTAGCATATGCATTATCTCATTTAATCTTCAGGAAAAACCCATGAAAAAGAAACTGCGACTACCACTCCCATTGTACAGACTGGGAAACTGAGGCAAAAGGAACTTAACTTTCCCAGGTCTCATGGAGCTAGGCTTCCTGCCCAGACTGTCTGTGCCACATGGAAGTACGATGAGATGAAAGGCATAGTGGAATGGAAGCCCATAACTGATGGAGAGAAGTTTTGGTTGTTGAAGGCAAAATACAATGCTGAGCTTCCTACCGGAAGCTCCTACCAGCACAGAGCGGGTTGTCTGTTCTCACTGGCTACAGAGGAGAGCCTGCCTGTGCGGTGGGGTGGCTCCAATGAGAGGTCATTAGGGTGTGATTTCCCCAAGGCGCACGTGACACAGAATAAGGCAGACACCTTTGGCTTCAGTTTTTAGAGAAAGAGCAGAGGTTATATTGGTGAGGGCCAAACCGTAATGTTAAAGTCAGAGATGGTTAAACACAGTTCTGTTTGGAGGAAGGACCCCGCAGGCTTGATCCCAGGAATGCAGCTGTCCATGGACCTGGCTTAACACAGGGATACAATCAGGAGAATTGAGGAACGGCTTGAAGTGGAAAAACGCTGGTTCTATTGTCAGATCTGACTTTGAATGCCATCTCTGTAACCCATTTGGTGGGTGGTACTAGGCCAGTTAATTAATTATATCATTTCATACCAAGGTTAAGTGACTGCTGGAGCCCTTTTCTTTTCATGCTTGAATATTCCAGAAGAATCGTAATACTAGGGACTTTTTAAAAACTGAAACAGATTTCTAATTTATGAAAGGTCAGGTCTGGGTTCATGGACTGAGGTTGGACGCTCCATTGAGCCCACTCGTGACACTTCATTGTCAATGCGGCTGGTGTGCCCTGGTCTTATTTGGTTCCTAGGATTCACTGTAACTGTTAGAAATCAGAGGGGAGGAGTGATCAATGTGCACTACAAATCTCACATGACAAACGTATCATGAACATCTTTCTATGACTATGCTTATAACACTATATCATACTCTTTAATGATGGCATAGTATTTCATGGCATGGATGTACCATATTTGTTTAAAGCAATATATTGGTCTTTTTTTCCATTTGAAAGGATTCTTTTTGCCATCACCAACAATTCCGTAATGACCAACATGGTACATATAAAATAATATAATTGCAAATATTGTTTTTGCAAATAAGATATTTATGATAACATTATGTGTATACATTTACACATAGTATTTTGTAGGACTTAGAAGAATTAGTGCATTGAATTTATATGCATTTAACATGTTGATTACTCTAAGAAAAAGAGAAAAATCAGTTTATACTTCTAACAACAGTATATGAAGATGTTTATTTCCCCAAATTCTCTAACCAAGGCTGTTGGCCATGTACCCACTATTCTGCATGTTGAGTCTTCTTATTGATTTTCAGGTACTCTTTGTATATTATGGATATTAACTTTTTGTCAGTTACATATGATGTTACAACCATTTTCCCTGGCCTATCACTTTATCTTCATTTGTAGATCATTTTGCCATGCAAAAATTTTACATTTTTATGCAATTAAATCTGTAATTCTTTTCCTTATGGCTTCTGGGTTTAATTCCTTGAATAGAAAGCATTTTCCTCTCCAAGACTATATAAAAAAACTTTCCTTATACTTCTTTCTTTCTGCTTTAAAAAAATAATTGAAAATACTTTTTTTTTTTGTGGGAGGGGGATGAAATGGTAAAGGTAGCGTGTAGTTATTGTGTTCTTCACCAAACACTTCTGGTTCTCTTCACTTTACAGCACATGGTAGGATTTCACTTCCTGTGTACTTGTGGTCGGGTGGGGCAGTGTGAGTAGTTCCAGCCAGAGGTGTGAGCAGAAGTGATGGGTCACTTCAAGAACAAGCGTTTAATTGCTAACTCAAGACCTTCTGGTCTGTGTCCAGACCTTCTCTGGCAACGTTTGAGATGAGGGCTGTGCCATCGGCCTGGCTCCTGCGTGATTTCAATGAGCACAGCCCTCCCTCCAACCCACAATGGACGTGTACCCCGAGCCAGAAACGAGCTTTCACCGTGGTCAGTCACTGAGATTTGGGAGATGTTTATTACCACAGCATAGCGTGGCCTATTCTGGTGACACCAGAAGGGACATAACTTCTGCTTTTTCCTATATAGACAGCTGGTTGTTGACTTCCCGTTTGTTTTTAAATGGCCCATCTTTCCCTGCTGATATAAAATGCTTTGTTTATCTTGTCCCCAGTTCTCATAATCGCACAGGTATGTATCTGGACTCCAGTCCGATCCATCGACCCATTTCCTTATTCTACTTTTATTTTCATTGATAAAGCTGTATAACACATTTTGGTATTTAGTAGAGCAGGTTTCAGACTTATCTTGTTTATTCTTATGAATTTACTCTTTAGACAAACTTTAGAATTAGTTTTTTAAGTTTCATATAAACCCCATTAGAATATGGGTTGGAATTATATTGAATTTATATATTAATTGGAGACTTTCTGTCTTTACATAGCAAATCTTCCTCTTATTTATTTTCCTATGTTAATTAATCCTCTTACAGTGTTAAGAAATATTTTCTTAGCTCCTGCTGTATGCGAAGCATTTTGCTGGTGCCAAGGATAAAAGATGAACAAGACACGGTCCGTGCCTCCCCGGAGCTCACAGTGTGGGGGGAGATGGGCCAGACCATTGACGACAGCCCAAAGGGGATACACAAGGCACTGTGGGAGCCCAAGGACAGGCTGCAACGAAACTCTTGTGTCTTGTGGCACAGTCTGAAGAGGAGTTAGCTGGGTAGACAGGCAGGGAAAGGGCGCCCTGGGCAGCTGGAAGAGCATGACCGAGGGTTCCAGGTGGGGATGTGGAGGGAGAGGAAGAGGGAGGTTCATGTTGCACGTGGTGCTATGGTTGGACTTGATCCCCAGAATAATAGATGCTGCTGGAGGGTTTTAACTGAGACTGACCCCACGGCCATATATCTGGGGTATGGTCTGCTAATCTAACGGGGAAGGAGAAGAACCCTGTAATTCCCATATTAAACAGTTTGGAGCATAAACCAATCTAAAGGATATAAAATCAAGTGATTAAAAAAATAAAGGACTAAGATCTGGAAACAACTAACATTCATTGAGTGGCCTACTATGTGTCTAGAATTTTCATAGTACAGTATTCGTGTTGTCAGTATATGGTCAGATATTTTTACGTGATATAAAACCTTGCAAGAACCCTATTACACAGGTATGATTCCTGTATTACAGATGAGAGAAATGAAGTTCAGAGGGTTTAGGTGATTTGCCCCAAGTCTAAAAGCTACTTGGCGGCAGGGCTGGGATTGTACTACAGATTTTGTGTTTCCAAATCTAGGAGTCTTTCTGCCTCTCCACAGCTGTGTGTCCTTATAAAGGGAGATAGTTCCCAGCCTGGGGAGGAGAGGGAAGGCTCGTTCTTGGCCAAGTTTCATTTAATTTTCCATCAGTAGGTGTCAACTGTGAACTAGTCAGAAATGCTAAAATAACAGCTTAAAAACATAGGAACAGAAATGGAAATGTAATTTTAGCGTGCCTCGCCAGCCCCTCCTGAGGATAAGTGCTGCTTATGGAGTATCTGTTACAGAAATGTAACACTTAAGGACTAAACTCACAGGAGTTGCTGGTGATGTGCAATTTAGCAACTTGGGCTGTTAAAGAAGAAGGGAGGGGAAAAAAAAAAAAAACCAACTCCACAAGCAGAAAATTGAAAACAAAAGGAAATGGAGAAAAAAAGCCTCATAGCGTTTCTGCCTCTGGTTGTAGTTCCTCCTAATGGCCTGGAAATAGCTTGTTGAATAGAAAAGCCTTGCCTACAAGAAACGTTAACGCAGGGATGGCACACTTGATGGACAGGCAGGCTGGATTTTGCCAATCGGGCATCAAGGCCTTTGACTGGTAAATTAGCAAGTACCCTTTCAGCCCCTGCTACGAGCCAGGTGTGGAGCGAGGCCCAGGGGGGCTTCAGAGTGAGGGAGGGGCTGGCATTCTTGTCAGGGGATTTACTGCTGGAACTGGGATGCAACACCCACTGGAACCAGCGAGCTGATAACACGAGTGCAAGACAAGAAGCAGGGAAGTGTGCAAACAGGGGCCTCACGCTGCTGCTGAGGGGAGGGGGGTGGATATGGCTCCGGTCTGGGAGGGCTCAGGAAGGTGACTTGGGGTGCGCCACAGCTCAGGAGTGAGGCGTGGCTTCCGGTCTCAGCTCTGGCCCTAATTTACCGTGTGAATTGGGACTAACCGCTTTGCCTTTCTGAGTCTCAGGTTCCTCACGTAAGGAAAAGTGGAAGTTTTATTGGAAAGTTTCTAAGGCCCCCTGCAGGCTCTGACCCCCATGATTCTATGACTTAGAAGTAGTATTAAGGCTCTTCAGTTGCCAGTGACAGAAATCCAGTTCCAACCAGCTTAAAGCGGCATGTACTGATTTAGGTAATTGTGAAGTCCAAAGGGAGGGCTCAGTTCAGGCATGGCTGGATCCAGGGGCTCACGCAGGGTTCCTTGGGCTCTGTCTCCACCCTCTCCATTCTGTGGTTCTGCTTTCTTCTCTCTGTGCTGGCCTGTCCTTCCAACATAAAGAGACAGTCTTATTCCACAGACTAGGCCCCAAGAGCTCAACCCTGCCCAAACCACAGGGAATGGGTTTCTCCCAGAAAAGAAAGCTTTAGGCACCAGCTGAAAGGGGATAGGATTGACGGCAGGCAGAAATGACAGATGATCTTCACATGGCCCCTGAATGTATTTCAGGTCAGATAGAGCAAGATGGGGAGGGGAGGAACATTCCAAGGAAATCTACAGGGTCAAAAGTGTGCCATAATCCTGGCCAGAACATTTGTGGGGCCAGGGTGAGAGTACAAATGGGGGCCATAGACCATGTGTCTAAACAGTAAAAAGTCATAACTCACACTAACAATCTCTTAAATAAAATAGGTTTGTCTGCTTATCTGAACACATATATCTTCATAATGATCTGGAAGGCAGGTTCTGATTTATGAGGTCATTAAATATAAAATGTCCAATTTTGCATCAAAAGTGTAGTTTATTATATCTCAAACAAGAAGCAGTACAATTAAGCAAAGTATGCGTCTAAGCTGTCGACGCAGTTTTGCCATCTTAGTGGTAGCTTGTTTATGCCAGCAGCAAAGAAGCCTGGAGAGTGAGTAGTGATGAAATTGAGAAAGGTGTTTTCCACAGCTTGTTGAGAATTGAATATTTTTCCTTGCAAGAAGGGGTCCAAAGCCTGCAAGAAGTGGTAGTCAGTTGATGCAAGGTCTGGTGAATAGAGTGGATGACAGAGAGTTTCCAAGTCCAGCCTTTGTAGTTCGAGTGACATTGTTGGTGCAATGTGTGGTCGAGTGTTGTCTTGCAAGAGGATTGGCCTGTCTCTACTGACCAATCTCGGCTGCTTAATCACAAGCATCCTCATCATTTCGTCCAAATGGTTGTGGTAGACATCTTCTGTAATTGATCGACCAGGTCTCATGAAGCTGTAGTGGAGAATACCAGTGCTGGACCACCAAACAGACACCAGTAGCTTTTTTTGATGAATATTTGGTTTTGGACTGTGTTTCAGCACTTCCTCTTTATCCAACCATTGTGCCGAATGCTTGCAATTGTCCAAAAGAATCCATTTTTCATCACATGTAATAATACGATGTAGAAATGGTTCGCCTTTATGTCGTGACAGCAAAGAAAGGCAAGCTTTGAGATAACTTCTCTTTTGATACTCATTTAATTCATGCAGAACCCATCTATCCAGCTTCTTTACCTTGCAGATTTGTTTCAAATGGTCCAATCTTGTTGGAATAGTAACGTCAAACCTTGCTGCTAATTCACCGTAGATTGAGATGGATTTGCTTCCGCTGCAGGTTTCAGCTCATCATCATCCACCTTGGTCTCAGGTCGCCCATGTGGCTCATTTTCAAAATTAAAATCACCAGAACGGAACTTCTGGAACCACTGACATACTGTGTGTTCATTAGCCACATCCTTCCCAAACACTTTGTTGATACTTTGAGCTGTCTGCACGGCGCTGGTTCCACGATGGAACTCATGTTTGAAAATAACACAAATTTTTGACTTATCCATGGTTTCACAAAAATTGCTCTAAAAAAATTTGAAAGATAATCACAAGCCAAAATGTGCATTTGAAAGACTGAGGATGTACCTTCACAATAAACATAAAACAAGAAGTGTCAACGTGAGATGTCAGAGATACCAACTGTCAAACTTAGCACTTAAGGAAATCAGACATTTCATACTTAATAACCTTTATTGAATTTTCATAATCCTTCGAATTTTGCACTGGAGTGAGATGGATCAGGGAGAGCCTGTAGCCCATCGCTTCTCTTCCCGCCTCCGACTCCATCCCACACTGTGTGGACACCTCAGCCCACACATCCAAGGTCTGAACACAACCCCAGGAAACAGCTGGCCTGGATATGCACGGTGGGTGACCCTGTCCACGTTCAGCAGGACCAGTGGGGACAGGAGGTATAATGAAGGTGGAAGGGGGCTGCACAGTTGATCAGTGAGCCCTGGGGCTCCAGATCCTGGAGGGTGGGCTGGAGGGGAGCATGTAAGCTCCAGGCGGCAGGTCCCCTTGGCCCTAGCGACTGCTTGGTGCAGGGAAGGGGTATGGCCGGAGGAAGGGCCAGAATGGGGCTTTTACAGCCTGAGTCCAGAGCAGGGGCCTCCTTGCCTGGTTCCAGGCCTGGAAATGGGTGGGGACCTGAATGAGCAGAGCCAGGTGGGGTCACAGAGAAGCAGTCAGTTTGGAGGGTAGAGCCAAAAAAATATATCTGAGCTTAAATAAGGAAGGCACTGGACTCTGGGTTATGACAGTGGACTTGTTCCTGTGGGCAGTGAGGAGCCTTGGGGGTCTGCTCAGGAGCCTGGCAGGACCACACCCAGGTCCAGAGTGACCTCCGTGACCCCCAAACTGGTAATGCTCCCCCTCTCCTGCCCTCCAGTACTTACGAGAGCTGCTTCCGGTGTCTGCAGCATCTTTCACTTGGGCTCCTTGAGAGTCAGCTTTGATGTGAGGAAAGTGGGAGAGAGGAGTAGAGCATGGCAGGGTCGTACACAGGAAGCCCCTCCTCCCTGAGAGAGGAGGGCAGCGGCACGCAGAAAGGACCTGGGGACAGTGAGGCTGAATGGAGGGGAGGGGTCACCCACAGCCTGGTGTGCCCAGGACTGAGGGGATCCCCAGGACTTTCAGTTTTACAGCCAAACAGTGCCAGGCAAACAGGGACAGCTGGTCCCTGTTTTAAATGCTCAAGTCTTTTGGGGGGACCTTTCCCTGAACCCCAACCCCTGCCCCTTGGGTGCCCTTCATCAGAGAGCACATTGTGTCGTCCTGTGACGGCTGGCTTGGTATTGCCTCCTGCGGCCCGGTCTCCTTCCTCCAGCATAGGGACTTCTACAATCAGGCCCCCAAAAATATTGGTAGAAGGAAGGGGATTCATGCAAGTGATTAATCCAAGGCAGGTGAGGGTAGGAGAAAGCATTTTGTAGAAAATATTTCACTTACTTAATGCCTCAGGGACATCTTCCCTTCAAAAATATATCTAGAACCAACCACTTGCGCCCCCCGTGTTGACCAGCCTGGGGCCCAGGCACCGCTGCCGTTGCGACCTGGGTGTAGTGCTGGCCTATTCCAGCCCAGCGGCTCGTTAAATGTTCTGGGGCATCATCGGCCGTGGTCTCCCGTCTCAGAATAAATGCCAAAGTCCTCACAAAGGTCTACAAGGAGTTAACAAATACCCAGATGCCCCGGGGCCTTGGGAAAAATGTGGGTTCTGGCTGAGGAGGTCTGGGCGGGGCCTGAGCGTCTGCATTTGTGGCGAGGTCGGTGCTGGGCGCAGGGCTGCACCGTGAGTGCGGAGGGTCTGCAGGAGGCTGTCCCCCTCTTCTGAGCTCTTCTACCACCTTCGCCCTCCTGCGAGGGTGACCAGCTGTCCTTGTTTGCCCGGCATAAAACTGAAAGTCCTGGGGATCCCCTCAGTCCTGGGCACACCAGGCTGTGGGTGACCCCTCCCCTCCATTCAGCCTCACTGTCCCCAGGTCCTTTCTGCGTGCCGCTGCCCTCCTCTCTCGGGGAGGCGGGGGGCTTCCTGTGTACGACCCTGCCATGCTCTACTCCTCTCTCCCACTTAAACTTTTTCTCCTCAGCAGTCATCACTCATTAGCATGCTGTCTGTTTTGCGTATTTATCTTATGTACTGTCTGTTTCTCTCCACCAGAAACTGGAATGTTTTATCTCCTTTGTCGCGATGGCCCCCAGCGCCTACGGCACTGCCAGGCACGTAGTGGAAGCTCAGTGGAAATGGTTAAAGGGTGAGCTGGCCGCCTGGCGTTCAAGCCAGCGCTTGCCGGGCTCCAGCACGCACCTGGGAAATCGTTCAGATGCAGATTCCGCTCCCGGAGGGCAGAGGCGGCCCGAGAGTGAGCATTCAGTCCCCGATGGAGGCTCTAAACGGTGGTCTGTCTTCTCCTCTCCCATTTGTCCCCTCCCCTCCCTGGGAAGGAGGGGAGTTTGGGTTCGGAGGCAGGGCAAGGGCTCCTCGAGTGAGAGGAGCAGGTGGGACCAGCCAGTCCCCGTGAGGAGGGCTCTGCGGTGACAGGGTGCACGAGCAGCTGGCCTGTCAGACTGATTGACGCAAAGACGAGAAGGGCCGGGACCAAACTTTCCTGCTCTGTGCTGGCTTTCAGAAAGAACCCTCCCCCTCCCACCCCTCTTCACTGGCTCTACAGCTGGCTCCAACAAGCGAAAGATTTCTCTGCAGAGCCGGGCTCTGTGTGGCTACGCACCTGCTGCGGCAGCTGTTAATGGCACAAATGGAGCCTCTAATGCAGGGGCCCGAGCCCTGGCTGGCAGCAGCGGGGCTGGGGGGTGTGGGCTGCGTAGACAGATGGGAATTCTGCCAACCCCTGGGATCCAGGCTGCGCTGTCAGTCAGATGGACGGCCAGCCAGACAGACGGCCAGCCAGCCAGACAACCAACTCAGAAGCCTTCACCCTCACAGGCAGCTTCAGGGGACTTGGGGCAGCGTGGCCAGGCTCTCAGCACTCCAGGAGTTCACGTTTTAGTTGAGGTGGGAAGACTCTGATGTAGACAAGGCTTGAAGAATGACACAAGGCCCTGGATAAAAACCCGGGCCTGAGCTGTGTGTATGGAACCAACCGGAAGAGCTGTGGGCATTTTGATAAACCGGAGTATTTCTTCTCCTCCTAAATATTCTGATGAAATTTAATAGAGCATTTTAAATTTAAAACTGAAATACTGTCTGTCAACAAATAATGCGTGTGCTCATTAGAAAATTGTGACACGTAGAAGCTTTTTAATTTATGAAAGCAAAATAAAATCGTGGGTGGTACTGACATTATCTACTATTGCTAAGAACTCTTAAGGATTATAAGGGTTTGCGTTTACTTGTGCTGCTAATTTTTGGAATTTCTAGCTTTTTAAAAATATTAATCTGCTCAAACACTTGCCTACGAGTTAATGAGGTGGGTGCGGATGCAGGTGCTGGTCACGGCCGCACGTTCAGAGGACACTGTTTACGCCCGGCACGCAGCCTCTGCGTCCTCACGGCTCACATGAGGTCGTGGTGGTTGCTGGCCATGGAGCCACCCAGGTTCCATTTGCCCTTCATCTGGTCACTGTGTCCTGCTTCCCCTCGGGGGCGGACCCCATCCCGCTCCACTGTCATTCCTTGTGCTTCTGGGAGGTGACTCTGCTGCAGTGCAGAGATGTAACATGGACTCAGGCCTGGCCAATCAGAGCATTTCCCTGGCCATCGTGGTTGGTTCAGGGATGGCCACTCGGCCCAAAGAGAGCCAACAATGCTTGGGAACAAAGGTCTTGCTTTTCCCTGAAGGATGTGAAGCTGAGCGGATTTAGGAGTTTCAGCCTCTAGCTTGTGACTACCCAAAAAGAGCCCGTTTGAGAGCCCCGGGTAGGGAATGCAGACCCGAGGCGGAGAGCAGAGCTGAGGCTGGAGAAGGAAGCCAGGGCCTGTTGACAAGTGTGCCAGTTTTTGCTTGAGTGAGATTGAACTATTGATGTTTTGATACTTGCAATTCAGAGTGTCTTAGTTGACATGAAGGCAGGTACTGTTCGTATTCCCACTTGCAGACAAGAAGGCCCTATCCAGGGGATGATGGGTGTTTGAAGTGGTATCTACAGGATGTCTTATCAGATCTGGGCAGAAGGATGGACGATAACGCAGTTTCCGACTGGATGGCTGGGCGGATGGTGGAGCCCTTCCCCAATAGAGAGCCTGCAGGAGAAGAGCTGATCTGGAGGAAAGGTAATGAATCAGCTGATGCAACACCCAGGTGGGAGTGGAGTCTGGAACTCTAGAGAGAGTGGGTTGGAGACAGGGGTTTGGAAGCAAAACAAAACCAACCAACCAACCAACAGCATGTCAACAACAACAACAAATCACCCTCCCTGGAAGGGAGCTGTGTGGTAGGTGGCATCACCACAGGTGACCCAGGTATAGGGGAAGTGGCCTGTTTCCTTGTGCAAGGGCTCCTTTGGCCTTCAGGTGCACAGGGTTGAGGTAAGTTATTCCTCAGGTCATGGCACCCCGTTATTACTGGTCCCTGTTTTTTTGTCTACTCATTTATCCCTTTAATCCCCATCCCCTCTCCCATTCCCCCCCCACACAGGTAGCCATTTTAATATAATAGATTTAACACGCATCTTGTTTGTATGCGTTCTTGCAAAAATGTGTTTTGTCACTGCTTGATCTGCATGTATCTTTCATTGGTATCAGCGGGGTGGTGCTATAGAACACCATGTTTTTAAGATCCATCCATATTTCCATGTGTACATTTAATCCTTTTCTTTTACCTGCTGCACAATACTCCTTAGTGTGTCCCCTCCACATCTCCCTCTCTGCCAGAGAGCTTCCACTCCCAGGCAGTCTGAGCAATGCTGTGGGGACCACCCTTGCATGCATCAATTTAGGATCCTGGTGAGAAGTGCTGTGGGCTGTAGGCCTGTGGGGTTGTCAGAGAGCCCAGTGTGTCTCGCCTCCTAGAATTCACGTTCTCGCACACTGAATAGGGCTGGCCTGTGTAACAGGCAGGATATTATGCAAAGGATAGAGTGTGACTTCCAAGGCTAGGTCATAAAAGAGATTACAGCCTTGCTCACTCTTGTCCACCCTGGGGGACAGTGGCTGCCACGTTGTGAGGACACTCAAGCAGTGGGGAGGAACACGTGGTGAGAAGCCGGCCTCCTGTTAACACCCTGCACCGGCTCACGGTGTGAGTGAGCCACCCTGGAAGTGCATCCTGCAGCCTCTGTGACAACTTCAGGTGACTGAGGCCAACTGACATCTTGACTACAAGTTCGCGAGAGCCAGAAGCATCCAGTACAACTGCCTCCAAATTGCTGAGAAACTCAGCAGATACTGAGATAATAGATGTTTATTATTGTTTTAAGCCATTCAATTTTGAGACAATTTGTTATGCAGCAGTAGATAACTCATACGACCCAGGAGGGGAGTTGCTGGGTCGTAGGGTGTGCCTGTCTAATTTTTGATCATGTGCATAGTTTGGAGAATCAATATGTTTTTAAATTTGTAGTGAAGTTGGTTATTTGAGTGGTGGGAAGGAGGTGAGGGATTCTCCTCTGCGTAAGGCCCTGGAAGGGTGTCAGACTCTGTTGAATGAGAAGATTGTCTGAGCCAGTGGTCAGCATCTCCAGAGAATTCCCAAAGGATTGTTCAAGACTCCAGCTCCCAGACAACCGTCCACTGTGCGTCAGAGCACCCTCGGCCTTGGCTGGAGCCAAGAGCCTGGGGACCCCTGGTGTGATTTCACTCTCCCCTCTAGACCCAATGGCGTCACAGGCTGGCATAAGTGCAGTGGCATTTGGCCAGGCCGTTGAAGAGCTTCCATTTGCAGACCGAGGTGATGGAAATTCATTTTCTCTTATTTTTGCAATCTCCGTCTGTAAAATAGGTTCCTGCAGTGTCATTTCTTTGCTCATTCCAATCTTTGCTAAGGAAGTGAAGTGCTGGAGTTGGATGTCTGTTCAGAGTGCTCTAGCAATCTCTAGGTACTCTGGCCACTTTGATGTCCCAGAACGTTGAAAATTGAGCTGCTCCAGGCAGGGATTTTTCCATTTCAAACTGTGCTTCACTTTACAGGTTTTATTCACAAGACACAACAGAGCTCCCACTGTCACATACAGATATGACAGTTTCCATTGCAACACCTCCGATGGTCCTAGGATTGTGTAGCGCTTTGTGATGACAAAGCTAGTATGTGGCAGAGTGAAGACTCTAAGGGAAGTGACTTGCCCGAGGTCATCCAGTGCAGAGCTGGTGTGACATCCCGGGGCTCCTGACCCCTGATTCTCTCTGCACGCTACCTCGTAGCCAAAAGAGTGTGGACTTTGGGTTTACTGAAGCTGGATTTTAACCTGGCTGTGCTTCTTGCCAGCAGTGTATGACCTTGGGCAAGGCATTTACCTTGGCAGAGCTTCAATTTCCTCATCTGAAGAGTGGAGGGAGGGAGAGAATTTCATGTTGAAATAATGGAAAGAAATTCAGGAGGCCTGGAGGATCGGGTTCGAGGAGTATGGGGCCAGAGTGGGCGCTGTCGGGGCAGATGGGCGTTGGGTTGGGAGGCCTTGTGAGAAGCACAGTATGGTGTGGACTCTGTCCTAGGCTGATGGGGAGCCAGGGGGTCAGATTTGAATTGAGAAACTCCACATTCACCGCCGTGTGGGAACAGATGGGGGATGGCCCAGCCCTGTGCTGGGTCGCTGGCTTGAACATAGAGCAGGCTAGATTCCAGCCTCTGGTTTCCCCCTTGCACAGATGCCCTCGTCCAGATGTGACGTGCCTGCTTCTGTCAGAAGCACTTGCTAAGGCATCACCTCAAACTAAGGCATCTCCCCCTAAGAGGGGTTCTGTGCCAGATGTGAAGGCACTAACTTTCCTCCACCTCGTCACCTGTCATCCTCACCACACCCCTAGGAGGTGAAGGTACTATCGCCACTTTGTACATGAACAGACAGGTGCAGAAGGTCAAGTCGCAGATCCAAAGCCACAGTAAGGGACCACGTGGGGACGCTAAGTTTCTGTTCCTTCTCCCCTCCCCTTGTGCCCTCCACCCTTCCTTCCATCCATGTGCTTCAAACATTCCTCAGCACGTCCTCATAAAGTTAAACGTAGAATTATCGTGTGATCCAGCAATTCCGCTGCTAGGTATAGACCCAAAAGAATTGAATGCAGGGATTTGAACAGATACTTGTACGACAATGTCCATAGCAGCATTATTCACAACAGCCAAAGGTGGAAACAGCGCAAGTGTCTATCCGTGGAAGAATGGATAGACAAAATGTGGTATATCCATATGATAAAATATTATTCAACCTTAAAAAGGCATGAAATCCTGACACATGCTGCAATGTGGATGAACCTTGAAAACATTACGCTAAATGAAATAAGCCAGGCATAAAATGACAAATAGTGAATGATTCCACTTACATGAAGTGCCTAGAACAGGCGCCTTCGCAGAGACAGAAAGTAGAACAGAGGCTACTGGGTGCTGGGGGCTGGGAGGGGCCGGGGCATCATTACTCAATAGGTACAGAGTTTCAGTGTGGAGTGATTACAAAGTTCTGGAAATAGTAGTAATGGTTGCATGACATTGTGACTTTACTTAATGCTGATGAATTGTCACAATGATAAATTTTATGCTGTGCATATTTTATCACAACAAAAGAAATTTAATTTGAAAAATATGCCTCAGACCGTGCTGTAGCTTTCCTTTCAGAAAAGCATCTCCTAACTGGGGGCCATGGGCTCCTCCAGAGCAAGACTGTCTTGTCTTCATCTGTGTGTGTCCTGGTGGCTTTCGATCTACCCCTTCCCCTAAATTTGCCTCGTGTTGGGGTGGGGATGGTTCAACAGGTGTCAGCTCTGCCCATCTATTAGTCTGGAGCCTGGACCCCTTCTTTGTGGTTAGCAGACCTGAGGTTACCAACTTCATAATGTGAGTATAAATAATGCCTCTTCCTATTATGGCCCAAAGAGCAGGGTTTAAGCACTCACATGCTCAGATTCCCTGGGAGCCTCATCTCTGTCTCTCTTAGGTCCCCGTCTTCCAAATGTCTGGACATTTTCCAAATTTACAAAGGGTGAGTCCAGTACATTGCCAGAGCTGGAACAAAGTGGCAGCTGCCTGAAGCCAGAAGATGCTTCACTGATCTAGAAACTGCAGCACCACTGGGACCTGCCAAATCAGGGACGGCTGAAGTCTGTGGCAGGGTGCTCAAAAAGATGTTCAGCTGACTGCAGCTGCTGGCACTAGAGGGTGGCACCTCTAATCAGGTCTGAAATGGGCTGGACCAGGGGCCCTGGTGGCTGCTTCCGGCACCAGTACAGATCTACTTCAGGTTTGGAGATTCTCAGAGGGTGAACACAAGCGATGCTGAGATCCCACTCTCAATGCCCCACCTGGCCAACGGAGCTCTAAGTGCCAATCAGTGAGGAAACTGTTGCTTACAAGTTCAAGTCAAATTAGTTTGAGGGAGAGGGTGAAAAAGAATTTACTGACTCTCATCAACAGCCAATCCGGGGACTGGTTTCTGCACGGTGGAACCAGGGGTCAATTGAAGTCATCAGACCCTCTCTCTTTTTCTTAGCTTCTGTGGTCTCCAGTTGGCTTTATCCTCCACGTGGGTCATTTCCATGGAGCAGGCAAGATGGTAACTGGCAATTTCAGACTCATATTCTCTCAATTTAGCATAACAATTGAGACGGTCGTCTTCCCTGTTAGCTCTGGCAGAAAAGTCCCAGGGCAGCTTCTGATTGGCCACACCAGGATCATTTGTGCCTCCCAGAATTAATCACTGTGGTCCCCTTCAGAGGGATATTCTGATTGGCTGGGCCTGGCACTGGACCATTATTGAGGGAAGGTGGAGTTGCGTGATTGACACGTCCCTCAGGATCACCAGGGACAGGGTAGCAGCGTGTCAAAGGAAGAGTGGATGCATTCATTATCAGAGGAGGGAGATGGGAAAGTGCAGTGGCCCCCAAAGACTTTGGGAGCCACAGTCCGTAACAAGCATCAGATGGGTGGGCTCCATGCGGCTCTTTCATGTAGATTCATTCCTAGGGCTCCTTTCCCAGACTGTGGGGCTCTCCCAGACGGCCTGGCCCAGGCCAAGCTCTGGGGTCCGTAGCCACACTGGTCCAGAGCCCTCATTGGCCCTGTGACGCTTGTTTTTGTTCCAGCACAGGAAGTCCTTCCTTCTTTGGCTCTCAAGTCTGGACGCATCTCTTGTCTCATACAGGAACACTTGTTTCAGGGGAAACAAGTCCAACCTGGTTGGACGTGTAGATGGGGCCCAGCCCTGGATGCATTGCACGCACTCAGAAAGGACTTGCCTCATCTGTGCTCCCCACTCGTCCGCCCCCACCCCCACGCCCTGCTGCACGCCAGGCCTGGCCTCAGGAAGAGTCAAGCATGGTGACAGGGTGCGTGGCCCGGAGCTGCCCACCACAGGCAAGTGAGCGAGCGAGCGAATGAATGAGTGCTCGGGCAGACGACCGATGGTGCTAAACTTCAGAGGGAGGTGAAAAAATAAGACACTGTATCCCCAACGGCGTTTGGCAAAAGGCATTTCTGGCCAGCTCAAGTCTGGAAGCTATCATATCCCGAATCAATTTTCAGACTTAGAACAAAAATGCATATCTCTCCTCCTCCCGTTCTCTCTGCCTCCCCTCCCAAAAGAACGCGTCTGCGGGGACAGATGGCCCTATGTCAGCGTCCCTGTGTGATATTGATGTGAACAGCGAGGGAAGGCGACGTGTCTCATGGCTGTAAAAATAGACGTGCATTAGGAATGCATGAAGTCAGACTCCTCCTCCGGCCACGCCAGGCGTGCTATTCTAAACCCAGCGCTCATGGGTTTGGTATCCAACCACCCGGCAAGGCAGAGCAGTGGTCTGGAACTTGACATTTAAAGGGTTTGAAAGAAATAGAAAGAGGCATCGAGATTTCTTTTTTAAGTCAGCCTGGCTATTTCTGAATGGGACATGTCGGTGAAGCTGGAGATCAAATTCACAGCATTTTTGAACCATAGCGTCTGAGAGAGGGAGGGGCTGCGGGAGCTGTTCTGTCTGGTCTCCCTCCCAGTGCAGGGATTCCTTCCACGAGCCTCTGACAATGGGTTGTCTAGTTTCTGCTTGGATACCTCGAGTGACGGGGCACTCTCTACCTCCAGTGGCAGTGTTTCATTGTTGGGTGCTGTTGGCTGTCTCTGGCCACTACTGCGAAGTGCTTTTAGGAAAATACGAAGTTGATATCTAATCTCTCTGAAATGCTCCTCCACTGACCCTGGGGTTTAGGACCATTTTATGTTCTTGAAATTTATATCCACTGGTATCTATTGAGCTCCCGCTATGGGCTCGGTCCTGCACAAGAAGCTGTGGAGGATAAAAGAGAAAACATCGTTTCCAAAAGCCAGCCAGCACACAATCTGGGGAGATAATGAACATGTTTGGAGTAATGAGATAGGGCATGGAGACAGGATCTTATTAAATTTGACATCGTGTGATACTGCCTGTTTCCTTCCTAGTCAAAATCAGTGGCAATTTTTGCCACCCCCATGTCGGTTAATGAGACCTACATTTTAGTGATCTCTCTGGCTTGGGGCTTAGAATGATGTTGGCTTATTCTTACTTGCCCCGTGCCCAGCTAGTCCTTCCCCGAGTCCTGCAGAGTGGTCACTCACGAGCGTCTCCCACCTACCCTCTGCTCTCTGCAAACCCTGTCGTCACCGTCCTCGGCCTGGCATTTCAGCCTCCCTTGTAGTGTGGCGCTAAATTGCTCCTTCAGGCTTTGTCCCCACTCATCTCTCCCCTTTGCTCCCAGCCCAAGCCATGCGGCTACACCCGCAGGTGCCCTCTGCTCGCCCCCTTCACGCCTGGCTCTGGCCGCTCCTTCTGCGCCTCCCCTTCTTCTGCCTGTCCACGTGCCGTCTTCAAAGTCCAGTGGCAACCTGCCTTCTCTGTGGTTTCTGCATCTGGGCCGCCTATTTCCCACTGGCTGCAGTTTTCTCTGCAGCAAAACTAGCGGCCACCCCTTTGAACCCTGTCTTGGTTTTCAAAGCTCACAGCCCCACGTGACAGAAAAAATAATGGGCTTGGTGTTGCAAGACCTGGGTTCAGATCACACCTCTGCCACTAACTAGCTGTGCTCTCAGGCAGTGTTCACATCTGCGTCGTGGGAGGAATTCCACCCACCTCTTTGGGTTGTGAAATAATTGAGGTAATGAATGTAGCAAGTCTCTGCCAAACATACAATGCCTTTCGGGTACTGGTTATGATTATGGTCATGTCTTCTTTTAAAAGAGGAGGAAGCTTGGCTTAGGCCCTTTTTATATCCTTCAAACGTGTATCAGCAAGTATTTATTGGGCACCTGCTGTTTGCACAGCCCTGCACAATGCATTCAGGGGGTTAAAAGTGAAGGCATGGTTTTTAGCCAGTGAGCGCACCCTCTAGGGAGATAATGAACACATGTGGGATAATGAGCCTGTGGGATTGGACAGGGTGTTATTAAATCTGACATTGCGCGCTCCTGCCTGAAAGCTGGGTGGGATTATCTGAGGGAAGTGGGGAGAGCCGGGGGGACTGGGGAGGGCTTCCTGGAAGAGGCAGCCTGGAGCCAGAGCATGAAGAGGGGGTTGTTGACCTCTGGGAAGGTGGGGAGGAAGTGGAAAGATAGTCCCAGCGAGGTTTTCCTGCAGGATGCTGCCACCTTGCCCGCAGCTGCGTGAGAGAGGGACGCTCCCCTTCAGCCGGGTGCCCTGCCGGCTGCTCATTTGCGACTCACCACGTCTCTGGGTTTGGATCTGGGGGGCTGCTCAGAGACAGCTCCTCATTCGCAGATGAGAAAACTGCAGCTCAGGGAGCTTTAGTGACTTGTCCAAGGCCCCACACCTGGGAGAGGGCGGAGCTGGGGTTTTCCATCAGGTGAGTTGAAACTCAGTCTGTTAGACCCTTCTCAGGGGAAAGGCCCACTCTCAGCCCCTGCCCACCACCAGCCCGCGACTGACTGTATCCGCCCTAGACTCCAGTGACCAGAGCAGGGAACCTGACCCCCGGACATCAGTCTACAGAGTGACCAATGACTTAGCATGTGGCTTGGCATAAAAACATGGCCCAAGTAGATTTAGTCTCTCGGGAAGTGGAGTTAAGAAACTCAGCGCGAATGAGGCAGGTGGAATCGGAGGCAGAATCTGATATGTTACCTGGGGGTAGAGGCAGGCCACAGCCGGGAGACCCCAGAAATTATGAAGAAGCAGAAGGCGGCTCTCAGGCCTTGAGAAGACGAGAAGGCCAGCGGGGCAGCGCTGGTGGAGAGAGAGCCGCCGTGCAGCCACACAGACAGACTGGGTCCTTGGGTCCCCTCTGACCAAGTTCAGTTATGATCCCCGTCCACAAATGAGCTCTCAACACCCCCACCTTTCCCGAGTGAGTGTGTTCCTGGGATCCCCAAGTGCCTACCCATAAACCTGTGAGCCCTCTGCGTTCTGTCGCAGGAAGAGGGCTGCTGTTCTTTTGGCTTGGTGGCCAAACGGTAGGACTGGGCAGCATTCGCAGATGCAGACACCTTCTCCTCCGTGGCCTCCGAAGGGTCTGTTCGAGGAGGTCAAGTGGACGCCAGTTCTTGGCCTTCACACCTTCCTTGCTGAGAAGCAGTGACGAGGAGCTGACTTCACCTGCGAGAGCCCCAGACAGGGCGCCCTGCGCTGCTGCTCCGCCCCAGGTAGCCCGCTGCCTGGACCTTCCCACCAAGGTCGCACCTGGCAGGTTTTTCACTCACTACCTCTGGAGGGGTTTTTGTTTGTTTGTTTAAATACTCCTTAAAGGCAGACTCCATAAGTTCTGGGGCCACCGACTCAAAAGATTCCTGGAGGCTGGGTATGAAGGATCTAAGCCTCCACTCTGTCCCCCCCTCTTCTTTTTCTTCCTTGGCTCATGCTAAGAGAGAGGCTCTTTGCTGGTGGCAATTCGTACAGGTCAGTGACGGGTTCCCAGCCTCCTGTGCAGCGGACTCGGTCTCCTGCGCTGGAGCTGGGAGCTCTCGCAGCAGACGCAGTGGCTGGCGGCTCTGCTCCTGGATCCGGCTGCTGCGAGTGGGCAGAGCGGCTGGTATTCCCCCCAGAAGTCAGAAGGTGGCTGGAGGGAGTTTGAAGGGGAGGAGCAGGGTGCTTATGGTGCTAACTGCATTTGACATACTGAGAAGAGTCACATTTTGGATCCAGTGTTCTCTGATTTGTTCTCCTCTAGCTTCCTGTGGAGTCACACAAGTGTTAGGGGATTCATAAGCGTTGCCCCCCCGGGTGAACGTCAGGAATGAATGGGCAGCGGGGCTGCAGAGTGTCTCTGGAGAAGGGGCTTCGGGGTGGCAGCTGTCTGGGTGGCCCAGGTAGATTGGATATTGATTTGGGAGGCTTTGGAGGGGGGATGGAGAGGATGGAGGGCCTGAATCCCATAAGCCATCTTCTGGTGTGCCCTCTGACCCAACAATGTCTGGGTCTTGCCTTTCTCAGCTCCACCATTTACTGGGTGAGTAATTCATTTACCTGCTGTTATTGCCGGGGTGTCGTCATTTTCCTGGTTCCTGGTGGGGTTGGGGATATGCTATCAGGAATCCTTTCAGAAAGTGCCTTGTCTCCCGTCCCATCTTTATAGCCCAGCATCTCCAGCAACCTTGGCTCCCAGCCTGTTAAGGGGATAGGTGCTGAAGGCTGCTCGGCTCACCTTGAGAGCGGGTGATAGTAAAGGCTGGGGTGATGCTCACAGCCTCCTTTGTTCTTTTGTTTGCCCAGCCCTGAGCAAACAAGCCTCAATAAACTAAATGGCATTTGGATATTGAAAATGCAAAGAGAAAGTGTCTGGAAGAACAATAAAGGAGTTAGAGCGGAGGTTGTGTGCAGGAGGAGATTACTTTGTCTAATTCCCCTCAAAGGCACCGTGGTTCTCCAAATAAGAAATGGTTATCTGAAGGCTGGGTGAGAGCCCGGCATCAGGGTTTTGCTCTTACAGCATCAACTTTATTTGACTGGATGTTGACTCAGAATCTGTGATTTTGTGGGCAGGACGTCTGCACGCATTTTAGCTAGGCCCGGTGAAGGATACAAGAAATGGCCCTCGGCTGCCCTGGGGAGAAAAAACAGATAAGTAAAAAGCAAGCGGGAAACAATACAGGCCTACACCAAGGGGCAGTTGCTCCCTCTGCTCAGCCCTCTCTTCCAGGAAGCTTCTGTCCTCCCCTGGGAATCAACTACTTTCTCCCCTCTGAATCCACGGCACTTGGCTAACTTTTCCATTATTGCTTAAGTTTATACTTTTGCACAGTAAATTCTTTATATATCTGTCTCTCTTTTTAGACCAGGGGTTGGCAAACTATGGCCCATGTAGGTTTTGTAAATTGAGTTTTACTGGAATGTGCCATACTCATTTGTTTGTTCATTGCAGCCCATGGCTGCTTCTGTGCTAGAACGGCAGAGTTAGGTTACTGCAACAGAGATGGTCAACAAAACCAAAGTAATTACTATCTGGCCCCTTATAGAAAAAGTGTGCCAACCTGCAACGGGACCAGAGGCTGGTGGAGGGCAGGAACTGGGTCTGATGCATACAGCAATCCCTAGGCACAGTGCTCTGCTCCGGGATGGGCTTCCATAAATGCTTAATTAAGGGAAGACGAGTCCGAGCTGGAGAGAATGAAGAGCATCCCCAGGAAACCGTAGAATTGCTTCAGAGCCGGTTTTTCCAAGGACTTTAAAAGCCTTCATTTGCATATACAGAGTTGATAAGCTAATTACACAACAATCTTGTCCTAACCTGTTAAATCGGCCCCCTAGGGTCTTGTTAGATAACACCTTGTTAACCTAGTTCAAGGAAACCTGCTATTTCTTGAAAATAATAAAAGTTTAATTTCTGTAATCCATACTCAGCTCTCCCCACCACTCCAACCTCTCTTTAGTCTGAATTAGACATTAAATAGACATTTCCGCTGAACTGGAAACGACTGTGAAAATAATCAGTACAGCACTATGAGGACAGCGTTTCTCAAACTGCAGAGGCTGGTCCAGTGCAGCACCATCTTACCCTCCTGCATGGTAGCCCTGGTCCTAAGGGCCCACAAGCTTTCCCAGGGCCTAAGAAAATGATTGTGACGTGGAAATTTTAGAAGTATTGCTTCCAAAATTAAAATTCCTTGCGACTGAGCAAAACCAATATGAAAGAATGTTTAATTAAAAATCTTCTGAGCAAATGACATTATGCCAGCTTTGACTCAACTCCTACAGTTATTTATAAATTATATTAAGTGGGGAATGTGGATGCATTTTAAGATGTTTGGCATGATATAAGGGTGGCACCTCCAGATGTGGAAACGGGTGCAGAGGAGGATGTACATTTTGTGGGGTCCAAAGCTCATGCAATTTTAGGGGCTTTTTTTTTTAAGAATATGGATACGGCAACATCTTCGGCAAATTTTACACAAATATATGACCAGGTGAACGCTTTGTTAGGGCCCTTCCGGAGCTTTGCAATGACATTTGCAGGTGAGAGACCTCATCGGTCCGATGACAAATACTCCCTGTGTGGGTGGGTTGTTAGATCAACTGTAGTAGAATAAACTCAGACAGTGCTATAAGACCAGGCTTGGAGAGTCACAATTCCTCTTAACTCTTTAAAGGTTCTGAGAAATGAGAAGTCCTACAGTTCAGAAAGTTAATTTTATGTGACCCAGAATTTCTGAAACTTTTTTTTTTTTTTTTTTTTGCCATAGAGAACCTTGCTGGGCAAACCCTTTTGAACAACTGACAAACAAGTTGGAAGAGGCTGAGTTAGTTCCTCCTGCCCCCCAAGCTCAATCCCCTTTCATTGCATACAGAGGAAAACTGTTGCAAGGACTCTGGCCTCTCTGCTATCTCAGGGCAGAGCTGGAATCCTCCCCTGACCTTGACCTCAGATTGCAGAGGCGGCAGGTCAGAAAGGAGTTTTTCCATCAGAGGGTGGCCCCGGAGGAGGGGGATAGCTTAGAGGATAGGGTCAGACCTACTCAAAAGGGATTTCTAATACAATAAAACCCTTTTCTCAAACAACAACAACAACAACAACAACAAAATCCCTGCAGCTCAGACTTTCTCTTGCTTAGAATTTTAAAAGAATTGGGCATTTTTTCTCAAATGAGAGCAAAAAGGGCTTGATGTGGATTCCTGTGTCTCCCTTTCTATTGGTATCATTTTCCTTCAGTTTGGCCCGAGACTGGCAACATATTTTGCAGATCCCTGAGCAAAATGAAAATGCTAGGCCCCCCGTTCCAAAATTATTCAGAATTGCAAGAGAGTAACAGCAGAGCATCGAAGTCTGCGTGGAAGGTCCAGTGGTGTCAGAGAGGACTGCGATTTTAACATAATGGGTGAGACCTGGGCACTGGGCGTGGAGATGCGTTTTCGCGGGGGGAATCATTAATTGAGCATGCTCAGAATCACTCAGCCTTTCCCATGATTCATCAGCCGTGCCGATGCTGTTGTGTGGTTCACGTTATCGCTGTAATTAGCTGACGCTTCTCAAGTGAAAACCCAGCTCTAACCTGGGTGTTTCAAAAACAGCACTAGTTACCGTGTACCCAGGTAGATGGGCTCAGCATACAATAACTCCCTGTTTTCCTGGCTTGTAATAATTAACCCCTCTATCAGGGGACTCAGTCTAATTGTCTTTCCTGTACACAGCTGGCAACTGTGAGTGCAGGACGGGGCGAGAAAGCGGGAATGCAGGAGGGAGCTGCGTTTCCTATTTCAAGGAAGGCAGCAACGTGGCATGTGCTGGGAGATGTGACAGCCGCGGAGTCGGGCCGGCCCTTCCACAGCCCGGGGACTTGGGCTTCCAAGGGGGGCAGTCTCTGCAGGTGAGGCGAAGCAGGTACTCGGTAAGGGATTTCCGGGATCCTCAGCCCCAAAGTGGATTAGGTGGGATTAGAGGCCCACTCTGAGCTGTCTCCACCTGCACCTTAATCCACTCCGGGGCTGAGGCTCCCAGAACCTCCTTACCAAGTGCGTGCTCATCGGGTTGCCAGCTCCCAGGCCTTCCACCTAAGGGATGCTTGGTCCAATGGCGGGGCACCCGCTTTTACCCCATCCGCCAGGTCTGCAGAGCAGCCTGGCATCTTCTCTTCTTTGAAAGGAGATCTTTGCCCAACGGAAGTGAGAGTAGGGTCTGTTACCCCGGGATGATCAGGAAAGAGGGTATGGTGTGCATAGGACCTATTTGCCTGCCTCCAGGGTAGGGGTGGGGCGGAATCCTTCTTTGACCCTTGAAAAGAGCAGTCATTTTATTTAACAAGTTCTCCCCTTTTTACCACTTCTTCTTGGTTCATGGCAACGCGCCTGCGTGCTCCTGTCCCTTGCAGCTGAGAGGAGAGGTGGAGGAAGGGAAGGCTGGGGTCCAGTGGGGGCCTCTGCCTCAGCTCAGTGCGGCCACGTGGGGTGGTGGGCATACTCTGGGCCCGGGAAGCGGCGTGGCTGCGGCTCGACTCTCACCAAGTGTGAGACCTTGGCTAAGAGACTTCTCCTTTGGGGGGCGTTACTGATACCACATCTTCCAGGCCCATTTTCCTAATCTATCCAGTTGTTAGGCCATGCAGATTTAAGAAATGTAATTACCTGTACTTAACCCAACTCACAAATGACCCCTGTGTGTGTGTGTGTCTCTCTTGTTTCCAAAGCAAATGGTTTTGAGACAACCTTGTTGAGGTAGACGTTGCCAGTGAGGACGGGTAAATCATTAGGTTGAGAGGAAGCACGTCAACGCAGGGACCATTTGCTTTCTTGTTTCTAACTGCCGTGCAGAAACCCTAATTAATAACTATTTGATGAGGGGAGGTGAATTGGGTCACCATCCACTCCACTTCCAAGGCAAGCTTGAACTTCTCCTGGACAACCTGTCATTGGTTTTGCCTTGGAAAACCCAGCCTGACCCACCCATGTCCATATTGTCACAAAAAACCTGTACAGCCACTCCTCTGTGACCTTGGGCAAGTCCCTTCCTTTCCCTGGGCTTCCACTACCCCATCTACAAGCAGAGGGGAATAGACCAGCCTATCTCTATGCTGGGAACTTTGCCTTCAAAGCCCTCAGCCTTCTCCTGGAGCCGAGGGCAGGGCTGCCGGTCGGTACAGGAGGAGTGGTCCTTGGAGTGGTCCACCTTCGGGGGAAGTCAGTCTGAGCGGCTCTCACGGGTCACACGTGCTTGAAGCTAAGTGCATTCTCCACTTGCCTGGTAGAGCCTCTGTGCTGAGCCTAGGCCCTGATGGTAGGCTCTCCAGGGAAGGCTGGTGGGCTTCCACAATGGCATCCCCCAGAGTCACATTTCGGCAATGACAGCTTGTTCTCATTAGGGTCTGTCCAGCCCACGTTACAGAAATAACTTTGAGAGTCTCCACCACTTGCAGAGGGCTTGCCGTGGGAGGGGCGTTTCACTGAGGGGACAACACTAGTTGCCTATTTGGTCTTTATAGCAATCCCTTCAGGGGTATTATTTCTGTTTCACGGGGAGAGGTGTTAAAGTTCAGAGAAGCTGGGTAACTTGCCCAAGGCCACACAGTGAGTGCCTAGCAGAGCTGGGATTCTGCCCCGGGCACTCGGCTCTGGAGCCCAAGCTGTTAACCACTTTGCCTACATCCTTCCATAAATATAGTCTTTAAGCTGTGGCTGTTCTCTGTAAGCCCCTGCTTAAAGATAGGTCAAAATAAACGCCCCCTTCTCTGAGCCACGGCCTCCTCTGATTCTTATCCTCAGGAGACTAGATGTCAAAAGGAAGAGATGGCCCAAAGGGTTTCTGAGTGTCCTTTGTTCTCCTGTAGAGTGCAGTGCCAGGTCACATCCTGGGGTTCGTGGCCTTTGGCTTTCCTCAAGCAGGAACTGTGGACCAGTGGTGACATCCAATCACAGTCCTCTCACTGCATTTGGGACACCAAGGGCAAGTGTTTTTTACCCTATTCTTTTACCAAAATATTAAAAGGCAAGCAAACATGGTCTTTAGACTTTTCAAGGAATTTACAAACAGCACGTATTCCCTTCCCCTACCCAGCTTTTGGGAAAGGACACCCCAGTTCAGGTAGTCATTGCCCAGCACCATAGATGACAACCACAGCCGTGGTCCATCCCATTGCGACATGGCGATGTCAGAGTGGAATCCCCGGGGCCTCCCCACATATCCCGACTCTGTACACTGGAGCAGTGTTTTCTGGCTACAGAGTGTGCTCCTGCCCCTGCGCGGGCTTGTCTGGCCTGAGCCTGAGTATGCCCAGCAGGGACTGCGTCCACTTCACAGATGCGCAGGTAGAGGCCAAGGAGCGGAAGACAGAAGGTCTAGCCAGTCAGAGCCAGGTCTCAGGCATGGACAGCTCAGGGGTCGGGAAAGCGCCTTTATTTTTGGATTTTTTTCTTTTCTACTGTAGTCTTCTGACCAATGTTCAGAAGATTTATCTCTTCCTAGCTTGGGACTTTCACCCAGCACGTTTCCACGCGAGGCAGCTGCCTTCAAGAACAGAAGAAAAGTCCCAGTTGGGCTTATGGGGAATGAAATAAGTCCCAAGCCTCAATCTCTCTGAAAAGTTGTTATTAAATTCTGTGCCTGGCCCTGACCTGGATTTAAAGATTTGCAAAAAGACAAATTCCAAACAGATGCCCATTAGGGCCTGACAGCCGCAGCTTAAAGATAACATTTACATTCTGCCGGGGTTTGTATCTCTCTGTTCCCCACTTGGCCCCTCTCCTTCCTCCAGTGGGATCAATACCTCGGCTGAGGTCACGTGGAGGTGGCCACATTCTTCTAAGCTGTTTGCTCAGTGCTGGGTTTGCTCTGCTAACATGCCCGGCACTTCTCCAGCGGCCCTGTTTGCCCAGTATTAGGGCTGTTTGCCGAAACACCTAGCCCAATCCGAGGGGGCTCAGCTTTCCAAACAGTTGGTCCACGAATCTGTCAATCAATAACACCAATTGGGTTCCTCATACGAACAGCAAGTGTGGCCAAGTCCAATATTTGCCCAAGTACCGCCCCCTCCCGCTGCACCTGACTGTCTCTCCGCTTGACAAGGCGGACAATGGCCAAGCGCACAGGCTGCTGGGAAGACACGGTGTCGGCAAACTGGGAGCCGCTTCCAAGAAAGAGGGGCACATGAGCAAACATGATGGCCCCTTTATGAGAGGTAATTTACTGAAATGCACAGCGATTACCTGCTCATCCAGCCCTGGTGTAATTAAAAATGGCAGCCTCGGGGCTCTGTGTTCCCCAGTGCTGGCAAAGGAACCAGGGTTTCGACTCGGGAAGCTTGAGGTTGGATGGAGGGACTGGCTGGCACTCAGGGGTGATCAGAGGGACATGAGGACACTATTAAGCCCGTGAAATCAACTCCTGAAAAGGAAAGGACAAAACAGAGCAAGAGAAAAGATATCTTAAGAAGAGGGTCACGCTCGATGGATACAGGCTTTTCTTTTGGGGCGATGAAAGTGTTTTGGAACTTGATAGAGGCGTTAATTGCCTAACATTGTGAATGGACTAAATGCCACGGAATCGTTCACTTTAAAATGGTTAATTTTATGTTACGTGAATTTCACCTAAAGAAAAAAGAGTAAATCCCAATGAACCCAGGACGTTTACATTTCAGAGGCTCTAATGCCTAACTCAGGGTTTGGCTTAGAGTAAGTGCTTAATAAATGTTTATTGAAAGAACAACCTAACATTTGCACAGTCAACAAAGCTCTTTGTTATACATTAGCTCATGTCAGCCTTAAAGAGCCCTTGGAGGTGGGCAGCGGTAAGCATTCTCACGTTGTAAGGGGGAAACTAAGGCTTAGAGAGGAGTGTGGTTTGCATAAAGTCACGTAGCTAGTAGCGGTGGTGCTGGGATTCGAACCCAAAAGGCTCTGGCTCCAAAGTCCGTTCATGTAAAACCACAGTATTTTGCCTACCTCATGGCTTCCAGGAGTAGAAAGTGACAAATAAAGAAATAAAGGAATTACAAATATTTCCTTCACCCTTCTTTTTTTTTAAGGGTATTTATTACTAAAAATGTTTTAAAACTGGGCTGTCCAGCAAAGCCACTCCATCTCCCCACCGCTGCTAGCGCAGTGCTTGATCAATATTTGCTGATTTGTTCTGCAGCAGCTGCAGAGCCCGGGCCCTGGTTGCTGTGGCGACTGTCCAGGGCAGAGCCCAGGCAGCCCGAGCGTCAGCGAAGCCAAAAGACTCTGGCTGCTCAGCGTCTGTGAGGAAGAGCCGGGTCCGGGGGCGGTGACTCTAGAAACCTTTGGTGGGTACACAGTGTCCTCTGCAAATCCATGGCACCATGGCAGGGCAGCCTGGCGGTGGGTGGGCGTCTCTCCAGTGTCACCTGTCGGTCTAGATGTGGTGGTCGCCGAGAGGCTGGATCAGACCCCAGGGGTGACATGGATGTGACATAGATGTTGGAATGACACAGCTTTGCATTTTACTTCCATCTCTGCTCCTTTCTCTCGTGAGATTTTGGGATGGCGTTTTAGTGTACGTGGGTCATCGTTTGCAATGTGGGGTAGATGGTAAGGCCCACCTCGTTGGGCTTGTATGGGGGAGGAGAGCTAAAGAGCTTGGAAGCACCCGGCACAGTGCTCGGCACCAGGCAGAAGCTATGGAAGACCCTGCTCTCTCATCTCCACCTTGGAGAGACCCAGAATAACAAACTGCACAGCTCGGGGGTGGGGGTGGCTCAGAGCGAACGCCTTCCCCGGGCTCGGTGAGATCTCCGCCCGAGAACCCTTTCTGGGACGGGAGCTGCGGGGAGGGGTGGTGTTGGGGATTGTATAAAGGAAGACGTGTCTTTGCGGGGGTGACTGGCTGTGTGGTGACCTCTGGTCGTATGTGGCATAAGGGGGGAGGAGGGAACAGGGGTGAGAAAGAGAGCTGAGAGAACCCCAAAGGGCTTTCTCTTTTGCCAGAATTCTGGCTGGCGGGGACTGGGGTAGTGAGGTTGGGACAGAAGTCCTCATCCTGTAGCATTTGGAGACTCTACAGTGTGCACACTCCTTTTACTTCTTGCATCCATCCTGTCTTTCCAAGAACCCCAGAGCCCTGGGCTCAGGACAAGAGCACAGAATATGTGGGGCCCAGTGCAACAATGAAATTCTATGACCCCTTGTTCAAAAATGATTAAGAATTTCAAGATGGCCACAGCAGAGCATGAAACCAGGCACATGTTCTTTTGAGGACAAGGCCTGAGAGGCTGTCCAGGTCGTCTAGAAGAGGCCCTGTGGCAGGTGTCACCCAGCCTCCCAGTGGCGTCTTGTGGGAGCTGTGTGCGGAGCCGAAGCAGGGAAGCAGGACGGCTAGGAGGTGACTTCCTCCGCCGGGCCTTGCCCACCCCCCCTGCAGAGAACTCCAGTAGGACTGTGCCTTCATCCCACGGGGGCAGACAGAGCTGGCTCCAGACACAGCTGGGTCTCCATCCTGGCTCTGCCACCGAGAATCTGTGTGACTTGGGATGGGGCACTTAACTCCTCAGAGCCTCTGATTCCTCCTGTAAAATGGAGCGGATACTTTTGCTCTCCCGGTGGCTGAGGGGTTAAATGAGAGGATGCAGAGGAGCTTGGTGCAGTGCCAGGCACAAAGTCGGCACCAGCTAACGTGAGTGCCCCTCGCACCCGTGGTCGCCATCGTGGCACTTATACCAAACTGGACCAAGTGCCCCTGTGCTCCAGAAGGGGTTTCGGTTGGCTTACAAGAATCTCCAAACAGGAAAAACATACATAGGTTGAAAGCTCAAATGCCTTCAGGGTCTAAGCACGAGAGTGGATAGGAAAGAAATAGTCCCCAGGGCAGTGCTTAGGGAGTGGTGGGGACTGTGGTAAACTGGAAGTTTTGTGCCCCACCCAAAGCCACGGCAATTCAAAAGAAAAAAATTGAACAAAAGGATTCTGTAAGTTAATTAGGCTGTGGAAGGTCATTCTGAAACCTTTGAAAGACCAAGTTAGTTGAAAATTGGGAAAGGAAAGGTAAACTTTAGGCTGACACCAAGGGGAGAAATTAAAAAGCCAGAAGATCCCGCGGGGTGAGCTATAAATACGGCTTTGTGCAAAGCAACAAGTGCAACATAAATCAGTCACCTGCTTCTCACTGTCCATGAGGGAAAAACACTTCGTGTTTCCCGTTAGCCAGCTCTGAAGGACACCTTTGGGGGCTTCATTTAGGGTATCTTGACCTGTGTGCTGAGGTGGGGAAGTGGCGATGGGGGTCCTCCCTATACAGGCAGCGAGCAGGTGGAGAGGAGTTTTGGAAAAACAGCAGGTTTGAGTGGAACCTGTGTGCTTTCGCTGCCGTCGTACGCTGGCATTTGTAAATGGGCAGTGGTAAGATACTCCTCTACGAAAAACCTTTCCTTGGCCCGCAGTGTAGACAATTGTAGTACTGCGGAGTTAAATGATAATAAATATATAAGCTTCACGCTAGGACAGCTTTGTTACTTATCCTTTAATAAACATTTCATTGTACGTGGAAGTTACTTTGGAGAACTACTAGTTATAGCATCGGCTCCTGAAAGACAGACCCACCCATACGCGTTCATTTCGAGAGCCACTTTCTCAGGGAACAGAACTGCATCCTTTAGGTGGGGCACAAGATCTAAACTCACATTCTTTCTGGGTACAGTTTGTGTCTGGTATCTGGTCTGAGGTATGCTTGCATTTCAGTAGTAGATTCAGAAGGAGCAATGATAGCACAGTGATTGCAAAGATGAAAAAAAGTAACTCGAGTTACCTTAGCCATTCCGGGTGACCACTGGAGTTTATTTTTATTTAAAACTTAAAAGAATGAAACAGTGTGAACTGTGAAGCCTAATATTCTTGTTTAGTAAGAATATAATTTAGTTCATGCTTGAAATGTTTTATTGAATTCCAATAACGTTTTTAGAATTGAAATTTACTTTTTGTTTTAGAATGACAACATAATCCAGACAATGGATTTATTAATAAATTGTACCTTTTGCTGACATTTTGTGTTTATTAAAATCCCCTTATTGGTTATTGGGTAATTATTTACATAAATTATGATTATATCAGACTGTAACCAAAGGATCAAAGTTCAGACTGATAGGTGTGTGTAAAAGCAGTTGTGTAAATAATTGTGCTTTGTTGTCCTGTAGGAAGTTGGAGTAACTTGCAGTGTCTTATGGTATTGTGAAACCAACAATTTTTTCATAATTCTTCTGAATTTCTAAAGAAATTTGAAGTGGGGCACCTGTGCCAACATGAACTCAGCGGTGCTTACCAACAAAAAATGAAAGGAGTAAAAGAGGAGGCAATTGAAACAACGCCTGAACGTATACAAAAATACGGAATGCCGTCAAAATCATGCGCCACTGATGAAAATTCTGAAGCAATGCCACTGCACGTGCATTTTCATTGCTCATTGCATGATTTTTATAGAAAACACTTTTGTTTTATGGAAGAGGGCTGAGTTTAAAAACAAAGATCTGTCCCAGGCGTCAAGCACAGTAGTTACGCCACTGATCCTGCTCCTCTGCTTGGGACACAGGCAAGGTGCCCAGGTGGGGGTCTTGAAAAGGCCTGGAAAAGTCAGTTCAGGGGACCCTCTTTCTGAACTGGGGCCCACTCCCTTGAGAAGGGGCTTCTGTTCAGCCTCTCTCGTTGCGAGGAGCAGAAACCCATCTCGGCTGGCACAGGTAAACGGTGCTCAGAATCCTGTTCCATGTCTGTGTCCCATCCTTTCCTGCCGCATGACGCTGGGGCTGGCGGGGGAGACCCAGGGAATGTCACCAGTCCCTGGGGTTGCCCCAGCTTGGTACAGTTTCTCCTTCCACATTTAGGTGGCCATGTTTACAGTGGGGTCACCTAGCAGAGGTGAACAGGTACAAAGTGTCTTCCAAGGCCCTGTGGGAAACAATTATTAATAATTCAGTAGATAATACACATATTCAGTAAATATGTGTATTAAGTGCCTTCTATAGGGCCAGGCACCACGGGGTAAAAGTCAGACAAGATTCAGTGCCTGTCCTCCTGGGGGAGCTACGACATATGTGAGTGTGACCAGAATTCAAGGAAGGGAGGGGGCTCAAAGAGAGAGGCAGGTGAATTCTCAGGGGTGTCCAAAGGAGGTGACAGAACTGTGTCCTGGGGGTCTCTGGGAAGGGCAGGGGCCTCTGTGGAACCTGAGACACTCGAGGAGAGAACACCTTTTGGAGGCTGACGTGCTGTGCTCATACCAGCTTTGTGACATTGAGCAGGTGCCGCTCGCCTCTGGGACTCTGCTCCCTCCTCTGAGAAACTGGGGTGGCCAACAGTCTGACCTCACGCGTGGCCTCAGCGGGAGGAAGTGAGGCCGTGGCAAAGCCAGCCCCTGCCCGGAGTTCAGTGCTTCGTAAAGTGCTGATGTCACGTTCCCAGGATCCCACGAGCGTCCCCCTCCTCGGTGGTTTCCACCCTGACGCCAAGTAGAATCAGGGCTTGACCCGAACCTTCACTCAGGGAAGGGCTCCCTGTGGAGGCTGAGCTGAGTCCGAGCCTGTGGTTCTCCGACGCGTGAACCGATCCGGACTTGGAATGCCCCAAGGAACTAATACCGTGGCCCTTGCATGACCTTCCCCAAGTGTAGAGTGTCTCGGTGGAGCTCCTGCGAGGAGCTGGATGGCTCTCAGCAAGTATAAATCATCATTTCTGTAGCTAATAATAATAATGACGATAATTCCTGGGCTCCTGCCTTGAAATCATAGTCTATCTGTGGGCAGCTTTCATCACTCACCCAAGCCCTGGTCCAGCACCAAGAATAATAACTTCAGCGCTCCCCACACCCCAGGGCCTCCTTCGGGCCACGCTCCAAACTTTCCGGCTCTCTATACGCGGCGCCTGAACCGCAGGAGGGCCTGCTCTGTCACTGCCGTTCACTGCTGCTCGGTGTATTTCAGGGACTTTAGCTATGTCACCTAATTTAATCCCATAGGAAACCTGTGAGGGAGGTCCTCTTATCTCCCCTTTACTGTGACTCAGAGAAGGTAAGAGGCTTACCGAAGGTCACACAGCTCGCAAGAGCCAGAGCTGGGATTTGAACCCAGGTCTGGCTGAGTCCAGAGCCCAAGCTCTTAAATATAGCCTCTTTGCTGTTTGACAGAAGCAGTTCCATCTCTGGGAGCTACAGGCCAAGATGGGCACCCGGAAACAGGCTTCTGTGGAAAGGAAAGAATGTAGGGTGAAGGTCTTGACCTAACTTAATGAAAGGTCTTCCGCTCAGTCCCGGCCAAGGAAAAATCTGCTGAGTGCTGCCCTGCGCTGGCCTGCCGCCCTCCAGTCGCGGGGGCAGTTGCATGAATAAAACGCATTGACACGACTGCAGGGGAAGCAGTTAATCCACAGAGGATAACATGCCGTTTGGAGGCATTTGCGAGTACTTTCTGAGACGCCCTTTTCCACACCAATAATTGATAGGCTAACCTCAAATTGTTCTTATTTGTTCATTAATGTAAACCCCCCGAGGGCTCGCTGTGCAACTTTATTAGCCTGGATTGAGTAATATATTTTAAAGTAATAAAACTACATTATTTTAGAATTATTTTTTAATGTGGACTTTCCAGCCATTGACTGCCCTCTTTGATAGGTCTGAATTAGTGAGTTTTAATTGTGTGGAAAAAAGCAATGAAATAATCATTACTGAAATGACGGGATGCCACCGCCTTTGCGGCAGGCACCGCGCTGGGCACGGCATATGCCTCGTCCCGCTCAGCCTCACGTGGCGCCACCGCCCTCCCCGCACAGACGAGGAATGCACGGGCCCGGGGACTCAACTCCTTGCTGCCGCGCGGTGGAGCCTGGACCGGAGCCCAGGCTCGTCGCCTCTGTCGGGGCTCAGAAAACGACACCCCAAATATGGCGCTTTGCCACGCTGCACTGTAGAAGCAGCCTCGAGGTCTGACCTCCTCCACCTCCCATCCCTCAATCCTTGTCTCTCCCGAAGCACAGGATGAGGTCGGCCTCTGAAGCTCCCTTATCTACCTAGAAACCCGGCCCGCCAAAGAGGAACGAAATTGCCTCGGGTCCCCTCCCCCTGAAATTTCATTAACCGGAGAAGATTAAAACTCATGTAACAGAGGAAGAGACTGAAAATTAAATACCATGCCTACAGCTCATATGAACTTTGTCCCGAATTATCGTCAATTCTCAAAGGGAATTATTTACCAATCATCGTCTGAGCACTGGGCCCGTTCGTTCCCCCTAAAAGTCATTTACCACCCCTGAAAACGGCCATCTTTCTTCCAGCTCCCCTCCTCTGATGTAGAAGGGTATGTAAGACTCTGGCGTCGTGGGGGTGTTGGGAAATCACGCTCCTGATCTCCGTGCTCACGCGTGCTGCGTCCCTTCCGATGCTCTTTCTCCATTCGTCTGGCTGCTGTAACGTCTCTTCCAGGGAGTCTTCAGAGGGCGGAGGGGAAGCTTTTCTTGGCCCCTACACCTCCAAGGCCGTTCGCTTTCTGCAGCACCCCCTGGACGCAGTCAAGGTTTGAACATGATATGGTGCTGAGTGAGGCTGAGTCTTTGGGCCTAGAAAACCCGGGTTATTAAAAATGGGAAGGTACAAAGAGAGGAGAGAAATCAAGACATGCTAGGGCACACTTAAGACTTCCCATTATGTGTCCTTTCAAAACTGACCACTCCTGTGGGCCAGGCAGTCCCCCCCAAGTGCCAGGCGGGCACACAAAGACAAATGAGGAGTGTGATGGTTAATTTCACATGTCAACTAGCATAGGCTACGGCGACTAGTCCTTTTGTCAAACACCCGTCTAGACATTGTAGCCAAGGTGCATTTTAGATGAGGTTAGCACTTAAGTCAGTAAAGCAGGTTATCCTCCATAGTATGGGTGGGCTTCGTGCAATCATTTGAAGGCCTTAAGAGCA
Source organism: Propithecus coquereli (assembly GCF_000956105.1). Classification (NCBI taxonomy): domain Eukaryota; kingdom Metazoa; phylum Chordata; class Mammalia; order Primates; family Indriidae; genus Propithecus; species Propithecus coquereli. Next base: position 318,294 of record NW_012155507.1, on the reverse strand, counting down.
AAGATTGAGGGTTCCCCCCAAAAGAGGAATTTCTCCGTAAGACGGCAACGTAGAAACCAGCCTGGGTTTCCAGCCTGCTGCCCTGTGGAATTTGAACTCGAAACTACAACCTACAGCATTAACTCCCACCTGAATTTTCAGTCCGCCAGCCTGCCCTGTGGGCGTCACACTTGCCAGCTCCACGACTGTGCACACTAATTTCTTCGAATAAATCTCTCTGCTGCTGTCTCTTTCTCCATATATATACACACATGCATACAAGTATACATACATGTAAGAGCGTGTGTGTATATATGTGCTGTGCCCACTGGTTCTGTTTCTCTGGAGAACCCTGACTAGCACAGCCGGAGATGTGCTCCCTCGGGAAGCTCACGTATCATTGGCGGTGACGGTACCGAAGCCGGCAGTTACAGGGAGGGGCCTAGGTAAAGTGGAGCCAGTGTCCTTGTCAGCAGTGGTAAGAGCAGGCTACAGCTTAGGAACTCCCAAGTGAAAGTCAGGAGTGTGGGAAACAGAGATGAAGGAGGTTCAACCAGCCCCCACCGTCCACCCCCACTTAACCTGGAGAGTCTCTTCCCCTACGTCTTGAAAGGTCTGTTGTTTGTTTTCTTATTCCAACAAGTACTCACTCTGGAAGGGACCTTAAAACAATAAAATGCAACTCTTTCATTTTATGGATGGGGAAACCAAGTCTTCCAGAGCTTTCTATCAAAAGTGACTGGGCCATGGCTACCGGGAGCATTTATCCACAGGGCTCATCGCAGCTGTTCATACACACTTCATTCCAACGCACCTTCCTATGGCCATGATAAAATGAATTATAGGATTGTTACTGAACTTGACTTCTTTGAGAAAGAACCAAAGGAGCAAAACAAATGACTCTCAGGGACTGATCTGCAAATGCCACTCCTGGGCTGTGCAGGCTTCAGGCTGCAGTCACCCTTGTCCAGCCCCAGCCCCGGGCAGGGTGGCCTGCAGCCTGGCAGGATCCGCAGCTGCAAAGCCGTCTCCATGGTGGTCCCAGAGAGCCTCTTCCTGGAATGGGAGAAGAGTTTGTAGCCACAAGAGCTGAAATCAAAACTTCTAGTTATGTAGAAAATTCAACTGCCCAGAATGTGGCCAGAGAATCAGTTTCTCCTCTGGAGTCCTTAGGAAGCATGGAGGCCACTCTCGCTCTTATTTTTTTTATTCAAATATTACCTCTATAAAGGGACCAATGTCCTGTGGGGAACACGGGCTCATGCCCTCTCGTCCTCCCCTCACTGCTACTGGAGAGTGGTGATATGAAAGTGGAGATTATACCCATTTTACAGAAAGAGAAACTGAGGTGCAGAAGAGGGTGCAACTAGCTTCTGATCTTGGGCTACACCTGTGGCAAACCGGGAAAGCAATACTAGGAGGAGACACCTGCAGACATTGGCCCTGGGAAGCCTTGGTCTGGCACTGCGAGAGGACAGGGCACCACCCAGCCCGGACTTGCAAATTAGAACCAGCCCAGCTGCTCCAAAGACACCTAGGACCTGGGAGAGGTGCGTATGTGGGCAAGCTTTAAAACCATGATTTTTTTCTCTTCCTGCAGTTCATTGAGATTCAATGCAACCCATTGCGTGGATACTCTGTGAGCCTCTGCCCCCCGTCCCGGGGAAGTGAGGGAGGCTTACACCTTAAGTCTATTCTTGCTGACTCTGCCATCAAAGGTGCTTCCCTGGGGAATGAGGACTGTAGCAGTCAGCCAGAGGGGACAGAGAGACACCATCTGCTAAAGTAGAAAGGGCCTGTGGTCTGGATATCTGGATTTTAATAAGAAGTCTTTTTTTTCTAGCTGTGTGACCTTAGGTAAGTCGCTTAACCCCTCTGAGTCTCAGTTCCTGTCTCAGTAAAATAGAAGTAGTAAGAATAACTACCCTTTAGGGGCTACAGTAGCTTTACATGAAATAATGAATGTGGCCATGCTTTGTAGAATTGTAAAGTGCTACACCAACATTCACTGTCTTTTTTTTTTTTTTCCTGATATGTCCTAAAGGAGATGGGGGAAAGGAAGTTTCTAGAGTTGGGGAATTGTGCTTTCTCTAATCTTTTCTTGTTACAGTGAGACTCACTGGCAACTAGGCTAAGCAGCTAGTCCCAAAGCACAGAGGGTGAGGAAGCCGGATTTGGATTAGGGAGCGAGGGCGGGCAGGGGAGCAGGGGCATTGTCCTCTTAGCGCCCACAGACTGACCGTGATAAGGCCCTCAGGGAACTCAGGAGGAGGGTCCTAGGGGACAGAGGGCAGCAGGGTGGGGGGCGGCCAGGTGGGCAGTGGGTGGAGTCAGCGCTGTCATATGGGGAAATGCCCCTGGTCACCAAAACCCGTGCTGGGGCTTCTGAGCACAAAGACACACGGACGGTGCCACTCCCTCCTGAGATGCCATGGGAACATGATGAGACAAATCACACACAGGTCTTAGATCGTCGCAGACCAGCAGCCAGAGAGAGGGGTGGGTAAAAGGAAAGGTAGAGTTTTTCAAGCAAAAAAAAAAAACCCACAAAAAACCAAGAAAACAAACACAAAAAAACCTAAGCCGGCACTTTCATTCCCCGGGGTTGAGAAACGTGGGCTGTAGTGGTTTTGCCGACGCCAGGGCCGTGCGTGAGTCATGCGGGGCAGGGACGCAGGTTGTACGTGCTACCCAGCACGGCCCCCACACGCAGCCCTCAAATGAGAGTTTTTCACTAAAAATGACCCGAGGATTCTGGTAACAGGAGTTGTCATCTGAGATAGGCCTTGACTCATTCCTCCCACAGAGGAGGAAACGGAGTCAGCAACGGAGATCAGAATTTTCGTCTAGGTAGACCTTGGGTGCCCTGCCCCTTTTGCTCGGGTGGGGCCCTGTGGCAGATCTGGCCGATGAGCTGTGAGTGGAAGGCTTAACCGTCCACGTGAGGCCCTCAGCCTCTTGTCCTTGGTCACTGTAGCTGCCAACATTCCAGATGGTGGCGGCGGCTCCCTCAGCTGGATCCCGGAGAGAGGAAACAAGGAGCAACACCGCCAGACCGTGTGTGATGGACACGGAGCCTGCCCAGTTGTTACGAGCCGTGTCGCTTTGGGGACTGTCTGTTACTGTGATGGACCCTGTGTGTTCTGATCTTTAGCATCACATTTTTCCTGGGTCCTTTTGGAAAGTAGATAGAGGGGCTGCTACTAGCTGGTGACACTCCCTGGGTCTCCCGCCAGCCCTGGTGCCATCTTCCAGGCTGTGGGACAGGAGTGCCAGACAGCAGAGGGCACCAGAGGCCTGTCTCTGCGTCCCCACCTTGGCCGACGCCGGGGTTGGTGGTGCTCATCTTGCTGGCGGGGTAGCAGGTGGCACGTGGGCTTTCAGCAGGGAGAGATCTTGGGGCCCGCTCCTCTTTTGCGTCCTGTCGCTATGGGCAAGTGGTTGTAAGATGCAGACTCACCCCTCAGTAGGCTGCAGAGAACAGCCAGGCCCAGAGGCCCCGGGGTCCCACCATGGCTTCTAACGAGCAGGCTTCCTGCGGCCCTTCCTCTCGGCCTGGCCCTGCCTCCGCCTGTCATCTGCCAGACCTGGAGCAGGGCTGAGAGCGGAGGCCAGGAGCCAGGACAGAGCACATGGCACAGCCAGCCCGACCTGGCACAGAGCGGTGTGGTTTCAGGCTGTCCCCTGAGGGTGCTTGTCTACACTTCGAATTCCATTATTATACTTTTGCTCGCTTAGCACCCTGCTTTCATTTCTCTTAAAATGCAGCTTCTGTTTTGGGGGCGCAGGGGAAGGGGTGGAGGTTAGATAGGGCAAGACTAACAGCAGGTGTTTCCAGGATTTGAGCGCTTCATCAGTCCAAAGAGCTTTTCCCGGGAGTCTGGCAGCCATGTGATCCGCGCTAAGTCCCTTTCCCTCATTGGGCCTCGGTTTCCTCTTCGGGCCTCGGTTTCCTCCTCTGTGAAAATGAGTTTGGGACTGCCGAGCTCTGAGCCGCTTCCAGTTTTTTTGTAACCTAAGATCCAGGTTTTGCTGGTCAGGAAAGCGGAGACAGCCTGGCCCTGGGGGAGGGAGGGGAGGAGCAAGCGGGGCTGCCACTGGGGTTCCTGGCTGGACTGGGACACTTTGCCAGGGGTGGTTGGAGTCCCCGCACCTGCTTGCTTTTCTTTAGTGTTGGCGTGTGTTTCCGTATTTACATTTCTCCAGATCACATAAAGACCAAGGTCAGGTTAAGTCCATTACTCCTAACCCTAGTTGGCCCGAAGTCAAACAGAAGAGGTTGCTAATGGCACCTGCGTCTCCCACCCTCCCTCCCTGCCTTCTCCGTGTTCCTGGCTCTGGCCCCTTCCTGCCTGAGCAGGAGCCCTAGTCAGGCCTGTCTCCAGACAGCGGGTGGCATCTGGCTGTGCAGTGTGCGGGGGTTGCTTCTTTCTGCGGGGAATGCCTCTGTGGATCCTGCCCCTCACCTTGGCCAGCACTCAGGGTCCCTGGCAGAAGGGCAGCACCGAGGGCTTCCCAGCAAGAGCCCCAGGTGTTCCGGTGTTGCCTTCTGGATAAGGAGTTTGGCTGGATGAGCAAAGCATCTCCTTCAGTCCTTCAACCTCTGTTCTGCTCAGACCCCGGAAAGCAGGCTTGTAGCACGGCCACTGCCTCAACTTCCTGGCTCTCCCCAGCGTCCCTGTCCCTCTGAGCTCTAGAGGCCATCGGGGCACTGCAGAGTTTATTGCAGGCCGCCCTGGCCTGTGGGAGGTCTTGGGAGACTGGTCTCTCTCCAGCTGCCGAGCCTCTAGGGCCTGGTGGAGGGCTGGGTGTTTCCCTCCTCCTGACTTGCGCCGTCGTGTCCGGTCCCTGGTGGACACTCTGTTCCACCAAGTCCACCACCCTGGGCCGCCTTCATTCAGTTGGTCACTGAGGCCCGCCGTGGGCACGAGGGCACCGGGGTCTAGACTTACGGAGACAAAGGGGCAGAGCGGGGTCCCTTCGGGGCTCTGGGTGTAGTGGGGGGAGAGACTGGTGCGTGCAGCTGCCGGTTCAGGGCAGAGAGCGCTGTGATGATGTGGCACCGGCTCTCGTGGGGGCACGGCGGGGAGGGGTCGGGGCCAGCTTCTCAGGGGAGGTGATGTGTGGGCCGGGTGTGGAGGAAAAGCAGTGAGTGTCCCTAGATGGGATGTTTGCGGGGAGAGGGCTTCCTGGGAAAGGGCCCATCAGTCTGAGGGAAAACACGCAGGCAGGCTGGCAGGGTGAGAGGGTGGCGTCCCTTCTGGGATCCGGAGTGTTTGGAGCCCCCGGCGAGATGAGGCCGAGGGGAAGAGGGACTCTGGTCGTGGGGGGCCTTGGGGGCCAGGCGGGAGCAGCCGGGCTCCAGCCCCTGGGCGGTAGCGGACTGGCGAAGTTGCGGCACTAGTTCAGGAGAGAGGAGGAGGTCAGGGATGGCGGCACCGGGAGGAAGCAGAGGAGCAGCTGTGAGGGGCCCTGGCGGTGGCAGTGATCCACCCGGGCGCCGTGTAGACATAGCGGTAGGGGCAGGGGGAGGTGAGGATGTAGACATAGCGGTAGGGGCAGGGGGAGGTGAGGGTGTAGACATAGCGGTAGGGGCAGGGGGAGGTGAGGGTGTAGACATAGCGGTAGGGGCAGGGGGAGGTGAGGCCGACTCGTGGGCCCCTGTGCTGGGAGCTGGAGACTCGGGGCGACCCGCCACCTACCATGGTGTGCAGAGGAGGGGCGGAGGGGAGTGGGGCGCGGGTATGTGTTCAGTCGGTGCTGAGTTTTGGTGCCCGTGGCCTCTCAGGAGAGGACGTCAGCAAGCGTTTGGCGTGGAGTTTGCCAGGAGCTCTCTCCTGGGGGGCTGACACGGGCGTCATCAGCACTGGGGTAGCACTCGAATCTCTGTGGTGCAGACGGACAACTGAAGGGCAGTGACTGGGGGAGACAGCAGGCCCAGTGGGGCCGTGGGTGCGGGCAGGGAGCGGGCCGGAGGCAGGAGGGGGAGGTGGGGGCCGGGAGAGCACTGTGAGGAAGGGTGGGAGCAGGGAGCCCTGGAGGACCCGGTGAGCCCTGCAGACAGCAAGGGCGGGGGGCAGTGGGGGCAGGGGGGGCAGGCTGCCCCTCTACTCGCGGTCACACGGCTCTGAGCTCGGAGTCGGCGCTTAGGATCACTGCAGTAAAATTTTTTTATTGAATGAACTGCTGTGGGGTCAAAGAAGAGACGTTTTTGTTTTGGGGATTAGTGGGACTCGAGGCTTGAGCATCTCACCTCTTCCACCTCCCCACCCCAGAGCGAGTCAGAATCAGAAAGGTAACGAAGGGAGTTGCCAGTTCTTGTCCAGACCTGGACATTACGATCAACTTGGGGAAAGTGGTGAGGCCTGCTTGGAAGGGCAGGGATGCTCCCTGGGGGGGGTGAGAACGCCTTTCCTCTGGGGGCTTTCCTGGTGGGGAGCAGGGCTTTCGGGGGGCTCTGCCTCGCTGTGTTCTTGGGGCAGACTCCTCTCTTTATGAGATCGGGCAGCTACAGGTCCTAGCTCATCGGCGGCCACTCTAGGGAAGGAGGACCAAAGTAGGCGCCCTGGGCTAGCGTCCTGTTCCTAGCTCTGCCGTTATCTTGTCTGAGACAGCCGTCTCCCTGGGCCTCAGTTTCCGCATCTGTAAAGCAGGGGTTGCCATACCACCTTCCCAGGGGGATCCCAAGGATAAGCTGGGATAGTGGATGCAAAGGTGATGTGAAAAGTAGAACGTGTTTTACGTCTGCCAGTTTTCTTCATTCAACTTCACTCACTTCCTCGTGCTTGCATTAATTCAACCAAAAATGACGGAGCGTCCGCTAGATGCCGTGATGACGAAATGCTAAGTGTTCAGGGCGGAGCAACTGGACAGACTTCGTAACAAGAGCCTGCCTTTGACCGTTTGACCCCTGCGCTCACCGTATTTGGGGAAAGGGCAGGGTAGAGCTGGAGGGTCAGCGGGCATCCGTGCCCCCGGCTGGGGTGCGCTGCAGTCAGCGGACTCCGCTGCTTGGGGTTCTGTGATGCCGGGAGTCTTGCCCCTCTCCATTCTGGTGGGGAAGAGTTTATAGTGAGTAGGGTCAAGGGCTGTTTCCTACTTTGTCATCTCGATTCCGCGGGCTGCCTCACACGTTACCTGGCAGCAGTGGCACATCTGCCATTGACATGGGCAAAGGCCACTGTCCCGGGACGTGCGTGTGAGAGGATCACAGGGCAGCTTCAGCAGATTGTCATCAGGAACAGCTCCCGGATATGGAGGATTTGGGTTCGACTCAGGGGGATGAACTCGGACAGGTGCTCAGCCTTACTGAGACTCAATTTCCCCGTTTGTACTATGGGACTCTTAATACCTGCCCCATGTGCCTCGTGGAGATAAAGAGAGAGTCGTGAGATGACTTCCTCCCCTCCTCTTCCACTGACGTCCGCGCATCCTCCTCGACCTCGCCAGGCGGTTGTTGGCTCAGGGGTACCACATCCAGCAGGCACAGTGACTGCTGTGCCTCACGGCCCCTCGGTTATTAGGCGCCAGGATTCGGTGATGTAAAGAGTGTCTGTTGCAGCCACTGCTTCTGAATTGTTAATAAAATAGGACCGCTCTGGCGTGGAGGGGAGCGGGGGAAGCCAGGAGGTTGCTTAAACCACCCCCAGGCCGACATCTCTGGTTGCTCATGGTCCCTCCCTGAAGGCCCTGGGAGTTTATTTAGCCTGTTGCAATTTTCCTCGTGAACTCCTCCACGCGGACACCCCCACCCTCCTCACTGTTTCTGAAGACGAACGCTCCAGCCCTTTGCGTAGTGGGGGCTTTATCACTGGTCGGAGAAGCTGAACACACCAGGCAACAGCAGTAAGCACAGAGAGGGGGAAAGCTTCAGAAATCCACAACCCCTGACAGCTCGGGCGCTGGCATAGGAGGCCCCACTGGACGCATTCTTTCTGAGTCGGGCTGGGCGAAGAGGACAGGAGCTAGTGGTTCTGACCTGCTCCGTCATCGCACCAGCGGTTTCAGGGGACTCCTGGACTCATCGACCACTCGCTCGACCCCCTGCCCACCCCAGCACCAGCCTCCTCCTTGAAATGTATTCCTAGCATAACCTTATGTGGATCTAAATGTCTGATGGTGGTCTGTCCCAGTAAGGATTTGCCAATTTCTTGTCATAACTTTATGCTATTACATCTCACGGAGGTCGTAACCCGAAAGAAAGCTCCTGTGTCTTGGGGTCACGAAGCATCAGAGCAGGAGGAAGCCTTGAAGAGTACGTGGTGTGTCTGAGAAAACGAGTGGGTAAAACATTGTCTAGATCACACTCCCTCAAACGGGAATGGCTGGTCAGTGGTCCCACCAGCGCTCTGGGCCACGGGAATCTGGAGGCCACTGCGGCCTGGTTCGAGTGCAGGCCCCACACAGGTGTATGCCCCCCATCGCAGGCATCGTGCAGATGTTCGATTTGGGTGTCCTGGCAGAGACTGAGGGGGTGCAGGGGATGGTTGGGTCTTACAGACGAAGCTTTGAGGTTTAACTCCCCGTAAATGACTTCAAAGTCCAGGATGAGTCTCCATTTGTAAACTGGCTGAGGCCGAATGTGAACGGTGGCGCTCGCGGCCTGTAGGAGGGAAGGAGATTTGCCTGGGACGGTCCTGTCTGTTGCTCAGTGTCTCCTCTCAGTGCGGGCGGCCATTCTCCACAGCCATCAGATGCCCAGACTCGTGAGGTGACAACCAGGAAAGCCAACTGCTGGGGCTGGGGGTGGCAGTGAGGAGGAGGGGGTCATGGGGTATGAGAAAGTGACGGTTTTAAGCCAGAAAATACAAGTTTGAGGTAACTTAAAGTTTTCAGGTATTATTTTATTTTGCCATATGGGATAAGTCATGTGTTGTGCTACGTCTTAGTCCATTTCCTGCTGCTGTAACGGAATATCAGGGACTGGGTAATTTATAAGGAAAAGAAAGTTATTTCTCACAGTTCTTGAAGCTGGGACATCCAAGGTCAAGGGCTGGCATCTGGCGAGGGCCTTCTTGCTGCATCATCTCCTGGTGGAAGGCGGAAGGGCAAGGGAGCAAGAGAGAGCTGAACTTGCTTTTGTAACAGCGTACTCTTGCAATAACGAGCCCACTCCCGTGATGATGACATTAATCCACCCATGACCTAATCACCTCTTAATGCTCTCACAATGGCAGTTAAATTTCAGCATGAGCTTTGGAGAGGCATACACATCACAGCATACTAGTATTAGTAAATTTAGGGACTCACAATGTCCTTGGGACATGTTCATTGGAAATGTTATAGAGAGCCGAATGCAATAGCAAAAAACTAGAGACAACCAAAATATCCCTTAGTAAAAGCCGTTATGTAATAGGAGCAATAGATAATGTTATACATTAATAATAACAAACAATATCACTGGTATATACTGGTAATACATTATGCCACTTTCATACTGTGGAATGTAGTGCAGTTGTTTAAAAAAGTAAGTGATGGTTTAATAATGAAGAAAGCAAGATGCAGAGAAGAATGTGTTACTATGAATCCATTTAAGTCTTTTAAAATCTTACCCATATATACCCTGGGAGAGGCTCTATTTTTTTTTTTTTCTGGAAGGGTACATAGGAACCTGTTAATGAGAGTTTCACAGAATCTGCACATCAACTTTGAGCCTTAGTTTCCTCATCTGCACAGTGAGTCTTATAATCCCGTATTTAGGATGTTAATGGAGCTCTAAAGGGACACCCCTGAGGCAATGGCCTTTTGCCCCTGTAGAGCCCAATAGTAGCAAGAGTTACTGGTGTTGCTCAAGGCGTCAGGTGGGTCTTGGCCTGCTGCCCTCTACCTGTATGATGGAAGGTGAGCTCTCTCTTGCTTCCGAGCCTAAGTTTTTTGCACAAATTCTAAATGTGAAGACCCTCACACAGCCCCCGCAATAGAGCATGTGTTGCTCCCCTTCTCCGGAGCTGCTGAACTCTCACTGCAGGACTTCCTGACAGCCCACCGTGGGCAGAGCGTGCACCGTGCACCGGGCTGGGACTCACCCTGGCTGGCAAGGGCAGAGGCCTGCTCCTGGGAGTGTTCCCGCCCACTGGGCTCCTCACTGGCTGGTGGCAGCCTTCTGGGAGCAGGCCCAGATACCCAAAATCAGTTTGCTAAAAGCCAATTTGCCAAATGATCAGTTTGCCGAAAGACTAGTTTGCCATAGGATTAAGGATTTGTTTTATAAATTTCACTTGCCCTGTGGCTTTGCACAGAAGTTCTGGCTGTAGAATTCTGCATGAGTGTCAAAGTTCAGAGGCTGAGCCTGGCTCCAACGCTCAGTATTTTATATTGAAAGCACAGGTTTGCTCACCCTCAACCTCTGCCCTAATCTACCTCTGCTCTGCTTTCTAGGAGAGTTTTCCTTTCAAATGCAGTTTCGTCTTCTCCACTGTTTTTTTTTTTTTTTTTATTTGTGCATACTTGGTTCTATATCTGCCTGTGGACGTCGGCAATGACAGTAGATCCTGGCTGGAGTGGAGGCACAGACCCTTCCCCTGAGGGGACTTCAGACCTTGCACTGGGGTAATTAGAGGAATGCAAGAGAGGGACATTTCTTGCACACCTGGGTTTGTGATCTAGGACTTACACCTACATTATTAGTATCATTTATCATTTTAATTCAAGTTGTAATAGTGAGCATTTCTAGGTGAAGAGATCTAATCTTTTGTTTATTTATAAATACCTATTACATTTCAGACTCTGAAGCCTAGTTTAGAACCCTCTCATTGCCAGCACATAGATCTATAAAATTTGTAATCACCCAAACCAGCAGTTTAAGATCTTGAGTTATGGAAAAAAAAATCAGCCATTTCGACTCTTGACTTTCCTGTATTTGTTATTTATCTCCCTCTCTATCTACCTATACCGATACCTATCTGTCAGCAGGCGATTCAAAAAAGCATATTAATTCTAAACGTTTTCATACGCTTTGGAACGTGCGGTACTTCTGTATTGCTAGATTTTCCTTCTTAGCCATCTTCACCTACACCTGCACCTACGTGTGTACTTGTACCTGCCGGAGGGTAGTTACTCTTTCCTCGGGACGCCGTGATGTCTTGACACCGCGCAGGTGACCTCTGGGCAAGTTCATCAATTTCCCTGAGCCTCAGTGTGTCTTCATCTGCAAAATGGGGCTAAAGACATCCACCCGATGAGTCTTCTTTGAGTATGAAAAGAGACAACGGTGGGAGAACGCCATAATCACTGATGGGGTTGTGCAGATGTTAAGCTGGCTTGAATTCCAGATTGGGAGAGCAAGTCCAGAAGCGTGTTGTCCTTAAGAAGAGAGATGGGAGATGGGGTAGGCCAGGAAAACAAATTGCCAAGGCCAAGTTGAAAAGCAGAGAGCTCCTTTGCAAAAACACTTCATGGGCTCCCACCGCCCAGACTAGATCCTTTTCTGGCCTAGGAGGCCCTGCTGCTGCTCTAACCTCATCACAGCCCCCCTCTTACCCATGACTTTGAGCTCCAACCACATTGACCAGTCCCAGATTTCTGGAATGTTCCGTGATCCTCCCCACCTCAGGACCTTTGCACAGGCTGTTTCCACTTTTCCATCTCCCTGCTAAAGACCATCTCTAGGTCTTAGCTAAAATGTCACTTTTTCTGTGAGCTTCCTGTAGCCCTCTGACAGGTGAGTCCCCCAACAAGTGTTCCATCTTAGCACCCTGCACTTATTCTTCTCAGAATCAGTTATAGCAGCAGTTAATTAGTTTTGTAATTAGTTAATGTCTGCCCTTTCGACTGTTCTATAAACACTTTGAGGTCAGAGGCTGAGTCTGTCTTGCTCACTGCTGCGTCTCAGCGTTTAGCACTGTGCCTGCCATCTAGCGGCACTCGGTAAACACTTTTTGAATGAATGAATGAATGGCCAGTGTTGGCTGGAATCTATTTGGGGGCATCAGCGTAAGGGATGACGAACATCTGCCAGACACCCCTCTCTAACTTCCTCGTTCTGGCCTCCCCACTCCAGCTTGGTTTGGTTTTCCCCTTGTTGGTCCATCCCCTAGTTCAGGTCTTTGCCTTCACTCTGGGGCAATCAGTTAATCAGTCAGTCAGCAAACATTCGATGAGGTGGAACAGCAAGCAGCCTGGGTGGCACTGAATGTAAGGTCTGTAGGCTCTCTGAGGGGAAAACAGAGCTAGGGGCTGGAGTCATCGGCGGGCTATGGGGTGGTGGTACTTTCGGCCCAAGCAGATAAAGGTTGAGGGAGGCCTGGCCGGCTCAGTCAGCAAGCCCACAAGGACTCAGCGAGCCCCATCTGCTGTCAGGACAGCAGCTGGCCTGGACGTGCAATGCGTAAAGAGACCCCGGAGCCAGCCTGGCCCTCCAGGGAGAAGCGTTGCTCAGACCTACCAGAACCTGTGGGCAGAGCGGGTGGCAGCTCCCAGGTTGCCCCAGGAATGGCTCACGTTCTAGCTGCCTGCCCAGGCCCAGCGCGGGAGGGGAGGTGCCGGCCTGCACGGGTCTCTGGCTCGCAGGCCTTGGGGGCTGGCACAGGAGCGAGAGGCTCTAATCCTCCGCCAGGAACCTCCCTCCTCAACCCGCTTCCTGGCCTTGAGCATCTTCAGAGGGCAGTCTCTGGTTCTGCCCCTGTGTCACTGGAGTCAGTGGACATGCCTTTTTGGTCCTTTTCTCCCAGATCTCTGACCTCACACGTACAAAAACCACGCGGATACTGTATGGGAATTAGCTGTGCTCCCTTCCCACTTATTAAAAACATTTTATGGAACCACTGAATGTTGGAGCTGCAGGGAAGCTATTCAACCTGACCTTTGCAAGAGGAGAAGGCTAAGACCCCAGGAGATGAGCCGAAATGCCGTGACCCACTTCACCGATGCATGTCTTTGGTTTAGGATGTTGAACACTCGCTAATGCCTTCGGTGGTCATTGGGTGTCACAGTTAGTGGGGTCAGCAGACAAGCAACTGAAAGCCAGTCCCCACGGGAATGAGAAGCAGGACAGAACCCAGAGGAGGGAAAGCACTGGCCCAAGAATCAGGAGGGCACCTCGCACTCTTCCTCTCTTATCACACGCTGGCTTCGAACCTCCCATGAGTGGCTTGTTCTTTGGAGTCTCAGTTTGCTCATCTGTTGAATGGAATAATAATCTTGTTCCTGGACTGCCACTCACCAGGAAGGTTGAGAAGGGTTTTATAAGATAGAAGTTGGGATGTCTTATGGGCTGAATGCTTGTGTTCCCCAAAATTCATATGTTGAAGCCCTAGCCCCCAGTGTGACTGTTTTTGGAGATGGGGTCTTTAAGAAAATAATTAAGGTTAAATGAGGTCATAAGGGTGGGGCCCTCATCTGATAGGATTGGTGCCCTTATAAGTAGAGACTCCAGAAATCTCTCTGTCTCTCTGTTGCCATGTGTGCTTGCACCGGGGAAAGGCCATGTGAGAAGGTAGCTGTCTGCAAGCCGGGAAGAGAGCCCTCACCAGAAACTAAATTGG
>NW_012155507.1:261222-303593 GCF_000956105.1 Propithecus coquereli | reverse complement strand
AGTCTATGGTATTTTGTTGTGGCATTCCCAGCAGACATAAATAGAGTGCCTGATTTCTGATGCCATCCTGTAATTCTAGGGGTGTCTGTCTTGAAGCCTGGGCTGGGAGTAACGAGAGGTCAGAGCGTGGGAGACGGCAGTGTGGGAGAGGTCACGCCCTGGGCAAGGGGAGGGAAGGAATCATCTCTGCAACGCCCGCTTCTCCTGGGCCCCTCTCTTCTGGGCGGCCTGTCCCCAGCCTCCCTGGGCCAGGCTGACTGGGGACCCATCTCTCACTCTGAGGAACAAGGATCCAAGCCCTGAACACCCGCCTCATGCCTGGATTCCTGTTTGAAAAAGCCTATTGAGCGGAAATACACTGAGTTGTGCTTTCGTAAGACAAATCTAGCCTTTTCTCTAACATTTGGTGAGGGAGCCACCTCAATGTGTCCCAGAACTTTGGGAGCCCCGTGCCTTTGCCTCTCACTAAAAGAACATGGTTTTGCCCCAGGCCACATCTCCAGGCTCTGCCCTCCGTCATCAGGAATAGAGAGCTGCAGCCCAGCTGAGACCCCTCCACATTGTGGCAGGCAGCACCCTCTGACCTGGCTCTGCCAGCCCTCCCTCCCTCTTACTGGTCTGGGCTCCCTCTTCCACAGGAGCGTGGCGCCAAGACCTGTGTGTGGCCCATCTTCCCACCATCCACAGTCGACTTTCCCTTCCTTCTCTCCTCTCAGCCCCTGCACTGAGAGCCCAGTGAGCCAATCCGTGGGGAAGCAGTGGGCGTGGAACAGTCAGAGAGGCCTTCCTGGAGGAGGAGATTCCCAGGCTGGGCTTCAAAGGACAGATGGGGTTTGGAGGAGCACGGAGAGGGAAGGAGAAGCTTCAGGAGTCAGAGCTTAAGGATAGGTGTGGAGAGCCCAGCTTAAGACGGTGGTGATGCGTGGGGTCAGCGCTGGGGGTAGGGGGTGTGCGCGTGTGGGCTGGGAGGGAGACCGGCTATGAGAAGGCGGCGAAGCCAAAGCCCAGATGTTTTCTTTGACTCCGAACCCAGTGGTGCCCGGCTGCAGTCGTTGCAGCTAAATAAAGCAGTCACTGTGATTTTGAAACCACAGTGGGCTTGTTCCACTGTGATGGCAACTAATTATGGATTGTAATTTGTCTAAACACAGGGAGGTGTTTTGACCTGAATAGTAATAACGCGACAGGCCTCCTTTGCTGTCTTCCCGCAGCTGGCCCGCTAGCCACGGGCACGTCCGCACACCCGCCCTGCTGCAGATGCCCGGCGAGGACAAAGGGGGGCGGGGGCGCGTCCACCCTGGCACAAGGAACGGTCTGGGGATCTTGGAGAGGCAGGCCGTGGTGGGGGCAGAGCCGGGGAGGGACCCGGGTCCAGTTGTCTGTACGCTGGGGCTGCGGCACCTCCCCGGCAGGCTGTCGTGGAGCTGCAACAGGGCGCCGTGGGGACGGTGGCTGCACCATGGGGTCGGTGGCTGCACAGGGCAGACGCTGGATGCGTGGGAGCGGCGACCACGGTCAGGAGCACAGCGAAGTGGACCTCGCTTTACAGACGAGGCAACCGAGCCCCGGGTTGGGGGGAGGCTGACTGAAGCCCCCAGTCACAGGCAGAGGTTTGGGGCTTTCCAAGGACTCTCACCGGCACTGTCCCACCCCGTGGTCACGGCCACCGGGAGTCACCACGTGGCCAAGTGACGTCCCCTCCCCAGCCCCGCTTCCTGGTTCGTGGGATGGGGACGATGAACGCTGGGCTGAGCGAGCCAGTCAAGGCAGAGCCGAGCGGCGCCTGGCACCCCCGTTCCACCACCGCCCTCCCGGCTCCGCTACGTGGCTTCGCCAAGAGTCGCGTCCAAGCGGAGGCCTTCCAGGATGGCCGCAGCCGTTCCCTCTGCCCTGCGGGGAGATCAGCCCAGACGTGAGCTCTGACCCCTCCGTGGGGGCTTGGTTTCCGCGCCTGCTCAGTTGTCTCCCTACCGCTCTCAGACAGCTCCTCTGGAAGCCCTGCGAGAATGGGGCTAAGGCGTAAAGTGCGGTGCCCGCTGCCTGCCCCGCACGGCCCAGCAGAAGCCCTAATAAATATTTCACAGGGTCTGAGTGCACGGCGCTCACGTTACAGCGCCAGAGGCTCCGAGGGGGCCGCGATGTTCCTGCAGAGCCGGGACTGACAGCCAGGTCTCCCTGCTGCCCTGCCGAGGTCACGTCGGAGTTGGCCTCAGCCCCTTGGTTGATCTGGATCCCAGCATCCTTCAGACCTCAGCTTAAATGTTACAGCCTGGACCCCCTCACCTTGACCTGGTTAAATCCCCTGGGTTTTGCTCTCGCGATATCATTTGGGGAAGACACTGCTGGTTTCTTCTTGGCCTCCATGAGTACCTTCTTCTTTTATAACAAATCCTGATTAAATGGGGAACCAGTATGTACAGTTAAAAGACCACATTTCACAGCCTTCCTGGCAGTTAGGAATTTTCTGGGTAAGACTGCCAGGAAATTGAGGAGTTGATTCATTTTTTTTTTTTCCCTTTGCATTTTGCTCTTTGCCCCTTTCCTTCATCTTGCCTGGAACACAAATGTGATGGCTGGAGCTCCAGCACCTATTTTGGGCCTGTGTGTCAAGGATGTCAGAGCAGAAGCATAGCAAAAGCCTGGGCTCCTGAGGACTTTGTGGAAGCCATCGTGCCAACCCTGGGCTGCCCATTTCTGGACTTGTTTTATGTAGGAGATAAAGCCTTCATTTGTTTTCATCACCATAGTTGAATTTCTGTTACCGGCGCCAAACCGTGTCCCATGCCATAGGGAATTCCTTGTAGCTTTTATCATAGTTTATGATGATGATGTGTAAAATCATGTAATGCCTCCATCAGTAGACTGTGTGCTCAGTGAGGGCAGGGACCCATCTGCCTTGTTTACTCCTATATCGCCAGCAACCAAAACAGTGCCTAGAACTGTTAGTGCCTGTAGCACGTGCTTAGGAAATCTTTTTTGAGTGAATGAACGGATGAATACATTCCAGTGAGTACTTGGTGTCTAGCAGGTGTCCTAAGGATCATTTGAGGAAAGTGTGGCTCTGACAGTGGCCTTTGTAACACTGCGACGGGCGGCCCATGCTGCTAGGAGCTACCTTTCCTTTCTCGGTAAGCTGGCTCCTCAACGTGATCATTTAAAAATAGAATTTTTATGTTTTTCCAATTTGAAAGTCTCTTTTAGGGGACTCTCCTGTAATCTCACTACCTATAATAGCTCCTTAAAAATACACAGGGAGCAAATATAACACAGAGGAAAACCATCTTCTTCTTCTCAGTCTTGGTTCTCTGCAGTTTCTTTTCTCACATAGGCTTATGTAAAACTTTGTATTTTTCCTCCCCCTCAGTATCATGACAGAACTTTCCCATTTATCCGAAGCTGGCCCGAACTATAATTTCGGGTGGATATACTACAACCTGCTTTCCATCAAGGGGAATTACTTGGCCTGTCCCCTCTTTTTGCACTTTTAGTTTGAATGATACCATGATGAACCTCTTTGTGCCCAAAGCTTTTTCTGTGGTTAGGATGATTTCCTTAGGCAGATTCTTGAAGTGGATTTATTTGATCAAGGGAGATAAACATGTTCCAATGTCATTTTGCAAAACAGGAGTCAATGCAAGATGGAGGGAATCTTAGGGGAAAGAGAGACGCAGTCATTATACTTTTCTCCAGGCTCAGTTTCCCCGGCTATAAATTGACCAGGTCCATCAGAGGGCTCCAGGTTCCCTTGAAGTTCTGCCGACGGTTGGGGATGAGGCCTCTGCCATCCGTCAGGTGGATGGGTCATCCCGTGACCTGGATGTGTCAGCCTGCGCCTTTGGTTCACCCCGAGGAGCAGACTCTCGCCACGTGGAACTGGGTCATGGAGCCTCCGCCCTCCCTTTCTGTGTCTTCCTCACAATGACAGTCTCCCCCACTCCCGGCGAGCTTGTGCTCTGTTGCGAGCCTAACCCTTCCAGAGAGGGAGGAGAGAGTCTGAGGGCCTGTCTCCTGCGAAGGTGAGGATTCGCCTTTGAAAGCAGGGGCAGGAAAAGGGCAATGCCTAACCCAAAGGGACAGCTTTGGACTGGAACATCAGACCCCACTGCAGGCCACCGAGGGACCTGGGCACATGTGGTGTGTAAACTACTCATGTGAACGGCTAGAAATGCCATCTATTCTCTGCAGTAAGGCTCCCAGCTTTCTGCTCTGTAAGGTCATGTTATTGCATTTATTTTCATTTCCGTGCCCCACCAGACTAAGCTCACTGAGGACAGGGATTCCTTCTGATTTGTCTCTGCATCTGGGACACAGCAGGTGCTCAATACCTATTTTAAGTGAGCCAGGGAAGGGAGACGCCCCGATGTGGCAAGATAGAGCAGGGGCCAGAGGGCAGATAGGAGAGTGAGAGGGAACATCTGACTGCAGGAAAAGTCCTGGGACACTTTTTCTCTGACTCCAGACAACATCAACTAAAGCAACCCCAGTCCCTGTAGCCGGGCCCTTCTTGTGTGTGCAGGTTGTAGGCCCTGGGGTGGGCGTGCGGGGAATGAGCTCTCAAAGCACTCATGTTGGCAAGGATGGCAGAGCTGTGGGTGAAGGGGAAGCAGGTGCAGAAAGAGGAAGCCAGGGCTCTGATGGCTCCTTTGTTCATCCGCAAAACATTAGTTCATTTATTCACTCATTCTTTCCCCCAGTATCGCTGAGCGTATGCTATGAATTATGTTCTGCGTTAGGTGCTGGATGTTCAAGGATGGCTCCTGCGAAGGCCTCGAGCACTGTGGGGAAATGTCGGTGGAGGCAGTGGAGAGCGGGATGGGTAGTGGGCATGGGTGGGGCACCGAGGCAGAAGGGCGGTGTGCTGCAGTGGTGGCTGTGCTGGGTGGAAGGCACCTACCTGGCTCGTCAGTGGGCCCTGTGAGCAGCAGGGAGGCACAACCCTGCAGCTACCAAAGAAGAGGTGGAGACGTAGGGGAGGAGAAACTGGGCACTCCATGTGTTGTAACTGGGTAGTGCTTTGGGTGGCGTTGGAGGTCATGTGTGAAGAACGTGAACCTGGGAAATACTGCTTACACATAGGAAAATGGCAAGTGAGATCAAACAGAAAATCACAACCTGATATGTATGCTAGGGTCATGTCTATGTGAAAATACTCCCTGTGGAAGGTATTATGCAAATGTCAAAATGCTACCTGTGGAAGGTAATATGCTAAAAAAAAAGAGAGAGAGGACTATTGATTGCATTAAGGAGGTGGGTTTATGAGTGATTTATTAGATGGTTTAAAAAGTTTAATATTATTATGTAGTGATCATGATCTTATCTTATAATGTTAATAGTAATACTAAAATTGAGAGGTAGAACAGTAATAGAGTTTTGGGGGATGGGAGATGTTTCCTTGAGATGCATTTTCATATAGTAAAAGGACACCCTGTAAAAGTGGGATGTGATAAATCCCCTCTGGGTCTTCCGTGGCTGGGTCAGGGCAGCTTCAAGCTGCCAAGGGAAGCCCTGAACCTACAGGTGGTCCAGATACATTTCTGCTTCTTTTGGGGATTAACTGGGGATGATTTGTTTCCATTAATGGGCAACAATTAGCTAATACCTCTCCATAGTAGGCAAAGTAAAAGCTGGGCCTGTGTTGACACCTCTTTTTGACTGGGTTGTTGGTGCAACTGATGACTTCTACCTGTATTAGGGCTTTAGCACAGCAAAATTGCTCCTCTATTGTGACAGGAAAATGGGACAGTAGGCTTATATTTGCTCTTTGGTCTTTAAAAGTTTTTTTTCTTATTTTGTTTTTTCAACATATCTTTCCTGGGGTTGGGCCATAGCTTGAAGGATGTTTGTTGAATGACTAATTATTGACTGATAGGTTAACAGCCTCCATTGAAGTAGGCTGAGCAAACAAACCATGGAGTGGAACAGCGTGTCTAGGTTACACAGTGTATTCATCTGCTGATCACTGGGGCACACCGCTGGTTATTAGGACCTGGGACCCTGAAAGGAAGCAGTAAAAATGGAAGACACAGAAATAACAGGGGAGAAAGGAGTCAACTTAGCCCTAAGGGTGGGCACAAAGAAGGGGTGAGATACTCAGTATTGGGCAAATGCAGTTCAGAGCACAGATAATGTCTTAATAGGTGTCTCGATCAATAATTGTTTGGCTGCAAAAAACAGAATTATTATAAATTTATCTCTAGATAATAATAATTAATTTGTTGGAAAGCTATGAGGACTCTCATTGAAGCTAAGGGCAGGTGACCACCAGTCCTCGTGAGAGGCTCAAGGTGGAGCCACTGGGAAGCTGTTAGAGACCCACGCGGCAGCTCACCTGTGCTCTCTGGCCTGTCTTCTCGGGGTCTTTTATCTCAGCATCTCTCAGTGGGTTTGGTTCATTCTTTTTTCTGAAGACTGACTTTTTCTGCCTTTTCTAGGCCTCAAAATGTTCCCTTCAACCTGGACGTGATCTCTCAGATTAAGGATGGGACACCAAGACTGTAAATCCAAAGTCCCAGAAGAAAGAATCTGATTGGCCAATGGCCAGCCAATGGGATGCCTCCCTCCAGCCACGCCTCCATCTCTGCTCCAGCAGCTGAGCCAGGGAGAGGTGCATGTCGGCGGATAAACGTGGCCACTGGGACCGTTCCTGTGGCTGGGAGGGCGTTTCTCAGAGAAGGGGCCTTGGCAAATGTGTCTGCTGCGGGGGAAAACTGGAATGGCTTGGTTGTTGGATGACATCTTCAACCACATGTAGAAAACGCCCACCATGTATGTTAAAAAATGAATAGCTTCTGAAGCTTGGAGTCTAGGCTGTCAGAAGGGCCTACATACTAGCTGATTTCTGAGGAGTTTCCTCCTCATTTTCCAAGTCTTTGGAGAGAGCAGTTAGTAGAAAATGCTAATGGCCAATTTGAGAAAATGATCATTTTGGTGCTCCCAGGCCACTAGGGCTGGCCAGAGCTAATTTTTAGAATGCCCCCTCGATGGTCCTGGCAACTTGTTTAATGTTGACCTAGAGACACGCCATGGGCCCAGATCCAGCTGCACAGCTAGGCCGACGTTTGCTTTCCTTGTGGGCCAGGAAAGCTGCCCCAATCACTCCATGTGCATTTTTCGTCTCTGAACACTCTATGGCAACGGCCCCCAACATTTTTGGTACTGGGGACTGGTTTCATGGAAGACAGTTTTTCCACGGACTGGGGGTGGGGGTGTTGGGGGCTGTAGTGGGTGGGGGGAGGTGCAGAGCTGAGGCGGTTGATGTGCAGCCCGTTTCCTAACAGGTCACAAACCGGTACCGGGCCTCAGCCTGGGGGTTGGGGACTGCAGCTCTACAGCTCATCTAGTCTCATGCAGAGCTCCAGGGTGTGGTTGGGCAGGTTGTACACAACCTTATGGGATGGTTGACCTCATGGCTGTCATAAAATCACTTGGGAGCCTTGATTCCACGCTGGTTTCATTTCCGTACCTCTAGGCTGTCCCTCTGGGTTCTGAGCTCTGGGACGCAGAAGACATGGTCCTCCTCTTATATCACCCATGCTGGGGCTTGTGCAGGCCTGGGCACTTGTTTCCCTCCCCTGCCCCCTCCAAGGCAGCTTTCAGGAAGACTCTGCTGTCCAGCTTCACACCCAGATGGGAATGGATGTCACTATAGTCCCTCTCCTGGGCCACCTTTTAGGGCCTATCTTCCACGGTGGCATAGTCGATATTGGCTCCTGTAAAAGGAACTTCAGCCCAGCTAGCAGGGAGTGTTTTTCTGAGGAGTGGGTTGTGCTCAGTTCTGAACCCACACTCGGTGCTAGCTAGCCCCTTACAGCAAAGACAAGCTCCGAGACAGAGGCTGTTGTTTCAGGTCTTGCTCATTAAAACACGGTGGCTGCGTTAGCTTATCCACCTGGCCCTTCCGCTCCGAGCTTCTGGTCCTGATCAGTGCGGTGCGTGGCCCTAGTAGGTAGGCCCTCACCTCCTGGGTGCCTGGCTGATGGATGGATTCGTCTCTCTCTGCTTAGTCACCGGGAGCCAGTGAGCCCCAGTCCCTGCAGGCTTTCCCTGCAGAGCCCAGCTGCAGGCTTTGGCTGATAGCCTGGGGCCGCCTCACCACCATTTTTTCACCTGCCCCACCCTAAAGGACAGCCTCCCCAAGTGACCTTTTTCAGTTGCTCCAGCTTCCCTGAAGTGTTGATTTAGCTGGGGAGCACGCTCCCTCTCTAGCCTCGGCGTGTTTGCTCAGCGGAGGAGCAGGCGTTGGGTCCGCCTGACTCCACGAGCACACCGGTTCCTCTGTCTTTACAGGAGTGTCCCACGGAGGGGGTGCAGCAGGGGTCGGGGGGGGTCCAAGGAGGGAGGCGCAGCTTCCTGTTCTGCTGCCGGTTATCACAGGCTGTTCTAATGCTGCTCAAACAATATTGAGAATAACCCCGGCTCAATAGCACCAGTGTTAGGCTGCAAAGTCAATATTGGCTGAGCAAACACGGCAAATAAGGAGTTGCTATTTGCGTAGCTATGAGTACTTGTGTGCTCCGGCTGCCTCGACAGGGCCCTTGGAAATGAACTGGAAGGAGGTGCTGTCTGGAGGTGGAGGGGTCTGTGAGTGGGACTAGGCCAGGGTTTCTCACCTCGGCACTGTTAAAAATTGGGACCAGATAATTCTTTGTTTTGGGGACACTGCAGGATGCTGGGCCGCAGTCCTTGTCTCTACCCACCGGCTGCCAGCAGGACCCACTCCCCAATGTCTAGAGACAACCAAATGTCTCTAGGCACTGCTAAATGTCCCCCTGGGGAGAGGGGAGGGCAAAATCTCCCCTGCTGAGGCCCACTAGGCTGGGTGCTTCCGGGGAGAGAGTGGGTGGGCTGGACGGGAGAGAAGGGCTGCAGGGTCCCCCTGTGCCTCTGTGACTGTCCTGCTCTCCAGCTGGGACTCTCCCCAGTCCCTCGTGAGTGCCAAGAAAGCCAGCCTCTTTAAGAAATAGGTGCAATGTAAAAGTGCCTCTTCAATAGAAGAGGCTTCTCAAGGCTGGCTGGGTGTCCGTGGCCGCCTCCTCACCCTTGCCCTGGCTTGGAACCCACTCCTGCTCTCTGCCCCGAGAGAGAGAGACGCTATGAGACTCTCCGATCACTTACCTGTGTCTCTCTTGTAGCATTCCTGGCATGCTTTGCTCTGGCTGGTGACCTTCTCGGTCAGACATGCCTATTTATAACAACCCGTCCCTGGCTCTACCTCCTCCCCTGTGCCACCAGGGACTGGCCTGTGCACTCTGGAATGCTGCGAGTAGCCAAGGCTGGGCCCTGCGGGAGGGCGTGTGGCAGGAAGGGGGCCAGGCATGCCAGCAAGAGGGCCTCCCTGGGGACAGGCTGCACTGGCTTCTCCTTTGAGCAGTACAGGGTCACACCCGGGTTCACCTTCAGTCCTCTGCTGGGAGGGTGACGGAGAAAGTGTTTATAGCCTGGTGAGGGCACAGGCTGCCCCAGGGGCTTTCTGTGCCATGACCACCTGTCCCTGCTGTTAGGCCTTCGGCTTGAGCAGGAGGACCCCGAGAGAGGCTGTGCCGAGGGGCTCCGGCCACGTCCTGACACCCGGAGCTTCTCCTGCAGGCCGTGCCCCACGATGCCCAGGCCGGGGTGGGTTAGCAATGAAAAGAACAACACTGACAATAAGTGAGCCTTAGACGCTGTTCCCTTCCTGAACTCTGGTCCTTTCTGTTGTGCTGGGAGCAGAAGGGGAGCCTGTCCTGGGGCAGCAGTGATGTTGTGAGCATCATGCCATTGGCTTGGGCTCCAGAAAGTGGCATCCTGGGAGGAGGGAAAACGGTATGCTGAGATTTTGGAAAGGAAGGAAACGGGCCATCAGAAGAGAGCTGGGCAGTTTTGCGTGGTTAAGTAGCTGCGGAAAGTTGTTTTTGTTTTTTCTTTTTCCAAAGTTACACACTTCATGCACCACCCCATTTGGCATCTCCCCGGTCCCCTTCCCTCCTCCCTCACACCTGTGTCCCTTAGACAGAGTGAGGGGAAGACATTTGAGAAACCTACCGCACGTACAGCTTCCCAGAGATCCTTGCCCACAAAGGCTCGCAGCAATGGAAGTCCTTCAAACTCTTCTGTAGAGACTTGGCTGGGGGCCGCTTGGTGTAATTAGACTTGAGGCCCTTCCGCAGCCACCCCATTTGTGGGGCCACGTGGGGAAACGGGGCTCCCTGCCCTCCAGGAGCTGCTTCTGCATGTGGAGCATCTGGAATGAGAGTCTCCGGGCAGGGCCCACCCCAGCCAGGCCACCTGTGGCTGCCTGTCCCGGCCCCAGCCCCGCTCCCTGCAGGAGCCCTTCCTCTGTGCGTGGAGGGTGGGAGATGCTGGCTGCAGCCGTGGAGAGAGAAGTCCCAGTGGTGGCGATGGGGACCCGGCTTCAGCCAGATGGCCTGGCTCTCACCTGGCCAGCATCCTGGGATTCCGCGTCAGATCTCACTTGAGCAGAGGCTTCTGCTATTTAAAAGAGAAAAGTTGCAGCTAGAGCAGAAAACGATTTGACTTCCAAGCCAGGGGTAACCGAGTTCCTATCCGTGTCCTGCTACTTGCTGGCCACATTCACAGAAGGTGATGTAACCCCCGAGCTTCGGCTGTCCCACCTGCGACTGGGGCATAGCAAACACTTAGCCCACGGGCTGTTCTGAGGATAAAACGAGGCAGCATGTGCAGGTGGTAACAGCGCCTCGCTGGGTGCCAGGGACACTCGGGAAATGTTCATTCTCGATGCCCTTCTCCTCTCTCCTCTGCGTCCTACCCGGCTTCATGGGCAGCCTAGGCTCAGGCTGCACCAGGTGGTCTCTCAGGACCTCACTTCTCAAGCACCTGGTGGTCCCTCCCTCTGTGAGAGGGAGGTGATAGAAAGGATATCTGTCACGGAACCAAAGGACTCGGCTTGGACTGCTGACTCAGCAACTTAGTCGCTGGACGGCATCAGGCCAGCGACTGAACCTCTCTGAACTTTCCTTTTCTCATCTGTATAAGTGCCTGTGTCACTTTCCTCCCAGGTGACAGAAAGTGAGGATAAGTCAGTGCTGCAGAAATGCTGGTGTGGTCATGAGTCCCTGCGGAATTTGTTTACAGCACAGATTGCTCGCGCCCACTACTCAAAGCTTCAACACACGTGGGCTGGGGGAACCCAAGAGTCTGTGTTTTACATATGGCGGCGCTGATTGTGACGTAGGTGGCCTCTGAGAAATAACGTAGGTGTGCTATCCTGGTGTCCGCGGGGGAGGCCGCTGCGTGGCACAAACGTACCCTTTGTCTCCAGCGGCTCAAGCAGGACCACCAGCAAGGTCTTCCCCAGCGCTTCTGAGATCGCCCCAAGTGCCACCTCGTGCTGGGTCACCACACAGGGCCTGCCCAGTCTCCCCGTGTCGCTCTGTCCATGCTCTGTGCGCCTAAGGCTGCTGACGTGGTCTTCCCTTTGCGGCCACGGCCATACCCAACCTCGGGGCACCCTTGCCTGTGATGAGGGCGCTTCCTCTGGATGCTCCTGCAGCTTCCTGTGACGCGGGTGGCAGATGGGGAATAGGGCCGGTGCAGGGGATGGGCCTGGGCTCTCTGCAGCTCGGTGTCACGTTCTGCCCTGGACATCAGGCACTTACGAAGTGTGCAGAGTGTTTCATGCTAAGAGCTCCTCAGCACGCTTGTCCTTACTGGGGCTAAAACACAGTCTGAGAGCGGGGCAGGGGACAGACGCCCTCCCCACATGCTGAGTTCTTGATGTGGCAGACATGTTCCTCCCGTCCTCACGTCTGTGGCATCCTGCAGAGGGCTGGGACAGGGTAGAAAGCTGGCAAGTGCGTGTGCTTGCTGGTGGCTCTGTGGGGACAAGGTAGCTCGTACGGTGATCTTTGCCTGTTTGCTCAGCTCCATCCTCACATGGCCGGGGCTGCACCGTTGCGGCCTGAGACTCAGGCTGCCGGCACGCCCCTCGTCACCATCTCCCCGTGCTGGCGTGTGCGCCCCTCTTCCTCTAGGGCATTTCAGCTGAGTCACAGTCTTCTCGCCTCCCAAAGGCCTTCCCTCATCCCATGGGACTTCTGTGTCCTTGTGAATGACGCTTCCGAAAACCTCTAGACCTCACTCCCTGTACCCGCTTCCCTCTCGTCAAGTCATCCAGGCTTTCGACCTGTTTTCTTCCTGTCCTTCAGCCTCCTCCTGTGTTTGTCTGTGCCCCTCATGGAGCCCAGGCTGGGTGGGAAACATGCCCTCATCCCTGGTCCCTGCTTGCCTCGCACTGCCCCTGTCTGAGAAACCGGAGGTCAGCCTGCTGTGCTCCCGCCAGCAGATTGTCCCTGATACCCCTGGCATCGCTGCCACACGCAAATGCAAGGAATCCACACTTGCTTGGGTTCTTCTGGTTCCTGGGTTGTCAGCCCCATCTCCCAACCGCCCCCCAGCCAGTCCGAATTTCCAGTGCCTTCCTCAATCCTCCATCCCAGCACCCACCACCCTGTGCACCTACAATGTGCCAAGCAAGGCATACAGAGCTGAGCAAGTCAGACGTGGGCCTGTCCTCATGGAGCGCAGGCTAAAGGTGGAAGAGACCCGCGATCATTAGCAGTGCTCTCGACCATGAAGAGGGCAAGGGCTCAGGGCAGTGAAAGCAGCAGGTGGGACGTCCTTCAACGGCCGGCCCCTGCTCCGTCTGCTCGCCAGAGGGTCCTTCTGCTCACAGGGTCACCCCGCCTCTGTGCTCTGCGTCTCCCCCATCCCTTGCCAGGGACTTCACAGATTAGCTTCCCTCGAGGACGTTCAATCTCTTCTTCTCTGTTGCCTCGATCTCCCCCACCTTATTGTTGCTAGTGATATTAACCGTTTGCTGGACCTAATGCAGGTCAGTCTCACCGACAAGGTTCCTCACAAAGAGCCAGCCGTGGCATGGCCGTGGGGGGGGAGGGCGTGTAGAATGGCAGAGAAATGCGAGGCAGGGCACGGGAGGAGACGGGGAGACCCCTGCCGCTCTCTACAATCGCCTGAAATCCTACAGCTGTCAAGGGACGTGGGCGACCACGGGCTGCTGACTGCGGCCTGAGCCTGCACACGCTTTCCTTCCTCTCCAATAAAACCTCCAGCTTCAGGCCCAGACTCAAACTCTGAGGTTCCCATCTCCAACCTGTGCCTTTGGAGCTCCCTTTGATTAAATGTCACACAGCACCCGGCTGCTGGCCCCGAGCTGAGTGCCCTCTCCGTCTGCCCTGGGCAGGGCGGGTGACACCCGGTTTTGGAGGACGTTGTGCAGAGGCGGGAAAGGACCTTCCGCTCAGCCCAGGAATCCTCGGCCAGTGGTGGAGGACTGTGCAGTGAGTGTCAAGAAAGGGAACTTTCTCTCCTTCCTCCCACTCTCGCCTGTGGCTTTCACAGTTCAGCGACCAGAATTCTTTGGGAAGAAATGGGGCCTTGAGGTTTAACATCTAGGAACGGAGCTTCACAGGAACTTGCGTGCCTTTGACGCCGGTTTTCCGGGGGCCTCATCTTTTCCCGGAGCAGCTTTGGCCGGAGGACAGGGGACTCTGTTCTGAGCGGTGCCCTGGGCTGGGTGGGGCCTTCTTCAGGGGTCCTTGGAGTTCATAGTTTTGTCTTCCTTCCCTGGTTCTGCAGACCCCGGGCCAGTATTTGTGTGAGAGAGACACTGGTTCCTAAATTCTCAGCAAACTGCAAATATTGCGAGATGTGTTCACACTCTGGGCCAAGATAAATGTAATTTTGGATTATTAAGTCCACATGACAAATGAGTGCTTATTAATTTTTATTTATTTTGAGCGAATTAACAGGGAATAGCAATGGGGAAAAAATGATTGTCTTTCTGCTCCTTTGCGGAGAATAGCTGGTTTGGAGAAGGCCCTAAGAAACAGTAGCATAAAATCACAGAATGTTGGAGCTGAGAGAAACCTTTATTTGCTTTAATTCAACAAATATGTATGAAGTAACTCCCAGGTTCTGGGAACTGAAAAGCAAACAAGAAACTGTTCCAGTCCTCAAAGAGCTCTGAGTTCGGTAGGGGCAATGACTGGTAGGGAACCCTGCAACAATAGAAGTTTGATTAAGGAATAGAGGCTGTATGAGGTTAGGGCAGACTATCATTAACTCTTTGCAGAGAAAAAGAGAGCCAGAGAAGGCTTCCTAGAGGAAGTTATATCTGAGTTGGGTTTTGTTGTATGAGTAGGAGTTTGGCAGGGAAAAATGTTGGAGAAAGCATGCTTGTCAGAAAGAACAAGAACGTGGGCTTATTAAACCATGGGGTGGGTTCAGAAATCCAGCAGTCTGAAGGTGAAAAGAAGAGGGAGGTGAGGGGAGAGAAGTGGGCAGAGGCCACATCCTGAAATCTGAGCTGAGGATAGGTCTGGACTGTTCCTCAGTGATAAGGAGCCACCCAAGGGCATGAAGCAGGGCAAAGACCACTTTGAGGGACCTTCGGAGGGTGCATCGGAGGAGGAAGGCTGGAGGCAGGACACCCTTGTGGGGAGGTTGCAGTGGACGGGGGATCGAAGCCAGGTAGGGACGACAGGAAAGGAGAACGTTTAATGGATTGTTTCAGTTTCCTTTTTGCTGCTCTAACAAAGAACCACAAACTTAGTGGCTTAAAACAATGTAATTTTGTTAAAGTTCTGGAACCCAGAAGTCCACAATCAGTTTCACCGGGCAAAGTCAAGGTGTCAGCAGGGCTGGTTCCTCCTGGAGGCTCTAGGGTAGGATCTGTTCCCAGATTGCCTTTTCCAGCTTCCAGAGGCCACCTGCATTGCTTGGCTTGTGGCTCCTTCCTTCATCTGCAATATGCACTGCTCCGTCCTCCACCTCCACGGCCACGGCACCTTCTGTCTGACTGCCCCTCCTGCAGCCCTCTTATCCGTGCTGTTGTGGGTATCTGGGGCCCAGCTGGATAATCTCCTCATCGCAAGATCCTTAATCACATTGGCAGATTCCTCCCTGCCACATATATGACTTGGCACTCCCAGGTCCCGGGGATTAGGACGTGGGCATGTTTGGAAGGCCATTACTCAGCCACAGCCTGCAGGCGAAGGCCTTTGGTAGCTGTAGCCAGTACAGTTTGGTGACAGACTGGGGGGCTGGGGAGGATAATGAGAGAGATAACCCCTCTGCTTACTGGTTAGGGCAGCAAATGGATGCTGCGGCCGCCAAAGAAGGAAAAGAAAGAGGAAGAGCAGATTTGGGGAGTAGGTAGGGGGGGCGGTAGGGGGTAATGTGCTCGATTTTGAACACATTGAATTTGTGATGTCCAGTGGCCATCAGATATGTGGAATTCAGGGGAGAGGTCTGGGTGAGAGAGAAATACGAGTCACGAATGTGCACTTGGTAATAGAAACTGGGGGCCATGGGGAACCTAATCCCGGGAGAGCACAGAAAAGAAGTTCTTGAACCTTACGGCATGTCAGAATCACCTTGGGATAGGCTTGGTAGGTTTAGCAAATAAGAATACAGGAGACCCTGTTAAATTTGAATTTCAGATAAACAACAAATAGTTTTTTGGTATAAGTATGTGTTAAGTATGACGTGTTTCCCTAGCCCACTTCTCTTTGTTTATCTGAAATTCAAACTTAACTGGGCACCCTGCACTTTGTCTGGCAGCCCTGCCCTGGGAGCTCGTTAAAAGGCACATTCGTCCGCGGGCCCCAGTCCCAGAGATTCTGGTTCAGGAGGTCCGGGGGGAGGCTTGGGAGTCTGCATTTTAACAAGCTCCCCAGGAGGCTCTAGCGCAGTTGGACCTGTGAGACCCCTGCCAGAGTCAGGCAGGGGAGGGCTTAGGAGCAGACCCTGGGAACCGCAGCATCGAAGGGCGAGAGAAGGAAGAAGCCAGTACAGGAGCCCGAGAAGGACCAGACGGAGCAGGAGGGAAGTCTGCCGTGGTGGCGTCGCGGAAGCAATTTGAGGATGAGCGTCAGTGCAGGGACAGGCTGCAAGAGGCCCTTGGTTGACAATGTGGGGCCGGTGGTGACTGAGGCAGACTGGTGGACACCCCACTGCATATGCATCATCAGCGTTTTCCTCCAACCTGGGCTGTTGCCGGGACGCAGTGGCAGTGCCTGCATCTCTCTGCCTCTTTGTCTGAGGGCTTCCCCAGCCTGGCTTGGCTGCAGACAGGCACAACCTGGAAATGCAGGAGTGCGAGTGCCCCAGGGCGCCCCCCACCGCCAGGGATGCAAGCTGGTGAATCAGCGGCCCTCCGTCCTCTCCGAGGGACTCGGAGAGATTGAGCCTCAGCTGCCTGCAGTGACAACCTGCTCATTCATCACACTCGGTCAGCTTTTTTCCCTTCCCTGTCTCACTGTGCCCCTCCCCCACAACCCTTGCTTCCTGGAATCACCTCTCAATTATTCTACATGCTCAAGGTTTGCTTCCAGGGGGGCCCAAGCCAGGACCTTGGAGATGGCTATTTCCTTGGAGTCACGGGGGTGAGCTGAGCGGGGCAGCGATGGACCCCGGGAGGCGCTGTGCAGCAGGGAAGGCTCTCCGTGAGCCCCGCCTGCTGTAGGTGCTCCCTCTGCATGCGCAGCAGGCATCCCTAGCTCTCGTCTCAGGACTCCGGTTCCCTGAGGCCCCTCTGCAGGAACTTCCTTCTAGGGTCCCTGCATCCTGGTGGGCCACTGCACGGGGACGTGCCCTCTGCAAATGTGCTAATGCATGCTCACGTCGACCCCCTTCTCTTCCTCAATAGGTGACGTTCTTGTGTTTCAACGTGGGCCTTCAGCACCTTGAGAGGGGAGGAGATTCAGCTTTACTGAGCTCTGCCGTGCACACAGCCCTGCTAACTCATTTACTCTTCAACGCCACGGGGAGTGACTTTGCCCATCTCTCAGAGGAGGACGCTGGGGCTCAGGGGAGCTAAGTAACCTGCTAAGGTCACCCCACTCAGTAAGCAGTGGCTTGGATGTTGCTCTGTTGTCCCAACAGGCTGCCGCAGACACACGACAGGTATTTGAGGATGGCGCCCACATTCGACCAAGCCCTTCCTTTCCCTGTGCAGGCCTGTGCTCACGCTTTCTTTAGATGATATTTCAAGAGACAGGGCTCCTGAACTCTCACCTCTTGGGTGACATTCTTGCTCTGTGTTCTCAGTGAAATGTAGCACCCAGGCCTGGTACCTTTCCAAAGGAAGTCTGAGCCCTGTGCCCGTTACCTCTGCTGACCTGAACAGGGGTTCCGTTCGCTTTTGAAACAGCCACTGCCCTGCGTGGGCTCACATGAAGCTCGGGGTCACCTAAAACCCCGTGTCTATTTCACACGGACTGCTGCCAAGGCAAGATGCTCCTGGAACAGCTAATCATTTGGGTCCCAGCTGCTGGCCCCGACACTGGTCAGGACTGTGGTTTTCATGCTTTGGGCTATCATTACAGCTATAAAAAAATGCTGTAGGTGTTGTGTTGGTTTATCTATATGGCCATTTATTGGCAATTAACGAATTCATATTTGTGTGTCTCACATTCCCAAGGAGACTGCTAGTTCCTTGAGAGGAGAGGAGCTGCGTCATCTACTCTGCGTCGCCTGTGGGGGCCTGGCACAAAGGTTGCAAACAGCAGGTGTCCACGAGCATTCCTATTGCCCGTAGGGGGACAAAGACTCCGCCCTCAACTCCCCAGTGTTTCCAGGTATCAGCACACCCCTCGGGACACCCAGCAGCAGACTCGGGACGCAGAACACCCCCATCTGCAACAGCCCTGTAGAGTGGTGTCCTGCGGCTGAGACGCCGGGCAGCCCGGGGGAGGGAGAGAAAGAGCCCCTGACCTGGAGCCGCGAGATCCGTCTGCGTCCCAGCCCCGGCCTGTGACCGTGTGTTGTAAAACGGGGACAATAAAAATAGGGACTGTGTGTTGAACTAATACTATAAAATGCGATCAGTGCTTAATGCTCATAATCTCAACCCAGTGAATTAGGGATAACTAATATCTCTGGTTTTTAGATGAAAAAATCAGAAATTCAAAGTACTTAATTTATTTGCTCAGGGTCACAAAAGTAGAGAGTGGCAGAACGGGCATTTGAACCCACGCCATCGGCTCTGCCTCCAGCTGTGACACTGCATCTATCACCCCGTGGATTACTGCACGAGCAAACGGAAGCTGACAGGTGACGTGCCCGTCACCACGCCTGGCACCTAGTGAGCGCTCTGTAAATGCTAGTTCTCTCCCCATCCTGCCTCCCCTTTTACTTCCCCCCTTGCCTCAGAGCAGAGCCAGGACCAAGGGGTGGCAGGAGGGGAGCTTTGCCTCCAATCCAGTCAAAGGGAGAACTTCCTGACAATTTGAGTCCTCTGGGAGAGACCTCGGCCCTCGCTGGAGCTCTGTCTCAGTCTGGAGGAGTGAGGGATCGCCCGGGCGGGCTGGCTGGGAGGGAAGGAGTCATTTGTCCATGGGGCCGTCCCGACCCCTCTCCCTGCGTTGTCGCTCACGTGTGATCTGTCACCGCATGTGTTGATCCCACTCACCGGCCCTGGCATCCTTCCATCCGCTTCTCTGCCGGCCACCAGCACTCTCCCCTGGACCTTGGCACTGGCCACCTAACAGCGTCAGACCTTCCTTGACCTTCCGGTCCCTCCACGCAGCACTCTGCGGTCTTTCTGGTCCTGCCCCTCCCCAGCTCAGGGGCCCTTGGGCCTTTCTGTGACTGCAGGAAAAGGCGCTGGGAGACCTTCTGAGGTCTCATCGCCAGGTGCCCAGGCCCCCTTAGGGCTGCCAGAGCCTCCCGATGCCTTTGCACACGCTTTCCCCTCTGCCCAGGACACTCTCTCCGCCACCCTTTCTCCTCCTTCTGAGCCTGTCCCCCCTTCACAGCTGTCCTTGATCATCCCCTTTCCTCCAGCCTCATGCCAGGTGACAGGGCATGTCACGTCCATCTCATGTCACCAGAGCCCCGACCTCCTGTCTCCTCTGTTGGGCCTAGCCCTGCGTCCAAGGCTTGGCTAGACCTCGAGGACGCCAAGGTAAGTGAAGTGAGCCAAGTTCCCGGTTCATAGAGCTCTCCAGGCACACATGGGGTGACGTGTTGGCCAAGTTAAGCCCAGGTGCTCTGGGGAAGAGCATGAGGAAGACAGGTAACCCAGCCAGAGGGGGTCAAGGAGGGCTTCCTGGAGGAAGAAGTGCTTAAGTGGAATTTTAAGGTCTCAGTAGGAGTTAGGAAGCCAAGAAGGGCAGGAGAAAAGTGTGTGCCTGGCTAGAGTCCCGAGAGAGCAAGGCATGCCAGGAACTGCAGGAGAGTTGAGCTGGGGCTGTGTGGCCCTTGTGGACAGCTGCCTTGCTGGTGAGTGGAAGGAAGACCCAGGAGGCCTCCCAGGTCTCTGGAAGGGCACTAGCCAGGTGAAGTGCCTTCACGGAAATGCATGGGAGGACTGGCTTTCAGGGGGACAAAGGGGTGAAGAGGTTGGTCAAGAACCTGTTTGATTTGGGGTCCTGGTGGGAATTGCTTGGTAGGAAGGGCATCCAAGGTGGAGGCCAGAGTGAATGAGCCATAGGCAGGTGGGACAATGAGGACACCTGGCTGGGGCCTGGAGAAGGAGGAGGGGGACTGGTCAGCTGGAGGAGGTTCTCGAGGTGACCGTACCCGACAGTCGTGGGCCAGACTCCGTGCTAGTGCTTTTTTGAACATCATCTTTTATCTTCCCAACAATCCTACACCAGCCCTATTTTACAGATGAGAACACTGAGGTTCAGGGGGATAGGGGACTTGCTCAAGACCACGTCGCGCTGGCTAGAGCCTGGTGCACAGTAGGTATTCCATGCGAATGTGAGAAAGGGATGACTGACTGACCGCGTGAATGAATGAATGATTGAATGAATGACAGAATTCAAGCCAAGCGGGTCTGGCTTCCAGCTAGAGCTCTGGCTTGTGCTGTCCCTTGTTGCCTGAATTCTCTCTGCCTCAGTGGCGATGCCGGTAGTCCCACTGGTGAGGAGGACGAGTAGCACAGCTTCCCCTGAGCCTGGTGTGCTGGTTGCTTTGAGCAAAGCCCCCATGTGCCTCCAAGCCAGGAGCTCACGGGCTACATGCTTCCCCTCTTCTAGAATCTTCCCTAACTTCTCCTGGGGCAGCTCCATGCCAGCTGCCCCTTTGAAGGTGCTGTTTGCTTTCCCTGCCTCAAGTTTTATCGTTTTCTCCAGGAAAATATTTGTCTTGCCATTATTTTAATCATGCCTCTCGGGTCCGGCGGGGAGGCCTTGGAGAAGAATGAGCCCTGTTTTCTGTTTGCTGTACTGGGAGAACAAACAGCGTTGTTTGACTTACCTGCGTTTTCCCAGTAGGTGGACCCCTTGGAGCAAACACACTAGACCTGCTCCCTGCCCCTTGGACCTGGAGCTGACTTGATCTGGAGCATTTAAAACGGCAAGGGCTTTTCCGAGCCAGGCTGGGCGGGCCGGGCTGCTCTCTCCGGCTCACCCCAGAGCACGGTTCCTTTCACCGTGGAAGGTGCCCGAGCTGGGAGCGGGGCAATCCATTCTTCCTCAGATAGCACCCCAGCCCTGTACTACTTGAATGGATTGATCCGAGAGTGAAACTTAAAAATGAAAGGGTTCTAGAGATGAGGGGTGCAATTCAATGGGGGGCTATGACCAGGAAGAAACTTGAACTTGTTGGGATACAAAGGGCCCTGGTTCGAGCCAGAGAGATCTGGTTCAAATTCACTTACGGGTGAAATACCCGTTGTGTTTGTGTCGCTAAGGGTTGGGCTGTCCCTTCATCCATTCTGTGCATGTTGGGTGGGCACTTCCCATGTGCCATCACTGTCTAGGTGTTGTGATGCCTCAGAGAACAGAGCGAGTAATAATCTCTGCCCTTTGGAGCTTGTAGTCCGGTGGAAGAAGACAGACATGCCTAGGACATAAGAAAAACAGGCAGAAAGTTAGAAAGGGATCGAAAAGGTGGAGCAGGGTAAGCGTGACTGGGAAGTTCACGGTATAGACAGGGTGGTCAGGGAAGGCCTCGTGAAAAGGTGACATCTGAGTAACGGCTTGAAGGAATGAAAACACCTAATTCTAGGCACGTCTGATTGCAAAGTCCACTTCTCTCCCGGCTGAATGGGACGAGGGAGCTGGATACACAGCAGTGCTCGGGGAGTATAATTCTCCTCCCACCACTCTTCCTTTTGGCATCTCTTAGGCATTCATCACCCAGGGAGGCAGACAAGAGGGTGGCGGGTGGAGATCGCAGCAGGGCACCATTGCCAGAGCAAGATGTGGACACGGAGGGGTGTCCCGGGGAGCGGGCAGTCACCGAGATGGCCATGACTGATCTTGAGGTCGGAGGCAACTCAGGCTACGGAGTGGAGTTGACTGGGGAGGGATGGGTCAGCTAGCTGGGCTCGTGCACTGACGTTCACCGCACTCCCTAAATTTGGCCCAAAGACAAATGAACTAAACAGACATTTATTGAGCACCTACTAGGATTCAGGTGCTTTCCCATCCATGTAGTTCTCCCAGCTGCCCTCTGAGGCAGGTAACAGCGTCTCCATTGTACAGCAGGGGAAACTGAGGCTCAAAGGTCGAAAAGCTTATGTGTTGCTGGGATACAGATGTGGCTCTGTCTCATTCTGTAGACCACTCAATGTTTACTTTACAATCATGACTAACTTCCCCATCTGAACAACCACCACCATCACCATCATCCTCAACATCACCATCAGCATTACCAGCAACACTGCCGTCAGCACCATCACCCGTGACGTCACCATCATCATCATTGTCACCATCAACATCTCCATGAGCCCCACCATCAATGGCCAGTTATTGCATGCAGCAGGGTACAGGGTGGAGTCCCAAGCACACCACTTACTGGGCTGGGGGCACGTCAGCTCATCTCTCCCAGCTTCAGCTTCCTTATCTATAAGATGGGGATAAATGTATCGCCCCAGAGGTGGGAGAGATCTCTGTTTCCTCCACTCCACTGAAACTGCTCTTGTCATAATGATCGTCAGTGACCTCCCTAATTGTCACGATACATGCCCTCCAGGAGCATTTGATGCGTCTGACCACTTCCTCCTCCTGGCTTCGGGACACTCACTTTCTGGTTTTCCTTCCAACTCATTGATGCCCCGTCCTTTGCTGACTCTGTCTCTTCTACTGGACCTCTAAATATTTGAGTCTTGCAGAGCTCGTAGCCTCTCCTTTCTTCATCCAGGCTCTCTAACTGCTTCCTCCCCAATCCAAGCAACCGTCGTGTCTCCCTTGGAATACTACCGTAACCTCACAGCACTAGGGCATGGTCAGGGGAATGGACCTCAGAGTAGGCCGCAGAGGCCCCTGAGGAAGGAGGGCGCCCCTTTCCGGGCCCATCTGGGATGAAAAAGGAATCTGTTCAAGGAGGAGTTATAGCGCCGGTCCTGAGCAGAATTTTTTTGCTGGTAGTTTGAGAAGTCTCCGCCTCTCAAATCTGCCTCCCTTTAACTTTTCTGTTGCTTGCCAGGTCTGCACTGTCTCAGGTGACCCGAGCCCTCGGACTCCTTCCATTCCCAAATATGTCCACACTGAGATGTCAGTGACAGGGAAGCTCTCAGAGAGTGGCCCCCACCACCTGGGTTTCGATTTAGCAAAGCACCAAGCAGAGTGCTGCAGAGAGATCTCCAGTTAGTAACTGGGGACGTTTGCAGGATACTTTCCTGGTAACTCCAAAATAGCACCCCTTTGGGGGCTACTGCTTCTGTCTCCAAATTGAGGGGCCCATTCTGAGACAGATGGTCCCCGTTGGGCTGTTCTCACACACACGAGCAGAGGAATTCTTTTAGGTCCTCTTGGCCTCGGGAGCATTTTGCATCAGATGCCAGGAGAAACAGATTGCCTACCCCTTATTCTGGGGGCTGTGGGTGGGTGGCTTTGAGAGGAGATCTCTTCCAAGAATGTGTTTTCCCTTACATCTTCAGGATGCGATGCACTTCCCTCTCTGCTCTTTTGAGGCTGGCATCGGCACGAGAGTTGCTTGGGGGGTGATGTCTGTACCGCCTCTGTTCTACTGCTCAGGAGAAATAGGGGGTGGGCGAGTCACTTTTGGCATCATCCTTCGTTCTCTTTGCATGGGGCTACCCAGTTGGTGACACTACGATCTGCTCTCCACTGCCAAATTAACATTCCTAAAATAGCCCAGTGTAATTGGGCCATTTCCTTGCTCAAGAATCGTCCCAAGTCTTCCGTTGCCTGTAGAATAAAGTCCCAGGCTTTGGTCTCACATTCGATGTTCCTACAACCTGGCCTTTGTTGGCTTTTCTAACCATCACCCTCATTCCTTCCCTACCCAAGGTTTTCCCTCCAGTCAGACAGGTCTACCTTCCTCTCCCAGAATGCCTGGCATCGTGCTGCATCTACACCATTCTCTTGGTTATAATGCTCTTCCCTCCCCCTTTGTTGCCGGTCTGAACTTCTTTCTGTTCTTCCAGACAGGCTTGAGGCCAACCTTGCCAAGGCCTGCTTCCTCTCCTAGGACATCTTCCTTCATCCCTCGGTGTATTTACTCCGTGGCCCCATAGGACCCCCAGAAGCTCCCTTGTGACTTCACCCATTGAGGACGGTTTATTTACAAAGGAACTACTCACCAGGGTGTGGGAAGGGTGTGGGAGAACCACAAGGGACAGTGCAGCCATCCAGGGCTAGTAACAGTGGAGCTATTGCCACTTCTAGGCCTGAAGGAACAAGGGGAGGAAACTATTAACAAGACCTGGAAGGAGAGAGTCCTGCAGAGAAGATCAAGCACTGGAACCTTCCACAGAGAGGTGTAGTTGGCTTGGGAAGAGTCCTTGGGAAGGAGTCAGGAGAGTGAGCACCCCTTGGCTGAGACCACTTGGAAGCCAGAGGGCAGCCTCCCGGGGCGGGCAGGAGAGTAGGGGAGTGTGGAAAGGAGTCTGGAGGCACGAGTGAAGGGGTAGGGTGTGATGCCTTATGCCTTAGATTTTGGGCGGGTGAGTTGTGAGGTCTTTGAATGTCACAAGTAGAAAGGTCCTTAGGCTCAAACTGTTCAACTACATTCCCAGATAGGAAAATGGGAGGCAGCTTAGAGTGGGTTTACGCTGATCTGGAACCATGCTGGAAAGTAGTGTCAGAGATGAGACCAGAGTAAGTGTGAACCCCACAATTCATTTGTCAATTGGTTTTCTGGAACAGATTATCTAATAAGTAGGAAGCTCAGTAGGAATCCGAGTTTAAGTGTTACTGGCCCTGCTGGCCATGTTTGGCAGCTGCGAGTCTGTTTGTAAGGAGGGGTTCGAACCCCTCCTTCGAAGCAGTAGTCCATGGACGGGTTCATCCTGAGGGAGAAGCCACAGACGGCGCGTCTTACCCAGTTTCAAGTGAATTGAAGTTTGGAACACAGTGTGGTGGCTGCTTTTCAAGTCTGTCGCTCACCTGGCTCCCTGGACACGCTGCGCATCCCGTGGGGAGCAGCGTGTGCGTATTTTCAGGGGAGGGATCTAGAGTAGAATCTGAAAGCGCTGGTTGACTTAACCCGGAAGCACAGTGGACCCCAGGCAGCACTGCTGCGGGGCCCCCATCAGGTAGCGCGACACCCAACAGACAGCTCTTCTCCACCCACCACAGATCGCGCTTTGTGTTAGCTCTCCTCCACCCCACTTCCCTCTGCTCTTTTACGAAAAATTAAAGCAGGTGCACAGCTTCGTAACTTTCAAACATTGAAACGTATTACCCTCTGTGTTTCACAGTACTCCTGCGACAGAGCCAGGGCAGGGGCACTTTACCCAGCTGTCAAATGAAGAAGTAAACTCAGGGGGGTCAGATAAATGATCAAAGTGATGGGACCGGACAGCAGGCTTGGCCCTGAAGACCACGCCCTTTGCTGGTGCCATGTTGGGACTCTCCCCTCCGCAAGCGCTGCCTCTGTCCGAGTCTCCCACCTCTCCCTTCACCCGACTGCCCCATCCTCTCCTCCCTGTCTCCCCCTCTCCTGTAAAACTCCACAGCCTCTGTCTGTTCTGATATGCCTAAAACATTGTTCCAGGGACTTTCTCACTTGCTTCTTGACGTCAAGAGCGACTGTACCTAGGTATGCTTGTCGGGAAAGCCTCTGCCTCCACGCGGAGAGAAACCACCCGGGTGACTTTCTGCTTCTTGTACCAGCCAAGGGGCTGTTTGCAGGCAGTGCATAAACATTGCCAGCACAATAAGACATTGAGCAATCTTTCCTTGAGCCAATTAGATTCTGACATCTGCTTACTGTTTAATTATCTTTTGACCGAGGAAATGGAAAAGTTGACAAATGTAATAGTTTAACCCAACAAGAGTCAGGTTCCTTATTTTTTCCCCTTTGTGAGCATGTTTCTAGAACACTGATTTGCCAACATCTCCTAGTCTCTCTGGGGCACTGGCAAAAAATATAGACAAATATTTATATTCCGTGAACTCAAGATGGTTCTCGTGTTTAACTGATTTCAGATGAATGACAATGGCCCTTAATGTGGTTACAAGAATTTGCCATTAATTTTCACTTGAAATTGGATCCAGCCAGAGTGTATGCCTACACTGCATTCTAGTTCTTAATGATTTACCTTCCGAAAACATGGGCCACTTCCCACTGGCTGATTGGCACAACAGCTTAGTGGGGGCACCAACCTCACATTACATGTGAACAAAAATTAAGCTCCGAGTATCACTCCTGTTCTGGAGCTGTTTGCACATAGCAGCTGCCGCAGGCGGCTGGGAAACTGGGTGAAGGCCACAGGGGTGACGCAGGTCTGGCACTCCAGACTTTCCTGGTGGGGAAGATTCCAGCTCCAGCTCCAAGTAGGAGACAGGACTTCATCTCCAGGGAACATGGGAGTGGGGTTCAGGGTCTCAGGGCATTTAGAAAAAGCTTCTGTTGTCTTTCTACCTTGGTTTCTGAGTGCATCAGCTTAATGTTCTAGGTTATTTGTGAGGTTTCAAGTCTTCCCTCCTTTGGTCTAAAATGTGGATGTGGGGAGTGGAACAGAGAGGGACCGTGACAAAAAGAGAAAAGTTGAGCCAGAGCAATAGGATTCTCCACCGTTGGGAACGTCACTGAACTGCAGTGGCACTCGGTTTCTGTTTAATCGGTATAACCACACAGTTTGCTAAGTACTTTTGTCGGGGGTGAATGTTAAATTGGACGGAATGTTGGGAAAATGGGCTTAAACGGGAGATACCCGAGTAAAGAAGGAGTGGGACCTCACACCGGGGGCAGAGGTGGTGAGTGGGTTTCATACCTGTAGTAGCTACCAAAGAGTGACAAGGCTTCCTGGGCTGTGTCGCGGAGGGGCTGATGCAGCTGCTTGGGAGCCCTGATGGGCAATGTCTGCCCTGGTGGTGGGGAGGGGATGGCTGCACCCATGACGCGTATTCACCATTCCAGGATTGGATGGTCTTCAAGAGCCCTTTCAATTCTGTTTTTGCAGTAAAGAAT
The DNA here is from genome assembly GCF_000956105.1 of Propithecus coquereli. Taxonomy (NCBI): domain Eukaryota; kingdom Metazoa; phylum Chordata; class Mammalia; order Primates; family Indriidae; genus Propithecus; species Propithecus coquereli. The sequence continues at coordinate 277,220 of NW_012155507.1, read as the reverse complement.
AATTCAGAAGTGAATGAGGCTAAGCCCCCTCTCGATTAAACACGCTGGAGGGGGAGACCTGGAGACCAGACCGGGAGGCCTACGGCAGTGCTTCTCCAACTTGAACGTGTACACTCGGGTCCTGTCAAAATGCAGACTCCGAATCAGTAGGTCTGGGGAAGGGTCCGCTACTCGGCATTTCTGGCAGGCTCTCAGGTGGTGCCAATGCCCCTGGTTCAAGGCAGCGCCCTGAACCCAGGCCAGCGCCCCTTCCCTGCAGACCCGTAGCCTGAAGAAGGCTCTATGTATATGCTCCTTTCCAAGAATTTTTTTTCACAGTTCATCTAATTTGTTCCTCCAGACAACCTTTTGATGTTGGATAGATTATTTCCCACCCCCATCACCCACGTGCGTTTCCTAAATGTGTTTTTCAGGTGCAGCAGGTTTTAGTGCCTAGCCCAAGGTCCACAAATGGCAGAACTGGGGCTCACAGCTGAGTCTTTCCCCGCATCTGTCTGGCCCTTTGAACACCTGCCTGTCAAGCCTAATCATAGAGCTACTGCTGTGAGCACACTCAGCGCCAAAGGGGCAGCTCTTGGAGCTGTGCCAAGAGATGGGGCTGATGCCAGATATGCCCTCCGACCATGCCAGAAGGCTAAGCTCTGCCTTGGTGGCCCCAGCTCCATCATTTCAGACAGTCGTTAAGGCAGGCAGAAAACGTCTCCTAACCCTGGGTTCATGGGAGCCTTCTTTGCCCTTAGGAGGGTTTTAGAGCCAGACAGGCCCAGGTCAGAATCTTTCCACCTTACTTGACCTTGAACAAGTTACTTAACCTCCCTGAGTCAAAGTCCCCTCACCTGTAAAAAGGGGATGATAAACATTCTTGCCTTTCAGAGATGTTGAGAAGCTGAAAATAAACTATGTAGTAAAATGCTACAGTGCATAGCAAAGGTGGAACATTCAATTTCCCCCTTTTGTCCTTCTGAAGAACTGTTATGCTTCAGCTTTGCTACTCATTGCACAAACACGGTATAACCATCTTAGATTCTCCTTCACGCAAGGGTATAATTCATAATAACGGGTTCAACGTTTAATGTGCTGCCTTCCCCATGTACAATAAAACAGGAAACCATATTCATTACTAAATGTCATTCTTTCATGATATAACAAGAAAATAACTATTTAAACAAACTTCAAAACTTATACTCTAAAACATGTCAGCAGCAAGAGCTATTCAGGCAACACAGACAAATTTGAAAATTAGAAGCAAACTTCAAATGTCTCCGTTGTGGATTTGGCATGAGCGAAATCATCGATAAGTTTCGCAACTTCTGCTGCCTTGTTTCTGCAGTGAGGGGTGTTAATTCTGCTAAACGTTGTTGTCACAGAGTGTTCCTTAAATAGTTTTTAATTGGTTTTAATTCGGAGAAGAAATGTTCTGCTGAAGATACAGGGGCAGGAATCGTCAAAAATAAAATGAACAGATAACGTTCTACGGAAACAGTTGTAGACATGCTGTGTCATTCCACACTCCCTTGGCAAATGTGTGGCTACTTTTAATTTCATCAATTTCACTTGCTAGTGATTTTCACGAAGCAGTAATTTAATTGGTAATGCTTCTAATGCATTGCTGGGATTTTTTTTTACCTTCTGTGTCTTCTTCCCTTTTCATCCACATGAATTAATTAGGATGGCAGAAAAAAAATGCAAACAAGTCAGCAGTAATTGCACATAACCCTGCAATCTTTGGTCTATTTAGGAAATTAACATTATCAGTTATCTGTGAAAAAAGGATAAGAAATATAAAATCCTTCTTTTAAAATAATCTGCTGAAGCTCAAAGTACTGTCATCCTGACACTCAGCAAATCAATAGGTGGAAGAAGATGACACAAACATCTTTTCATTGTCGTGGTATCTTGGCAAACTTTCAGCCAAAGCAGTCTTTTTTTTTTTTAAATTTGAGGAATATAGTCAGAATTTTTTCACCTATCTAGAACCAGATATTAGCATAGTTCTATATGCATGAACGTATGATTCTATTAAAGAACTCTATTCCTTCAGCTAAGGGAGCAACAGTCGCTCTGACAGCTCTGTCTTTGCAAATGCCAGCCAAGGCGCCCACATTCTCTTGGCTATAAAGGCAGCAGAGGTCAATATGCTTTCTTAGGAGTTGCCAAGTATTGCCAAAGAATAGCCCCAATCTCATTGCATATAGCATTTCAGGCATGCCATACTCTGTTCAAATGGCATCTGGTGTAAAATATGTATTAGAAACATTTTTTTTCCAAAATAGAGAAGATCTGAATTATGCAGGGGGAAAATTGACAAGTACAGTGATACTGCGATATGTCTACACTTATGTACTATGTAATCTGTCCTTGTGTTTGCTTAGCCAATGAGGTATTAAGAGGCGGGGCTTGAAAGTTCCTGTCTAACAGAGAGAAGTATATATTTAGTGGTCCGCAGGTCACTGGATACAGAAGAGATATACTTGAATATTAACGGAATTCTGCTCACTTGATCGTCATGGGAGCCGCAATGGAATTCTCTTCAAGTGCATTTTTACTTATTCTCCAATGGTGCCATGCGTACTTAAAAATCAGTTGCCCACATGATGCCCATAGCTGGCACCATAGAAACTTCCCACTCCTGAGGGCCCCTAGTAGCCGTGGCCCTGAGACAGTGCACCATCCCCGTTTGACATAGGTCCCTTGATTTCCCACTTTCGCAGTCCCTGTCGTCACTTGGTGATCAAGGCCTCCGCAGCCTGGCCCAGCTGCGGCCCCAGATCCCCACCTAACAAAGCCCCGTCTCCAGCCCAGCGGCTGTCACCATCCCGAGCAGGACTTCCCTCTTCTGCCCTACTCCCTGAGCTTTGTGTTCTCCTGCTTTGCAATTTTTCTGGGCTCCTCTGCCTGTGTCAACCCTGCTCGTCCTTTAAGACCCAGCCTGGTCCCTGTATCTGTTGGGGTCTGGGCAAGAAACAGATGACGTGTCTGAAAGGTGACCGAGGAGAGTTAAGGAGGGACCGCGTATGAGGGAGTGGCCTGGGCATGGGGAGAGCAACGAGAGACGTTGTAGCACTCTGTGACTACTAACAGCAGGAAGCTGCTACTGTCCCTAGGCCTGAGGAGGTGACAGGAGGATCACCTGTCACCATAGCCACAGGTTAGGGCTGCCTAGTAGGAGGCATGGCCTTCACCAGAGGAACCCAGTCATTGCTGATCCAGCCTGGCAGAGAGGCAGCCGGGAGAATACAGGCCCTGCCCTGCCCTCCTGCCGTGCATGTCCTGCTGCTGCTGGACTTTGGCCAAACCCAACTTGCAGGGGGAGGACAAGGAGCCCCTCGTGCAGCCCCTATAGGTCAGCCTCCCACCCAGAGCAGGGCGGAGAGTGATGGAGCTGGACTGGAAGGGCTGCCCTCTGCCTTCTCCTCGGAACACCCTGATGAATCCAGCCCAGAGAGGCCTCTCTTTCCTCTGAACTCCAAAGCCCTCCTGGTTTGAATGCACATTTGGCCTTGAGTAGCTGTGATGCTTCTTAGTGTTGCGCTGCATGGTTATTGCTGCCTTGTGTTTTCAGTTTGTATCATGTCTCCCGCTTACTGTGGAAGCTCCCTGAGGCAGGGGCCTGAGCCTATTCTCTTTGTATTTCTCATATGGAAACAAGTAAATGTCCTGAATGTCTTGGTGGTGTTAGCTTTGAACATTCTGTCCCCTTGTTGCCACTCCACCCCCGCCCTCAACCAAAACACATACCTCCAGGGTGTCAGGACCTGGACCTGCGGTGCTGGTTGATTTTTCTTGGGTGGGGGTGGGGGGGGTGGATACTGACATAAGAGTGAAGATACTGAGGGTCCTGGTCCTGGTTTGTGGAGATTTCACCAAGTGCAACAGGCAAGAGCACAGGAGGAAGCAGAGGGAAGTGGATGCCCATACTCGGGAGGAGCTGGGCGAGGGATGGGAGCTGGGAGCATGGGGCCAGGAGGACCCAAGCAAGTGAGTCCCCCAAGGGGGTCATTGAAATGGGCGGGAGGGGCTTGAATGCAAGGTTAAAGAGGGTGCCAGATACAGTCTAGCCCTCCACTATCGAATAGCCATGTGTGGCTATTTAAATTTAAATGAACTAAAATTGAGTAAAATTAAAATTTTGATTTCTCAGGCACATTAGCCACTTTGCAAGTGCTCTACTGTGTTGGCCAGTGCAGATGAGGGTATTTTCATCATTGCAGAACCTTCTAGCATACAGCCTGGTCAAGAACATCCTAGAGATTTTACAGTCCCCATGATGTGAAAAACTCACATATTTGTTTGATTTGATTTGATCTTATCTGTCCTGATGTCAAACATACCTTGCTCCCAACTTCATCTTTGCTAGTGAATAATTGTGTGATGAGTCCCCAAACCGCAGTTTTCCCATCTAGGAAATGAGGATAACAACAGAGGACTAATTACACTGAGGATTCAAAGGTGTCTTGAACGGCCACGGATGCATAGGAGCAGCTCTCTAATAACACCGCTTTCCTCCCTGACGACAAGGACGCTAACCAGCACCTATGAGAGCTTGTTCAGTGGGCGCCGTGCTGAACAGTCTATGGAGATTGTTTTATGTCATTCTCACAGTCACTCTGTAAGAAGATAGTATCGTTGTTCCCATTTTGCAGATGAGGAAATGAAGCTTTGGTGAGATTAAAACAGTCGCTCTGTGTCACGCAGTGGTGAAGCCAAGTTTCTCTGTATTTGCTTAAAACCTGTTGCACGTTGTTCTCTGCTGTTTCCTGTATCTTATCTTCCCTCCCAGGCCATGCAGAACATCATGTTAGGCTTCATTTGGATCTTACAACATGCCTAGCACGGGCCCTGGACTGATGTCTGGTTGCTAATTGGTGTATCAATTTTGATGAAGTTTAGTGAGAACATTTAAAATGTCTTCAGCACTGATTATTGACTTTAACATTTATTCCTCTGTGAGGGTCTTGGAAACACATCCGGGAGTGCTCAATCTCCATCTTCAGTTCGGGGCGTTGCTGGCAGAGGGCTACAGATCCAGATTTCAGAACTGCCAGGCTCTTGGGTAGAGAAGGAAAAGGCTGGTTTCTGTTTGAGGCAACTTTTAAAACACAGAAAGAAGGTCATGGAGGTCTGCTTGGCTTTGAATGTAAGCAGCATTAAGTTGGTGTCTGGTGTGTCTTTGGGTAAGTCACTTATATTCTTGGGATTTCAGTTTCTTCACCTGATAGGGACAAGTCCTCCCTCTCCTGGTGCTGGGTCTTGAGGACCGAACGGATCTGTGAGACTCTGACCCAGTGCTGGGATGTGCGCCGATAGCAAACGTGCTCTCGTCCCCCACCCCAGGAAGCTTCCAGGTCATTCTGACCTCTTTGTTTGGTAAAAGAGAAGGAACTTTTATTGTCTGGACCACACATTTTTAAAGAAACTTAAGGTGTGTGTCCAGGAAATGATGCTAATTATGTTAATTTCTGCCTTGACTGGTAGATCACACATATATTAAGATAAACTAGAACTGCAGATGGACGAGGAGACGCCAAAACCACCTCTCAGTGCTGGGCTCTGGGCTCCCTCCCTCCCTGCCTGCCTGACGCAGGTGTCCCTGAGTCCCCATGGGGTCTGCGTACTGGGTTCTGGTTGAAGATACGAGGGAGGCCTGGGGAATTCCTGGGCTGGCGCTGAGATGATTTAAAGGAAAGAGAAAACCGTGTGAGAACCTGTGTAGTTTGGGGTGCGGAAGAGGTGTCGAAGCACTGATGGCATTGACTCAAAGTGCTTCTGCGGCCTGAGGTTATTAGGTGGCACCAGCCTGAAGAGACACCCGGGGTTCACCAGCCTTTGCCAGCCACCTGCTGCCTCAGCTTCTCAGCAGGCTGCTGTCCGTTTCCGCAGGGAGACAGTTCTCTTGTTCCCTCTGGTGAATCCGGCATGAGCTGGTCTGTCCCCGGGGTGTTATTTGGGGTCCGTGGGGGATTCTGAGCGTCCCTGGGGGAGACACTATGTGACTAAGTGTTAGACTCAGTGACCTCATCTCCAAGAACGCTGGCGTGTGGCAGTTTGGCACGGAAAGTCCTGATGTTAGCTCGACCCCCTGGGCTCCAGGCTTAGCCCTGTCAGTCATGAGCTGTGCCTCGCCGGGCAGGTACTTCACCTCTTCGATATTTTTGGAGTGTCAAAGTTTTGTATTGGGTTTTCACCGTAGTTATGCCTTCTCATGCTCACAACGAGCCTCATGTAAGTGATGGTATTCCCATTTCACAGGTGACGCGAAGCACCGAGCCTTGGAGAAGTGAAGTGACTTCCTCCTTCCCTCCCCCCTACCTCCCTGTGTCCCCACCTGATCATTCTCACTCTTCCTTCCAAACACATTGTAAGTGACTGTTGCCTTCACCTACATTACTAGCTTTAAATATATTTTTGGGTTCAAAGACACCTACTTGGACCGCTTTCCAGCCTGCACCCTCGGGCCACGGGCCAGCTCTCTCTTCCAAGGGAAGGGGGGCGGCCCTCGCCGAGGAGTTCCCTTCCTCCACAGAGTCGGACACCCTGTCCTCGCAGCCAGTTGCTCCCCTCCCGCCTGATTGCGGAGCCCTGGGCGAAGCTGCACATGCGCCGCAGGGGAGGGACCTTGTGGCAAGGCCTGTCCTGGAGGAACAGCTCAGGAAGCTGGTTGATGGGCGGTCACCACCAGGCTTGGCCACCACCCAGACCCCCTTGGAGCAGGAGATCAAGGCTTCAGGCTCCTTTTCAAGGACACAAAACAAAGCAGTAGGGAGGAGCAAAAAGGGAGCCTTTTGGAAGCAGCCATGCCTGTCTCTTGCCCAGCCTTGGGGAACATTTTGCTCTGAGAAAAATCTGATTCACAGAGTGGGTCTGGGATTGGGGGCTTCGAAGGCAGGTTGAGGGGCTCAGTAACTATCGGCGAGTGAGCTCATGGGAAAACTGTCCCACCGGCTCTGAGATGACCGTGGGAACCCCAAATGAATTTGCTTTTACCTGTCTACCAGCAAAGGGGTGGCGAGAAAGTCCTGGCGCTTCCCCCTCCCTCCTCTGTTCCCGAATTGAAGAAAAGCTGGACCATTTGTCCTGCTCTGGTGGTCGCTCCTTCAGCATGTCCCCGCGATGGCACTTAGGAGGGTCTAAGCTGAGGGGTCGGCACCCATAGAGGGGGTTATTTCAGCCCCCCCCATGTCAGTGGGAGCTAGAAACCGAGCCCTACCCCCAACGAAATGAAGTCCACACCCCCCAGTTTGTTTCTAGGGGAAAGCGCTTAGATCTCCCTCCTGTCAGGGCTCGGTTTTCCGCCAGCCTTGGGTCTGCGCCTGAAACTCCCGCCTTGCCCGCAGCCTCAGCTCTCCGCCTCTGCCCTGACCTCTACGTATCTAACGCAGGAATTTCTTGTTCTTGCAGTTATAGGCGATGGCCCAGTGTGGAGAGGCAGGAGGCTGACTGAGGAGTGGGCCCAGAGAGGGGAAGGGACTCACTCAAGGTCACACAGCTTGCAGCAGGGCGGGGACAGACTTCCTCTGACACCCAAACCAGGACATTTTCCTCCAAGGCTCCTCGCCCACCACAAGTTGCTTTTGCGTGCAGGCTGGTAGCCCCAGGCTGCCTTCTCAGTGCCAAACGTCACCCCCTAGAACCCCTTGACTTTTTAGACCTCACTGAGAACAAAAAAACCATCCAAGGGAAAAAAAAAAGCATCAAAGGAAAAAGAAATGTAATATAGGCCTGCACCGTTCCCCAGCCCTGACCTAGACACCATCGTCGCGCAAATCGGTATCAGGGGGTTTCCACAGCCTGCTCTGATCGGGTTGCTCTGCACGGGCAGGCGTGTCTGGGCATGGCGCCCGCCCGGTGTGTTCGTGGCTGCTGTACGTGTGTACGTCCAGGCAGAGTGTCTCCGGGAGTGCCGCGGCGTTATTTGTTTTTCTCAGGCTATTTTCATGAAGGCGCTGGCCTCCCAGGGACTTAATTGTAGCACATGGAGGTTATCTCCCCAAACCAAATTTCATCTCCTGTCAGGCGGCTGGAGCCAACCCTGTGGGCTGTGTTTGCAGCAGTGAGGACCTCACCTCTCCTCCCTCCGCTCGGAGATTAGGCTGGCCGGGTCAGCTCCGCGCCCAGGCTCACCTCCTGCAACGCGGCATGAGAGGAGCCGCCACCCTGCGGCTCTTGCGCACCTCTCTGCAATGATAACTCGGGCTCCAGCAATCAGGGGCGTAGACTGCCTTCGTCACGTTTATGTCCCTAGCACCTAGCCCAGGTCCAGCTCAGGGCACAGGAAGGCCTGTCAGATTAGAATCTATTTCCATATACTTTTTTTTTTTTTTTTTTGAGGCAGAGTCTCACTGTGTTGCCCGGGCTAGAGTGAGTGCCGTGGCGTCATCCTCACTCACAGCAACCTCAGACTCCTGGGCTCAAGCAATCCCATTGCCTCAGCCTCCCGAGTAGCTGGGACTACAGGCATGTGCCACCATGCCCGGCTGATTTTTTCCATGTATTTTTAGTTGTCCGATTAATTTCTTTCTATTTTTAGTAGAGACGGGGTCTCGCTCTTGCTCAGGCTGGTTTCGAACTCCTGAGCTCAAACAATCCTCCCGTCTCGGCCTCCCAGAGAGCTAGGATTACAGGCGTGAGCCACCGCACCTGGCCTATTTCCATATACTTTTATTCCACTTGGGTTCCTCTACTCCCCGGCTCTGGGGCCTGCCTTTTTTTTGCCTCTGCACTTTTGCTCAAGCTGTTCCCCTGCCTGGAATGCCTTGCCGCCGCGCAGAAGCTTGTCAACTGTGCAGGACCGATTCCCCCCATGCTAGACGGCTTGCTTCCTGAGAAAAAGGGTTGAGCTAACTTGTGCTTGTAGTCCTACTCAGAAGGGGCCCAGCACATTTCCGTAGCGTGAATGAATGAATGAAACTCTGAACTGCCCCTAATTTTAAGTCCTTCTCTGAAACCCCCTATCCCATGGAGCTCTCCCCGCTTGTTGGGCTCACCTTGTGGGTGTCCTCTTGGCTCTTGGTCTCCACCTGATCGGCTCTCTTGCAGAAATCCTTCTCTGTCTTCTAACACCGTTTGTCTTATTTTCTCCAACTGAACTATGTCCAAAGCAAGTCCTAGAAGAAGGGCTGGGTGGCACCCTGCCCAGGTCATGTGCAGGGGGGCCAGCTGGGGCGGAAACAGACAGGTAGAATTGTGGGTCCAGGGAGAAAAGGAGTCGGGTCCTGTATACCTGCTCAGACAGGTGTGCAGCATGGGTTTTAGAGCTCAAGTCAGCTGGTTTTCCCACCCAGAAGGTACAGTGTTCCCAAGGGCTGGCAGTGACTGCGGAGCCAGTGACAGTGTGCTGGCTGTCAGGGCGCAGGTCCCAAGGCAAAGACGGTGACTCTCACCGGGAATGGGCTGCTCTGTGCTGGGCCTGTGGGCTCGTGATCAGCAGGAACTGGCAGTGGCCGGGCGATGGCCCCAGGCCTGCAGGTGAGTCCTGTCACTAAAGTAGTCAGGTCACTAGAAGCTACTTGAAGGCTGGGATCATGTCACCAGCCCATCCCAGTGTTTGTCCAAGTCCCACTGGATCAGAATCTATGGCATGGGACCTAGGAACCTTCATCTTTAACAAGCTCCCAAGGTCCTGCTTAGATGCACTAAAATTTAAAGACCCCTGTCTCCTGCTCGTGGTCAGACAACATAAATATTTCATACGATTAAGATTGGCTTATATGCCACTTGGGGTTCCTCCTTGCCCCTTGAGATCGGGTAAGATTGGCTCAGACCCCCGAATTCCTCCCCCATGGAGACCCAGGGACGCCAAGATTTCTGGGCCTCTCCAGGGGCTACACACGCGATTGGCTCCTGCTGCCTCAGACTCTTGCTTCCGCACTTACTGTCTTCATCCCACACCTCCCGGACCCAGATGGGAAGCTCAGCCTCTTCTCATTTTCCATGTAACAATCTGCTGGCACAAAGCATTCGTGGGTGAGGCAGATTTATTTGAAGATATGGGGTGGGGCGTGGGTGGGGATGAAGGAAGGATTTACATCACTGCAATGCAAACAACTTCAAGTTGAACATGAGATGTTCCCATTCTTAAAATGCCTTTCTGGCCGCTCCACCGCCGGACGCTTCCCTCCGGCCTTTCACTCCAGGCAGCTACAGCTTTGTGTGATCTTGCTGCTCCCCAGTTCCCCCCTTCTCTGGTTCTGTCTCTCCTTTCCCCCCTTCTCCCCTCCTTCCTTACAGAGCAGGTTGGCCTTGGCCCCACCGCCTTGGCTGAGGTATGCACCACGTGCCTTCAGACCTCGTCTGCTCTTGAAGGTCTCTCTCCAAAATCTAGATCGTTTCCTCCTTAGAGGAATCCCTGTACCAGCTGTAGGTAAGACAGCTTCACCTCTCACCTGGATGTGGACCACTGAAGCCGGAAGGGATCTGAGATCACGAGTCAAACTCTAAGTCAGACGGTCATTGGCCGGGAGTCTCTGGCAGGTGACAGGCAGAGTAGAAACCAGGGTAGCAGGATGCTCAGGTCAATCTATGCACCCTCGAGTTCGAGAATCACCTGTCCATCAAGGGGACTTGAAAACTCAACCCAATTACGTGACAATAAACCTTATGAGAGAGTGAGCATGAGTCATTTATACTGTAGTATAAATTAGCCTCGGCCCCTGGCTCTCGTGCTGGGGCCTCTGTTGACTGATTGATTCCACGAGCAGCTCAGGACACCAAAGCGTCCTCGCACATGCAGCAGGGCTTCGGGGTAAGACTGCATCGTCCACACAGATTCACTGGTGACACTGGTTGGGATTTCTTTGTCACCCACCCTGACTCAGAAGTTAACTCTCCTGAGCACAGCCCTTCTGTCTCTGCGCGGGGCTCGGGCTGGGAGACAGAGATGGGATGCCAGCCCAACTTCTGCCTTTAATATGCTGCTTGATCTTGGCCATGAGTGGTCTTCTCTTTGGGCCTCAGTTTACCCACTGTTAATAAGAGGTCTGTTTTGGGCACTGTCCTAGTGATTTGCAGAAATGTCTCAGGAGCCTTCAAGGGCTGGCACACATGACCCCAAGTATGTGTGTGGGGTGGGGGTGGGGGATTCAGCCCCCACTCCCACGGGAGGCTGCTCTGCTCATGTCTGTTCTAACAACTGGGGTTTCATAAGGGCGTCTGATCAAAGAGAGATTCCATTGCTTAAAAAGTACTTGAGAACCGCTGGTCTAGCTGACATTTGGGGTCCACGGCTCTAGTGACCTGTGAGCCTTCATGGTTGTGGTGAGGAGGCTGCCCTGCAGGGCTCCGCGCGGCTGTGCCTTCCATGCGGACACCATTAGCAAATGGGGACATCCACCGAGAGGCACCTGGGGAAGCTGGGCAGGTCCCCACCGTGGCGGCTGTTTTGGGGACTTTCTGAGTATTGGTAAGTGTGAATCAGGCCCCAGATTTTCCGTTTCCTCTGCTCATCACACCCCTTCAGAAGAGTGTGTAAGTGTGTGCTTCAGCAAAATGCAGGTGCTAAAAGTTCCATGGCTCCAAAAGGGGTGTGGGAGAGAGCACAGGGCTGGGCCCAGATGGGCACCCCACTTTTCCACTGTGGGCGGTACTCTGAGGGTGAAAAACCTTTTCTGCCTGCAGCCCTTCTGAGGGTCAACTCCCTGGTCGGCCGTGTGCTCCAGGGCTGCTGAGCGTCTCCTCTCGTCCTGAGCGTCTGAGTTTGGAGCAGCCGAGGCTTGTGCAGGCTGCACCCGTGTTGGATCTGGGCTCTGCTGGCCGGCCTGTGTGGTCCTGGTCCCGGCCCATGTACAGATGTAAGGCTGGCCACTGTCGCCTTCCTTCGGCCTCATTCCAAGGTCATACGAAGCAAGACGGTGTATGCCCAGCACTTCAGAGCGCGCCCAGCGCTTTCCTATGCACGCCCTCATTCGACCTCACACAGCGCTGAGAGGCAGGCAGAGCAGGGACCCCTGCGAGGCCACGGCAGAGTCACGCGGGGGATATGACCAGGTCTTTGGGTTCTGAGTCCGGTGCTCTTTGCTCTCCACTCCACTCCGCCACCTCCCAGCCTCGGCTTCTGTCCTCAGCCTCGTTTCAGATTTCTCTATCGTCATTAAAGACGTTTTCTCGGCACTTCTCACCCAGCTTAAGGTATTTGTTCCTATGGTCATTCATTCATTCACTCACTCTCTGAATCACTCACTTGTTTATATACTCACCTCACTTATTCAGTCGCTCACTCCATTCATTTAGCCGTTCATTCATTCACGTATTCATTGATTCCAGGCCTTGTCGAGCACTTCCCATGTGCTCAGCTGACGGTAGGTGCTTTAGGGAACACGAAGAATGCTAAAGTGTGATTCCTGACGTTGCGAAGCTTATGCTCTAGCTGAAGAACAATGGAAAGGCATGTGATAGGTGATTTCGTGGCCACAGAGGATATATTCTCATTATATTAACAATGGCCGGATACTTTCCGGGCAGGTCTAGTATTTTTATTTGTTCTTACTATTAAGAGTTAATAGATGTTGCTTATTCTATGGCTTCCAGAAGTCCCAGATATGTGGGAGGTGCCGTGCTGAGTTTTAGGTCCTCTTGCAGCGCTGGAATCCCGGGGCTCTGTAGGAGCTTAGAGAAGGGAACGTACTGACAGTTGGGGTGGTCAGGGAAGGCTTCTTGGAAGAGGTGGGAGTTGAACTCAGCTTGGGAGGAGTTTGTGAACATGAAGAGGGGAGTGTAGGCCAAGGATGGTGGGGGGGGCAGGAGTGAAGGCCCCGCCCATTCAGGGCTCTGGGTTGGTAGCCGGGCAGGGCTGCCGGAGTGCGCGCGTGCATGAGTGTGTGGGGGTGGGCGCCAGCCCTGAAGCCGAGCGCAGGGGTGGGTGGTGGGCTGGGCAGGGGCTTATGTGCAGGGGCTGTGGAAGCACCCGCCCTCGGCCAGCTGCCCTTGACTATTGGCTTTGCGTCAGCCATCCCTGAGGGGTGAGGGGACAGCAGCTCTCAGCAAATTTCCTTCCGGCTCTGACAACAAACGTGGGCTCTGCTGTTTGAGTGGGTGCTAAGATGGCTTTCGCCTCTTTCAGCCTGTGGCAATACGACCATTAGCAAATGCTTTTTTCCCTCTCCTTTTTAATTTTTTGTTTCTTGTAGGCAAGAGAGAGTGAGAGAGAATAACTGTGAGTGGAGCAGGAGAAAGAGGTAGAGAGAAGACAGCAAGAGGGAAGGAGCAAAGGGAGAGAGAGAAGAGAACAGGGGGGAAAGCAGAGAGGAACAGAAGAACGAGAAAGGCCAGCGCCATCTTCTTGATCCTCTCTAGAGCTTTGACTATTTCTTGCCAAAAATATTTGGAATAAATATCTGGATTCCTCAGAACCAAAATGCCCTGGAGGACCAACTTTCTAGGGTTAATTACAAAGTCTACCGCCACTCCAGATGGCTGTTTCTGCTTCCACAGAGAGGCAGGGAGCAGCGTCTGGGACCTCTCCTTCCCGCGGCCCCCTGTCTGCTGCGTGTTGCCACGAGCACCGTCTCCACGTGGAACAGAACCTCTCACGTGCTCCGTGCGCAACAAGCACAGCCATAGGTGGTGATGGCAGCAGTTGTCATAGAAATGCTTCTCTCATCCCACCACAGTGACCGTGAGGACACTCATTCTTGAGGAAAAACAATATCCTGCACACACACATCCCCTTAAAAAGCTTGAGATAGAAGATATTTCTTTAACCTGATAAAGAAAGCGTATCTTAAAATAGGGATAAGACAAAGATATCCTCTATCAACAATACCTCTGAAAAAATTTTCCTAAAACTTCCAGCCAATGCCAAATTTTATAAAGTAGAACAAAAAAGCACCTTAACTACTGAAGATAAGAGAAAACTATTGGTTTTAGGTTATTTAATCACATATCTAGAAAACAAGAAGAATCAATAGAAAAACTCTTAGAATTTCTAATAGAGCTTGGTAAAGTAGGCAAACAAGGGGTAACCCTAGAAATCTCGGGGCACCATATCTCTCAGTTTTAGCAGACAGTTGTACTAACTTTGACTCCAGAAATATTGAAGAATCACATGGCTCTTAACTGTAGGCTTTCTGAAAAGGGCTTGTCATGCCCAGAGGTTTTGAACATCCTTCTGCATAGAAAGTTTTCCAAAAATTCTCTCCAGACATTCTTTCCTCTCTCTAAAGCTATTAATACATGGTCATGGCGGCAGCTAATACATCGTCACCTCTCTGTTCAGAGGGTTCTTTCATCGCTGCCACCTCCTCTTCCACCTACCTTCTGTCCTTCACCTTGTGGATCCCACTGCCCTGAGTCCGATCAGGTGTCCCTGTGACTCCTGGTTGTCCTGCACCCTCATTGAGGAAAAGACTGAACCCCCGGGAAACATAGCTTTTCTTTCCCCGTGACAAATTTTCTTGTGAATAACCACTGAGAATGTTGCTAGTGAATATATTTTCCTCTCTGATACATAAGACAAATATACAAAAATCAATAACTTTCTTATATACAATTATCAGTGTAAAGATAAAAACAAACAAAAACATAAACTACCTCTGAATGACTCTCAGTGAGAATTGTGTGAACCTTTCATAAAGAAAGTGACAAGGCCGGGCGCGGTGGCTCATGCCTGTAATCCTAGCACTCTGGGAGGCCAAGGCGGGAGGATTGCTTGAGGTCAGGAGTTCGAGACCAGCCTGAGCAAGACTGAGACTCCGTCTCTACTAAAAAAAGAAAGAAATTAGCTGGGCAACTAAAAATAGATAAAAATTAGCCGGATGTGGTGGTGCGTGCTGGTATTCCCAGCTACTCAGGAGGCTGAGGCAGGAGGATAGCTTGAGCCCAGGAGTTTGAGGTTGCTGTGAGCTAGGCTGATGCCACCACACTCTAGCCCAGGAACAGAGCGAGACTCTGTCTCGAAAACAAACTAATCGGACAACTAAAAATATATAGAAAAAAATTAAGAAAGAAAATGACAAAACTTTAAAAAACTTTGTTAGTTTTGTGTAAGAGAAAATTTTAATAAGTGGAGAAATATAATGTGTTCTAGCCTGGGGAAAAGGAATAATGAAAAAGACATTAGTTTTTCTTGAATTAATACATAGGTAGATCTAGCAAAAATCTAATCAAAATCTCAATGGAAACTTTTGGTAATTTGACAAAACAACTTTACAATGAATCTGGAAGAACAAGAAGTTAAAAATAGCCAAGAAACTTTTGATAGAACAAGAAGACAAAATTCCCTTTAACATATATTGAAATATATTTTAAAGCTACAGCAGCCATACAGCACAGTATTGGCTCAAGAACAAGCCAGCATCTGTTGGACGTGACGACTACTCTAAAGCCAACCCTACTGTGGGTACAAAAGCAACATGGCATAAAAAGAAGCATCACAACTCAATGTGAAAGGGTTGTATTAACAAATGGTGCTGAGAAAATTAACTACTCAGAAACAATCATTTTAGATCTTTAGCTTTTTCTCAAGTAAATTCCAGATAAATTACAGCATTAAGCATAAGAAACCCCATAACAATAGGTGAAAATTTAAGTGAATATTTCAATGACCTTAGAATGGGTATCACCCATCTAAACTTAACAGCAATTGGAGAAATCACAAAGGAAACTGTCAATAGAACTGCCTGCCCAAAACTTCTAAATATGTATTTTTTAAAAAGAAACTATAAAAATAAAGAGGTAAATGACAAATTGGGAAAAATATTTGCAATAGGTATAGTAAAAGGCTAACAGCCTTAAGATATAAAGAGCTCTTACAAAGCCTAAAGAAAAAGACTAGCACACCAGCAGAAACATTGGCAAAGAACATTTACAGATTAAGGCACACAAATGGCTAACATTTGAGAACATGTTCAGTTTTACCATTAGCCAAAGAAATGCCAAATAAAACAATAATAAAATCCCATTTTCACTTGCCCGGTTGTTAAGATTGATGATGAAGGTGATGATGATGATGATGACAAGTGTTAGCCACCAGGTGATGAAGCTGGAACATAAATTGGCATGACCTG
>NW_012155507.1:254392-260237 GCF_000956105.1 Propithecus coquereli | reverse complement strand
AAAAAACAACACAATTAAAGCTCTGTGCATGTGTGTATGCATATGTGCAAGCGTGTGTAGTGAATCTCAATCTCCTACTTTTCTGCACGTAGTGAGGAGAACCAGAATTAATATGAGCTGTTACTTAACTTCATGCCTTCCATCCCTCACCTGTAAGATGGGATCATACGCTTGACCGTCAGGGCTGGGTGAGGACGAAATGAGGTATCCTATATGAACATGACGTTGGGTCTGATTTTTCATGCGTCTGTATCTTCCCTCCTCAGGGAGGCTGGATTTTCCTAAGAGCAGGAACTGTGCGGCTCCTTGACCTATGAAAGGAGGTGTTGTACCCTTAGATGTTAAGGATGGGGCTTGCAGCGGTGTCTGGCTGCACGTGGGTGCTTAATGAAGAGTGAATGGGGAGATGGACTTAAGGGCAGGCTACCTGCATACAAGACAGGCTGGGTGACCAACTCGAGATGGTGTCCCCAGGACTTCCGCCACTGGCCTTGGAGCCATCAAGGAGGGAAGGTGAGAGGTGAAGGTAAAGTGATGCAGGAGGAGAGAGACCATAGCCTCTTTGTCCTCCTTGGACAGCCTGGGGGAGGATGGGGCTTGCAGCTCTTCTGTGTCGTGCTGAACAAGTCAGGGTCGTGGTCCCAGGAGCCCGAGCCTGGTCCTATGCTGCATGTTTTACCTGCATGATTTTATTTGGGCCTCACTTTAATCCTAGAAGGCTAGAATTATTATCCTCAACTTATACACAAAGCAATGGCCTTGGGGAGGGAGGAGCATTTGTCCAAGGTCACACAGTTTTCAAGAGGAAGAGTCAGGATTTGAACCCAGGTCTCTCTGACTCTCAAGTTCTTGACCTTGAAGCTATACTCTACAAGCATTTCTCTCCCTAAACTTCTCCCTTTAGTAGAAAGGAAAGAATCCACTTTTGCTGTGTGTGCAACTTGGGAGGAGTCTGGGCTCTGCTCCTAAATCATAGTCTCAATATGAGCGTTGTGGTGGGAATGGGCCATCAAGTGGTGACAGATCCCTGCCGTCCATCACGCCCCGCGGCACTCTGACACGCAGTGCTGGAGTGTAATCAGAGTGATGGTGTCCTGATCTATGGGGGATGTTCATCATCCCAGGGCTGGTACCTTGACATATTACCTTAGCTTGCTGTCAGCGGGACGGCCCCTTAATGTATTTCTGTAATACATCACGCACTGATCGTGACCAAGGAGGCCCAATGGCACCAGGCCGCTAGAGCCCTTTCCGGAGTCTCCCTGAGTTCTTGGTCTCTTAAATATTCATGTGTTTGTGAGTGTGTGTGCGCCTGGAGAGAGAGGGTTGAGAGGGAGGCAGAAACGGCGAGACAGGAGGATGAAGAGGAGATGAGAAGAGAGAGGCGGAAAGAGAGACGAAAAGGAAAAGAGGGAGGAAGAGATGGGAAAACAAAGGGAAGAGAGAAGAGAGGAGAGGAAATGATGGGAAGAGGGAGGGAGACAAAGATGTGGCGAGGAGGGAGGAAGCTATGGTAGAGAGGAGGGAGTGGAGCACAGGAGGGAGAGAAGATGCCGGGCAGGAGGAGGAAAGGAACAAGAAGAAACAGGGCCATGTTAAGGGGCGTGAAGACCAGAGAGCAGCAGGAGAGAGCAGGGCGGTGTCCCAGCCCCGGAGTTAAGCGCAACTGGTGTTGGAGGAGCCTTTTAATTTGGCCTTGGTGGTGGCCTTGCTCTCCTGGGGGCTGGCGGGGCTGTGGGAAGGGGTTTGGGGGGAGGCAGGGTTGCTGGAAGGGCCTGGGCCAGGACATGAAGGGGCACTTCGTGGTCAGCCAGGACCTTTCGCCTTCTGCCTCCATTGCTGCTGAGGTCACCTTGGTGGAAAAGTCCCCAAAGCTGCCTCTTCACCCCCAAACCCCCATGTCCACCTGCCCACTGGACATCTTCACTGAGACAGCCCAACGGCACCGCCAGCTCAGAGGACCCCAGACGGTGGTCATCACTCTTCCCTCGTCGCCCTCCTGGCTTCCCCAGTGTGACGACAGGCCTCGCCGGTCCCCAGCACGGGCATCTTGCCGCGTCGTTCTCACATGGGCGCCACACTCAGGCCTATCACTTTTGCGGAGTAACGTATCCTCTTGGGCTTCTTACCACGTTGTCTTTGCTTTGTTCGTTGTCTAGGTCCTCTGAAAGCACAGCGGGTCTGGAAGCTGACCCAGCAAGCAGGGACCGTTCCCTCTGGGGGTGGATCATCCATTAGTAATTTTAGCTCCTGTTACTTGTTCATCACTTTCGCCTCTGGTCCGTGAATACTGTACCTGGGAGCCAAGGTGAAGGTGCGACAGGGAAATAGGTGCAAACTGAGTAGCCAGGACAGTCTTTCAGAAGAGAAGTGGGGATCAGGCAGTTGGTTCAAGAATGAGCCCGTGCATGGAGGGCGTGAGCTGGGGCACCACCTTCATGTGGAGCCTGGCACATGGTCTGGTCTGGCCACCGCTGCTAAATAGGCTCTGTCAGGTCCTTATAGGGTTGAGGCTAAACTCCTTGCCTCGGCATTCAGGGCCCTGGACAGACTGGCCTCAGTGTTCTGCTCCCGTCCTGTCTCTCACTGCTCCCCCCACGCCGACCCCATTTCCTGCAGCCAGAGTCCCCTGCCTGTCGCCCCTGTGCCAAGGCTTTCCTGGGGCGCCTCGTCCCCTCCTTTCTTCCTATCTACATTCTACCTTTGAAGTCTCTCCTCTGCGGAGCCCGTTCTCTCCTCCTGCTCTGCCAGTCACGTCTCCCGTGGGCTTGGCTGCAAGTTATGTGTGTCCGTGTTTCATCTCCCCAGCTAGACTCTAAGCCCTCTGAGGGCAGGGACCACCTCTTCTATTTCTCTGTTACCCTTCCCGTAGGGGTGGAAGAAAGCCCTTCCTCATGAGCACACGCGAAGCAGCAGTCGTGTGAGTCCCGAAAGGAAAGAGGGACCAAGGTAAAGTCTTGCGATGAGGCGGAGGGGCCCTGGCCAGGCCTCTGAATGAAGTTCTTTTCATCACCGTGGGCTGCGTTTTCCTCCTATGGGAACTGAAGGGATGGGATGAGGTCTATGTCCTGTATTTAAATAAACCTAAGCTTTTTAGTTTTAGGTAGTTGTAGAGTCACATACAACAGTAAGGAATGGTACAGAGAGACCCTGCATAGCCTTTACCCAGCATTCCCAGTGGCATCGTCTTGCAGGGCTGTAGTGTAAGGGCACACCAGGATGCGGACACCAACACCAGTCAAGATGTGGAACGTGTTCGTCACCACCTCTTGCTCTTACGCACCCCCATGTTCTCCTCACCCTCCATCCCTGTCCCTGACTCTTCACAAGCCTCATCTGTTCTTCATTTGCAGGACTGTGTCATTCCGGCGTGTCGTATGTAAGGATGCAGCTGTTGTGAGTGCCTTTCTTCACTTGGCACGGTTCCGTGGATGTTCACCCAGGGTGTCGCACGCGTCGGTAGCTCATTCCTTTTTATCTCTGAGTCGTACTTCGTGGTCTGATGTACCGTGGCTTGTTTAACCGTTCCCGCTAAAGGACATCTGCAGAGCTTCCAGTTTTTGGTTAACACAAATAAAGCTGCTATAAATTTTCGTGCACAGGTTTTGGTGTGAACATAAGTCCTCATTTCTCTGGGATAAATGCCCAGGAGTGCAATTGATGGATCATATGGTAGATGCATATTAAGTTTTTAAAGAAACTGCCAGATTGTATTCTACAGTGGCTGTGCCACTTACACTCCCACCAGCGGTGTACGGGGGACCCAGTGTCTCTGCATCCTCACCAGTATTTGGTATCGTCACTGTTTTTGTCTTACCCATTCTGATAGGTGGATAGTGCTGTCTCACTGTGGTTTAATTTTCATGTCCCTGACGGCCAACGACGTCAAACATCTTTCCATGCACTTATTTGCTAGCTGTAGATCCTCTTTGATGAAATAGCTCCTCATGTGTTTTGTTCATTTGTAAATTGGATTGTTTGTTTTTCACTGTTGAGTTTTGAGAGTCCTTTATATACTCCAGACACAAGTCTTTGTCGAATATGTAGTTTGCAAGTATTTTCTCCCACTTTGTAACATGTATTTTCATTCTTCTAACAGGGTCTTGTGCAGAACCAAAAAGTTTTCATCCTGTTGAAGTCCAATTTATCAATTTTCCTCTATGGATTATCCTTTATGCGTCAAGTCAAGAACTCTGTCTAGCCTTAGAGCCTCAAAAGTTTTTGCTATTTTTTTCCTAAAAGTTTTGGAGTTTTGCATTTTCCATTTTGGATTAATTTTTATATAAAACAGAAGGCTTAGGTCAAGGTTCGATTGGTTATGTTTTGTGTCTGGATGATGTCCAACTGCTCCAGCACTATTTGTTGAAAAGGCTGCTTTACTCCATTGAATTGTTTTTGTGTGGGTCTGTTCCTGGTGTCCCTGTTTAGTTCTGTTGGTCTCTGTGTCTCTTCCTCTGCCGTTACTACAGTCTTGATTAGAGTGCCTGTGCAAGTCTTCAAATCTGGTAGACTGGTTTCTCCCACTTTATTGTTCTTTTTCAAAATTGTCTTAACTGTTTAAGTTCTTTGCCTTTCCATATATATTTCAGAATAATCTTGTCTATATCTACCAAAAAATCTTGCTGGTATTTTGATAGGAACTGTGTTAAACTTGTATATCATTTTGGAAAAGTTGATATTTTTACTATGTTGAGTCTTCCTATCCAGGAACACAGTGTGTGTCTTCATTTATTTAGTCTTTGATTTCTTTCATCAGCATTTTACAGTTTTCAGCAAACATGTTTTAACTCCTATATATGTTTTATTAGATTTATACTGTAAGCATCTCTTTTTCTTGAGCAATTGTAAATGGTATTGTGTTTTTAATTTTGGTGTCCATATGTTCATTGTTAGTATACAGAAATACAATTGACTTTTGTATATTTATCTTGTATCCTGTGATACAAGGTCACTGATTAGTTCTAGGAGAGCTTTTTAATTTTGTAGCATCCTTGGAATTTTATCTGTAGACAACCTGTTATTTGCACCACATAGGAACAGTTTTTCTTTTTTGATTTGTATGCTTTTTATTTCTTTTCTTGCCTTATTGCACTGGCTAACACTTCTAGCACTATGTTGAATAAGAGTGACGAGCATGGACAATCTTGTCTGTTCTCAGCCTTAGAGGCAAAGCATTCAGTCTTTCACCATTAAGTATGATGTGGCCGAAGGTAGTTTGTAGATGCTTTTTATCAAGTTGAGAAAGCTGCTCTTCTATTCCTATTTTTCTAAGAATTTTTATCATGAATTGTTGCTAAATTTTCTCAATTTTTTTTTATCAATTGATATGGTCATGTGATTTTTAAAATTGCACTTGTTAATATAGTTGATTACATTGATTAATTCTTTTCTTTTCTTTTCTTTTCTTTTTTTGAGACAGGGTCTTGCTCTGTTGCCCAGGCTGTAATGCATTGATATGATCATAGCTCACTGCAGACTTGAACTCCTGGGCTCAAGCAATCCTCCCACCTCAGCCTCCTGAGTAGCTGGAGGCACATACCTCCATGCCTGGCTGATTTAAAGAAAAAAGTTTTTGTAGAGATGATGTCTCACTATGTTGCTGAGGCTGGTCTCAAACTCCTGGCCTCAAGTGATCCTCCCACCTTGGCCTCCCAAAGTGCTGGGATTATAGACATGAGCAATTGCACCCGGCCTACATTGATTAATTTTCAAATATTGAACCAGTGTGCATCTCTGGAATAAACCCCACTTGGTCATGGTATATAATTCTTTTTACATATTGCTGAATTTTATTTGCTAATATTTTGTTAAGGATTTTTGCATCTATATTCCTGAAGGATAACTG
>NW_012155507.1:250774-252572 GCF_000956105.1 Propithecus coquereli | reverse complement strand
AAAATCTATTGTTTTTACCCATATTTATGCTTAACATGTTCTTTGTTTCTTCCTGATGTTCCAAGGTTTCTTCTTTTACAGTTTCCTTTCATTTAGAGAAAATTTCTTTAGTTATTCTTTTAGGATAGGTGTGTTGTTAACAAAGTCTTAGTTTTCCTTCATCTGTGAATACATTGATTTCTGTGAATATCCTTCGTTTTTGAAGGATATTTTTGTTGGGTGGAGGATTCTGGGTTGGCGCTTCTTTTCCTTGGCACTTGAAAAATATTGTGCCACTTTTTCATGTTTTCTGAGGAGAGATCCACTGTCATTTAAACGACTTTTTCTTCTATAGGCAAGGCATCATTTTTCTCTGGTTGCTTTCAAGATTTTTTTCTTTGTCTTTAGTTTCCAGACGTCTTGGCATTGATTTCATTGACTTTATCCTGTTTGAGGTTCACTAAGTTTGGGAAATTTTCAGCCATTATTTCTTCTATTATTTTTTCAGACCTGCCTTCTTTCTCTTCTCCTTCTAAAACTCTAATGACATGAAATTATGTCCTTTTTTATAGTCCCACAGATCTCTGAAGCTGTGTTCATTTTTTAGTCTATTTTCTCTTTGATTTTCAGATTGAGTAATTTCTATTATTCTATATTCCTGTTCACTAATTCTTTCCACTGTTCCCTCTATTTTACCGTAGAGCCTAATCACTGAGTTTTTAATTTTGGTTATTGTATTTTTCAGTGTTACAATTTCCATTTGTTTCTTGTTTATATCTTCTGTTTCTTTGTGGAGGCAAATGAAAAATTTGCTTCAAGCATGTTCATAATTGTTATCAAAATATTTTTATCATGGCTGCTTTAAAAATCTTTGTCAGATAATTTTCACATCTCTGTCATCTCAATGTTGGCATCTATTGTCTTTTTCCATTCAGTTTGAAATCTTCTTTCTTGGTATGATGAGTGATTTTTAAATTTAAACCTGGATATTTTTCATTAGATTATGAGACTCCGGATCTTATTTTGAATCTTCTAGTTCAGAAGGCTTTTTTTTTTTTTTTCATTTGACATTGCCATAACCAGATGGGGATTGAACAGAGGGGAGAGCACTGCCTTGTTACTGCAAGGTGGAGGTGGAAGTCCAGGTTCTCCACTCAACCCCCATTGCTATGTTAGAAGGGGACCCTCATTAGTGTCATGTGGGGATGGGAGTTCCAGCAAAGTCCACTGATTCCAAGGTGTGGTGACCTTGTTACTGCTGGGCAGTGGCAAAAGTCCTGACTCTCTACTAGGTCTCCTCCAACACCACCCCAGGGGGAAAGGAGAGGGAATACCTCATTACTACACGTGGGGTGGAAATTGAGGCTCCCCACCTGAACTTTGCTGGCATGGGTGGGGGTGGGGCCACAGTGTTCTTCTGTGCTGTTTGGCTGGAGTGGAGCAGTTATTGCTTAAATGTCTTCTCTCTTGTTAGGCTATCCTTCTACTTGCCCTTTGGCTAGAGAGAGCAGGCTTTTCTTGGGACTTTTCTTGCCTGTACTTATTGGAATTTCCAGGATGTTGGCTTCTTCAACTCCAAATCTGGGATGTAGTGACCACAAAGAAAATCCAAGGAACTCATCCTGTGTAGGTCCTTGGGTCCTGAGGTCCTAGCCTGTCTGCTTTCTATGCACCTTTCAGGATTCTCTTATGCTTGTCTAGTACATAATGTCCAAGGTTTTTTACTGTACTCGGCAGGGGTAATAGGGAAAAGTGCACCTACTCCATCTCCTGGGAAGCAGAGTAGATCTGGCTTTTGCTTTTTTTTTTTTTTTTTTTT
>NW_012155507.1:140201-249074 GCF_000956105.1 Propithecus coquereli | reverse complement strand
GGATTTAACCAGTGTAACCAACCAGTGCCGCGCGTCAGAATGGTGGTGGTGAGCTGACTCGGAAATGACAAATAAGCGCGATCTGTCTCCATGGCACCATCCTCTGAGCGCACTTCTTGTCACCATTTCAGACTCAATGAGTTGCTGTCCCCACCTGCAGTGCCCTGGGACCCCGGCCCTGGTGTGTGAGCAGTGTTCTCCCAGCCACTGGTCAGGGACAGACAATGAGATGTTGGTTCAGGGATATCTGTCAATGGACTTGCGCGTTTTCGTTGTTGTTGTTATTGTTATTTGTTTTGGTTTACTCTGGAAGTGCCTTTTCAGAAAACTGTGATTGCAGAGAAATTTTCTAGTGCTGTGGGCTGCTTCCCTGTCTAGGGCCTCAACCCCTGACCCCCTGCTGGGGTGTTCCTTTGCTGTCGGAGGGCCTTGCAGGCTCACAGGGACATGCCACAACCAAGAATCCCCCTGCCCTGCTCCCAGGCTGGAGCAGGAGGGTGAGGAGGTGCTGGAGCTGTGGACCCACCCTCGTCTGCCCCAGGGCCGTCCTGCACACTCTGCAGGGCTCGGTGGCCGGTGTCAGTTTGATGATTCATCATGTGCTTCTCTGTCCCGTAGTGGGGGAGCAGACAAAATCCTGAGTCTCTGAGTCATCTCAGCTCTTACTCCCCCAAAACGGCTCTTATGGATGACGCTCAGGCTGTGGGGGGCAGGCTGCCCTCTGAGAGGTGACTTCAGAGGACCGTCGTGTTCTGTCAATAAAAAAACAAATGCAGACTTCAGTAAGGGGAGATTTATTTGACAGGATTATTTCAAGAGAGCAGAAAGAGACTTTTGCAATAGGGAAAACGATCTGACCATGGGATCTGCAAGCAACTCAGCTTAGACAGAAAGAGGCTTTTCTCACGTAAGGAGGAGTGAACAAGGCTAGAAAGAACAGGCATGGGGAGGGGAGAGGAGAGCAGGGTGACAACAGGACAGTGGATCAGAGAATGTGTTACCCCGAGGCCAGCCTGTTCTCTGGCTGGGCATTTAGGAAAGGCTGTTCGCTGGCTCAGGCGGAAAAGGGTGGGTTAAAATTCAGAGGCCTGGGTGAAGGGGAGAGATTCAACCCAAGTTTGATTAACAAGTGCTTTGTTCCAATTGATTGATGGGAACAAAACAATTCAGCTAATCATTTATGAGACAAACGTGGGAATTTGAAGGGTCTCAGTCTGGTCTCGTCATAAGTTGACAAGGGAGCATCGTTGAGTCCTATCTAAGTCACATGGGAAGGGCCTTTCATTGCCTTTTTCTGGAAGAAAGCGGAGCGGGGGATTTCTTTAACCTTCGCTCATTTCCAGAATCACAGAGCTCAGGTAAAATTCAGTATTGTCAGCCCCGCCTGGGGTTTGAGATGGACCCTGCAGGAAACATAGACTAGACCTAGCATTTCTCCATGAGGGTGGGTTCCCTATGGGAGAGGAGAAGCTCCCTCTGTGCTCTGGGGGGCATGGGCCGGGGGCCGGGGGGCTCCCCAGGCAGCAGCAGAGTCCCTGGGTGCTGCTCCTAGCTCGGAGCTGAGCTTCCCCCCTCCCACTCCCCCAACCTCCGGCTCCCGGCTCCCGGCCGGGCAGCCGCCGAGTCGCCCCCTTCCCCGCCTGCCACACAGCTGTTTTGCCAACATCGCTGCCTGATTGTCTTTCAAGTGGCTTCTTGTAGCAGATGTTCCGGCTCCTTCCTGCCTCCAAACAAACAGGCGCTGTGTTGTCATTTGCTCTCCAGGGGAAAATCCCTCTGCTGCCACACATTCTTCTTGAGAGGTTCGGGGATGTCTGTGAAGTCTCTCCACGCTGCTCTTTGCCGGGAATGTGGCTCCAGATGGTGGCAGGGGCTCCTCAGGTCTTCCAAGGTGTGTGTGGCCCCTCGAGGGGTGTGGGGCGGGGGAAACACACTTTTAGCAGAATCAAATTCTCATCTGGGTGGTCCTCGCTTCTGTCAGTCTCAATCCTATTTAACCTTTTGAAAAACATCACCTTCTCGCCAACTCCGATTCCGAAGGACCCTCTGGGGTTTGTCCCCAGTTGAAAATCCCTTTTTGTTTGCAGTAGTCCCACCAACAAGAAGATCTTGTTGGGCTTGCTTTGGGAGGCTTGTGTTATGAAAGCAAGAGGTTTTTGGTTTCCGTTCTATGAACATGAAAGTCTAATAAGAATGTGTCTTTTAAAACACTCACATTTCATCTCCTCACCCCTACTGAGATTCAGGGCTCCTGGTGGCCTTGGCAGCTGCTCGAGGGGGTGGGCAGGATGACCTGTGCCATGTCAGGAAGGCCTTCTTGCTTCTCTAATTTGCTGTGTGCAAAAAGTTGCAGGCTTAGCAATTTACTCCTTGGAGGTAAGGCCTGAAGGCGCAGGGAACACAGACCTACGGCAGCCTGCAGACTGCTCTGGGGCGGTGGGGAGAGGCACACGCTGGGGCACACCTGGGGGGGAAGTTGGAGCATGGTGAAGACCTCAGGGGTGAGGTCTCCCTGGAACAGAGGACATCTGAGGACGCTGAGCTGGGTGGTGGCACGACAGGAAACGGAAGCCCTCCTGGGGTGGGCAGAGGAGTGCCCGGCTGCCGGCATGCCTGCTGGCTTTGGCCAGAGGGCTCTGGGCACTGGTACCAAACAGGAGAGAATGGCATGTGAAATGTGTTTGAGGGCCCCTCCCCAAATGTCCTGGCCTGTCACCCACTCTGCAATCCCGGGCCATTCCCCAGCTCTGTCATCAGAGTGCCCGTCTCTGCCCTGCTCAGTTCTGCTGTGTCCTGCCTTCCTCCACTGCGGCTGGCCCCAGCACTGCCCTGGAGGTGCGCGTGTCGCCACGTCTCCTGGGCACACTCCTGTGCTCATGTTAGCAGCGCAGACTCGGTTATCACCTGGCTCCGACGGCCCCTTCCCTTGTGGCCGGAGACAGGACCCTCTCCTGATCTTCCTCCTATTTCTCTGGCGACTCCTTCTCTGTCTCCTTTGCGAGTTTCTCCTCACTGACCTGCAAAGGCGCACATTTCTCAGTGTGATAGGGCCTCTGCCCTCCTCGTTTCTCTCCGTAGACCAGTGTTCCAAGCATGACAGACGGCACCCGCGTGCTCTTGGGTGAGTGCTAAACATTAGGCTCCTGAGCCCCATCCCTAGGCATATGTCTCAGTGGGCCTGGGACCCTAGAAATTTGCATGTTTAACAAGCACCCCAAGGATTCCTATGCCAGTAGGCCGTGGGACACACTTTGAGAAAGGTCTGCAGCGCACCACTGCACGGATGATCGCGCCCAGTCTCGAGCACGGCAGGGTGTTTGCATGCCGACGCCTCCCCACTCTGTATATCCAACTCAGACCCCCCCCACCCCCGGGAGCTCCAGGATTGTGTCTCCACCTCCGTTGGATACCAGCCGCGCATCTGACCCTGGACATCTCCGCAAGTGAACTCTTGATTTTCTTCCCCAAACCATCTCTGCTCAGTCCCATCTCAAGAAACGGAAGCACCAAGCCGCAGGGGCTCCTCGGAGTTCCCTTCCTGCCAATCTGTGCCCAAAACGTCAGCAAGGCCTGCCGGCCGTGTGTACCTTCAGAGCATTTCTCCACCTGCTGCATCTCCCCCTCTCTGTTGCCACTGCCACTCTGCTCCCAGCCACCATCGTCACTGCTTGGATGGCTAAATGGTCTCCCTGTCCTAATTTATTCTTCTACACTAGCTAAGGAGGAAGTATGACACACAGTGGACCCTGCTGCTCCTTTTAGTGGCTTCTGATTGCCTTAGAATGAAGTCCAAACTGTCCCAGCCCCTATGACATCTGGCCCCCTTCCTACCTCTCCCCCTCATCCCTTGTCACTCTGGGCCTTGCTCCCTGGGCTCTGTTCACATTGAATTTCTTTCTGTTCCCTGAACAGGCCAAACACTTTCCTGCCTCAGGGCTTCTGCACATGCTGTTCCCTCTGCCGGGAATGCTCTTCCCTGGTTCTCCAAGTGCCTCTGGATCCTCCCTATTCACTAGGTCTCAGCTTTCCTGACTTCCTTATTATTAACATTATTACTTTCTTCCTATTATTCTTGATCCTGGCAACTGATTCATTCTTTTGTGGTATTTTCTGGAAGCTCATAATTTGTAATTATATGTGTACTAATGCTCACTTATATCTTTTTTTTTCCTGTCCTTTTTATAAGCTAGTATGTTCTATGTGGGCAGGGACTGTGTCTCTGTTTTCCTTGCCTAGCACAGAGCAGCACTTGGCGAGCATTGGTTGAATGAATGAAGTTAATTTTATTTCATTCATTTATACCACTTAGCTGCATCCCTGTGATTCTACTGCACTCTGTTCTGTCCAACCTCCTCGAGTCAGTTCCACCTTGTTCTCGTCCGTTGTATCCTGTTCCATTCTGTTCCACCTGGTTCTCTTCTGTTCCATCCTGCTATCTTATGTTTCATCCTCCACATTCTATCCTGTTCCATCCCGTTCTATGTTGTTCCATCCTGTTCTTTTCTGTTGCAGCCTGTTCCATTCTGCACCACCCTGTTCTAGTCTGGTTCACCTGTTCAGTCTGTTCCATGCTTTTCTATTCTGTTTTTTCTTTCCCGCTTCTTTCTGTCTGTCCCACACTGCTCTCCGTGCTTCTATTCCATTACACCCCGTCCTACTTCACTCCGTTCACTCCGCTGTGGTAGATTTCATCCCTTTTGTCTCGCTCTACCACATTTCACCCCATGCTTTCCTCCAGATGTTTGCAATATCTGTCTCGTGCCCGGTCTTTTGCTAAGGCCCCACGAGATGTTAAGAGAAGGGGATGCCGTCCTGGGCCTGAGCTCACCCCTCTGAAGGGTGAGAAAGTGGCAGAGAGGGGAGAGACTGGCGTCTGAGTCTTAGCGGAACTGTGACGGGGAGGGCTCGCTTAGGAAGAGAGGGTGACAACTTGATAAAAAGCAGGGAACGAGCCCGAGTGTTGTGCTGGGACACTTAGGAAGGAGCCTAGGGTCAGGGCTGGCACGGAGTGCTGGGTAATGCGAGGCAGAGGTGTGAATGTAGATTACTCTTTTACTGGTTGACTTGGTGCTTTGATGTTTTCCAACAAGGGCACCCCCATGGTTCGGAATTGACTGTTGGGACACCATCTGGCCTGCTGCCATCAGGACACAAGGAGAGGCAGTGTGGGTCAGTGGAGTGCAAACTCTTGGACAAGCCGCTTAGCCTTTCTGAGCCTCAGTTCTCACATCTTTCCAATGGGGATAATAACACCTACCTTGAGTTTTGTGAGGATAAATAGCTTACGCTCCTGTGCAGAGAGCGGGACAAGCATTCAGCACAGTGCCTGAGCCATCACAGGTGCTCAGACAGTGTCCACCCTCTCCCACCTTGCCACTGTCTAGTCCATCCCAGTTTCACTAGGTTAGCTCTGAGCCTCACTTTTCCCAACTATGAAATGGGGACAATGTGCAACAAGCATGAGGTGTTAGACAGGCACTGCAGAATTATTGCTTTGAACTTAAAGGGACTAGATGCATGATCGATGTTTATTGATTTTTTTTTTTTTTTTCTGAGACAGAGTCTCACTCTTTTCCCTCGGCTAGAGTGAGTGCCATGGCGTCGGCCTAGCTCACAGCAACCTCAAACTCCTGAGCTCAAGCGATCCTCCTGCCTCAGCCTCCCGAGTAGCTGGGATTACAGGCATGCGCCACCATGCCCGGCTAATTTTTCTATATATTTTTAGTTGTCCAATTAATTTCTTTCTATTTTTAGTAGAGACGGGGTCTCGCTCTTGCTCAGGCTGGTTTCGAACTCCTGAGCTCAAACAATCCTCCCGCCTCGGCCTCCCAGAGAGCTAGGATTACAGGCGTGAGCCACCGCCACTGGCCGATGTTTATTGATTGAATGACTGACTGTAGCTCACCTATGCCCACCATAATAACACAGTGCAGGGCTAAACACACAAAAGGTGCCTAATAAGTACCCGTGGACACAAAATAAATGTAACAAGAATCCGAAATAGTGGAAGGTGGGTGACATCCTCTCCAAAGCAGCCCAGACAGGTGGTTGCTGGGACTGAGCAGATGAAGTTTGCACCAGACCTCCAAATATATTCAGAATCAAGGAATTAGGAGACAATGGAGGAGGCTGCCAAAAAGAATTTATCTCGGAAGTGGAGCTTGGGGAATAGCACTAATATTTTCGGAAATTGAAGCTCCAACCATGAAATTGCCTATCATTTATCATACATGGCCTCTCGAAGGGGAAACGGAAAAGCATTTAGTCTTATTGCTTTTTAAACACATGATTGCTGAGCACAGCCATCCAGGCTGTGGTTTCAAGAGCCGATGTGTCTGAAAGGATCTGGCCAGCAAGTCCCTCCAACATAATGCGGCTGCTCTCTGCAGACTGTCCTGTGTCAAGCGCCCTGAGCAACGCACGGTGAGGGTCTAACCCAGGCCAGGCTTGTGTGGTGCCGATTCTGGCATGCACAGCAACCTCCAAGTCCCCTGGAATTTACCCCGGCCCCTTCTTGATGCCTAATAGCTGTCTCACTATTACAGTCGTCCATACTTTTGGTTCCAAGCTTTTCTTTGAAAGGGTCCCACTGATGGCTTCCACTTTGACCTCTATACTGGTGTTTATCAAATTTCTCTCTCTTAGACCTACTGGAGACTCTAGGTGTCCATGTGCAATTGACCCCTGGGTCTCTCCACCCGAAATGTGGCATGTTTGAACTGTAGACACCATTCTCCCAAGCTCCCTGGCTTGGCAAAGGGATCCCTGTTGCCTTGACTGCTGGAACAGGCTCTGGGGCGCAGTCTCAATCACTCATGGGTGTTAGCGGCATGCAGGTGGCATTCCACTGCCACGTGGCTCATCATAGCCAATCTCCCAACTCGAGGCAGGTTCAGAACATCCACGCAAGTGGGTCTGAGGTCAGAGAACAAGAAGGGAGGCTGGGGGCCTTCTGCAGCATCTTTCGCACAGTGAACCCACTGTTTCCATTCGGACCGATGTCCATTTAACGTGGTGAGGGGACAGGAGGAGGGCATGGGCCAAAGCCCTCTCAAACCACCCTTCTGCTTCCGATAACCTCGCAAATGGTAAATTTTTACTGCCATTTACAGATGAAGGACCTGAGTCTGCAAGAGACTATGAAGGACCTGAGTCTGCAAGAGACTATGCAACTCGTCCAAGGCCACAAAGCTAGAAGTGGTGACCGTGAGACTCTCTCCCAGGTCTTCTGATATCCAACACTGTGTTCTTTCTCCCAGACTCAGGAGTGCCCAGGACAACGGCCAGTACGCCTGACCGGGAGTCGGAGGGTGAGCTCTCTCCCGCACGGCCACTGAAAGTATTCCCAGCTGCCGCCTCCTCTTGAGTGGGCCCTGGGGAAGGGGGTGTCTATGAGGCTGCACTCCCTGGGACCCCACACTCTCCCTGACCATCTGTGTGCTGGTGACACCCAGATCCCCAGCTCTAACCCCATCTCTCCACTGAGCTCGGAAAAGAACAGCCAGCTGCCTCCTGGACGCCTCTCCCTGGAAACCCTACGGGCACCACTGAGTGAGTACGTTTTTTTGGGAATTCCAAGTCCCATCCTGGTAGTCTTCACGTCTAGTTCGCCTCCACTTCCCTCCCACCAGAAAGGCTCTGTCTAATTAGGCTTTATTGATTCCCTCTCACATTGCTTCCACAATCGCCGCCCAATGGTTATGCAACAAACGTGTCTCTGCATTCTGCCAGGCGACTGTTCGTTTCTGCATTGTCCCTCATGAGGAAGTGGATGATTTTTCATCTTCCCAAACTGAGATTTTGTGCCCATTAAACAGTAACTCCCCCTTCCCATCCCCCCTCAGCCCCTGGCAGACACCATTCTGCTTTCTGTCTCTGTGAATTTGACTACTCTAGGTGCCTTTATAAGTGGAACCCTGCAGTATTTGTCCTTTTGTGACTGGCTTATTTCACTTAGCATAATGTCCTGAAGGTACATCTAAATCATAGATCAGAATTCCCTTCTTTTAAAAGGCTAACTAATATTCCATGGTATGTCTATTCCACAGTTTGTTTATCCATTGGTCCATCAGTGGACACTGGGTTTCTTCTACCCCTTGGCCATTGTGAATAATTTTGCTATGAACATATGGGTGTACAAGTATCTGTTCAAATCCTTGCTTTGTATATACCTGTACGTGGTTTTTCATTTTCTATTTTAACAGCCTTATTTGAGTATATGTTTACTAATATAAGAAAAAAATATACCTAAACTCTACTGAGTAGCACTGTATGCCTGGCACAGTTCTGGTTTCTTTAAATATTTATATTATTAGACCCACTGTAATCTCTATTTTGCCATTGGGAAATTGCTCTTTTTAGGAAGAAGGTGAAGTATCAATTATAATAAAGCCATTAACTAATTGAGCTGCCTCTGCTTTCTCCCATCCTGACACAGTCTCAGCCTGTAGCAATGCGACTCCGTCCCCACCCCCATGGAAACTGCTGTGGCGAAGGCCACCGGTGACTCCCGGTGTTGCCAAATCCGGCGGAGGACTCTAGCCCTCCCCTTACCTGCCACTGGTCTTGGCGCTCTTGACTGCCCATCCTTCCTGAACCTTCTTCGCTGCACCTGGGGCAGCACACTCTGTCCTGGGTTCTGGTTTTCCTTTCTCCTCTGTCTCTTTGAAGGGTCCTTTTCCTCTGTGGACCCTCAAAGGTGGGTGCTCTCCATGGCTCTGTCCCTGAGTTGCTTTTCTTCTCCCTTGACATGGCCTTTCCAGGTGACTCCTGACCTTCCATGTCACTGTGGTCACCGCCTCTCTTTCCTAATGACTCCCAAATCTGTCCCTTCAGTCCTGGGCCCCACCCTGAGCTTCACACTCGTGTGTCCTACTGCCAGTCTATCGCATTCCTCCCCAGACTGCTCCACAGTGACCACGACTTCAGCACGGCCAAAGGGGACCTCATTACGGCACCCCTCCCCCCAGCCGCCACCCAATCTTAGCAAATGACATCGTGGACCCAGCTGCCTAAGCCACCAACCGATGGCCTGTCCTCCAGTTCTCCGCCACACCTCACCTGTTCTGCCTTCTTGCTGCTTCCCAGGCCGATCCTTCTTTTTTTTTTTTTTTTTTTTTTTGAGACAGAGTCTCACTGTGTTGCCCCAGCTAGAGTGCCGTGGCGTCATCCTAGCTCACAGCAACCTCAGACTCCTGGGCTCAAGCGATCCTTCTGCCTCAGCCTCCCGAGTGGCTGGGACTATAGGCATGCACCACCATGCCCGGCTAATTTTTCTATATATTTTTAGTTGTCCGATTAATTTCTTTCTATTTTTTTTAGTTAGAGACGGGGTCTCGCTCTTGCTCAGGCTGGTTTCGAACTCCTGAGCTCTAACAATCCGCCCGTCTCGGCCTCCCAGAGAGCTAGGATTACAGGCGTGAGCCACCGCGCCCGGCCCCGATCCTTCTTTATTCCTTCTCTTCTCTCCCAGTTCAGGCCTCATCCTCCCTTGCCTGGAAGATTAGAACTGACTCTGGACTGGTCCCCTCACTCTAGTCTCCCCATATTCAGGTTAACCTTCCTCCACAGCGGCCGGATGGATCTATGTCAAACACAGCTGACCACGCCGCTTCTTCTGTACTTAAGGCCCCTGAGAGTCTCCCGGGTACCTGCAGAATTAATACATGATCTGAGCTCTGAGCATGGCATTCTCACCTCCACGGCCTGGCCCTCACCCCCTCTCCTGGCCCTTCCTCACCACCGCACGGCCCATCCTTCCGTGAGCGTGTGCCACGTGCCTGCGGGCACCGGTGGCGATGGGCAGGGTGCGGAGTGGGTGCAGCGCTGGCCGCACAGCGAGCGGGGAACACGGTCAGTCACCGAGCAAATGTAGAGTCACTTAGCTGTAGGATGGAAAAGGAGCTGGTGACAAGGGAGCACAGTGGGGTGGGACTGGGGGAGGGGGGGGCTCCACGCAGAGCGAGAGGCCAGTACCTGGTCTTGGCCAGGGGTGCTGCGCTCTCCACTCTGTCTCTGCTCCCTCCCCACTGGGTCAGGCCTTCCTCTTCTCTCCCCTGGTTCCCTCCTGTGCCCTCCTACTTGGTCTCCCTGCCTCCGCTCCTGACCTCCATCCCACCCCACCCACGGCTGCCAGAACGTCCTTCCTAACGCAGACCTGATCATCTTGCCCTCTGTGGACAACCCTTTGAAGGCTGCTCAGGAAGTGGCCAACTGCTTGGTGTGACCTCTGAGGCCCTTTAGTTAGGGTCTCTTCTCCCCGCCCTGCCCTCCTGCTGTTGGACTCCAGCTGTGCCCACTGCTCAGGAGTCCCCAGGCCAGGGGTCCATGTGCACATCTCCAGGCCTTGGGCCACGCCCCCTGGTCACCATATTGCCCCCTCTGCCGTCTTTGTTTCCTGCTCACACTCTGGGCCCATCTCTGTGGCGCTGCCTCCCCTTTTCCAGGAGGGCCGCGTGGATCTGGTTTCTACACCCTCAGGGCCCTCTGTGTCCTCCTGTGCGCAGCCTGATATATCACAGCTGGCCGTGGCCTCTCTCCCGGCCTTAGTGAGCCCTCTAGGGTCCGAAATGCATCTGGCTCACCTCTGTAGTGTGGCTACGCAAGGGGTCAGGCAGAGAGCACCCAGCAGCTGTTTACGGAACACAGGGTTCTGACTCTGAGCCCGATCCAGGAGAGAAGGCGTGTTCCTGCCCTCAGGGGGCTTCCTGTTCATCCCCGTCTGTCTGTCTGTCTCGGTGGCATTGGCGGGCAGCCATTGCTTCTCCATTTCCGCCTTACTATGGACCCCACTTTTATTTAGGGCAGCAACAGGCCCATCTTAAACAAATAAACAAACACACTCTACTTCCCAGATTCCCCAAAGCCACGGGTGTCCGCGAGACATGGCCTGGTCAATGAGCTGTAAGCAGAAGCCTCCTGGATGGGGAGCCCCGAAAAGTTACTGTTGTTGTGATGAAAAGGGACAAAAGTGCGGGCAGGCCCCATTTTCCTCTTTGCCCCTCCCATTCTCCCTGCCTGGAGGCTGCCGGGACACCCGCACGGGGCAGGTGAGAGGGAGCCGGGGTGCCCTGCAACGTGGGGAAGCCGCTGGAGGGTTGTACGCATGTTGTGAAAAGCCAGCTGTGGCCGCTGCCTGGGGAGCGCACTGGGCGGGGTGACAGTGGAGGCAGGGCTGGCCCGGGGGCCTCAGTCCGGCTGCCAGGTGCTGCTGGCTGAGGCTGCGGTCGCAGTGGAGGTGGAGGGGTCGCAGTGGAGGTGGAGGGCCGTGGGGTGTTGGGGGCGGGGTGGGCAGGGACCCGCTGGTGGCTTGGGAGTGGGGGACAAAAAGAGGAAGTAGGGCTAACTGTGGGATGTTTTGCTAAAGCCCCTGAATGGGGGCAGGGGCGGCACTGAGAGAGGAGGGAAGCCAGGTCGTTTTTTCTCCAGCTACATTTTGCTGTGTGGGCGTGGGCACTGAGTAGGTGGGTAGTTGGATTTAACCAAGGTTGGGTGTGGCTTCTAAGTATGAAGAAGGAGGAGAAGGAAACACAAATGAAAGAGGGATGTGAGGCCCGCAGAGGGGTGGTGGCTGTGAGACAGCCGGGGGTCAGGGGCTGGAGGGCCGGGTGAGGTGGGGGATTACTGGTGGTCCAGAAGGACAATGGGTGGCAACGGGTCCCCCGCAGGATGCTTGAAGAGGAGATTGTGTAGACGGGGCAGTTTCCACGATGGTCAGGTGAGAGTGTGCTGCCTAGGTAGCCGGTGTGGAGGAGGGCAAGGAGTGGTTGGAGGCAACCAGGAAGAGGAACAGAAAGGCCCTTGTGTTGGACGGATCCTCAAAGTGGATGTTGAAGTCACCAAAAATGATGACAGGATGGCGGTGGGGAGGAAGACAGAGGGCCAAGGTTAAGTCTGCGATAAATGAGGGGTGTGCCCCAGGGGGGTATGGGTGACCCCGCAGCAAGGACGGTGGTGAGAGGTCCAGCTATTGACATGGGATTCAGAGGATCTGTGCTTTGGAAGGGGGAGGGAGGACAGATGTTTTGGGAGAGGCAATCCCAGGGTATGCAGGGTGTGGGGCAGACAGCGGGGAAGCCGTGTGTCAGGGGCAGCCAGGCCCTGACCTACGTTAGGGCAAAAGTTCAGAAAAGGTGTTGAGGATGTGGGGTGTTTGTGATGACAGGGCCTGAGCCCCCGGCGCGGAGAGCGGGTGCTCCTGGGGGTGGAGACCTCGGTTCCTGAGGGAGGCTCAGATCCTATTCCATGGAGGGACGCACCAGCCCCACATCTCTGTAGCTTCTGGTTCCTCAGCAGCAAAACGGTGTCACAGTCACTTGTGATTGGTTGACAGGATGCTGGGGTGAGGGGCGTGGGTCCAGCTCCAAGCCTGGTCCTGCGGGAGCTCTCCGGTCATGCTCCGGCCGGTGGGCGTGGAGCATCCAGCCAAGCGGACCCACCAGGTGGCGGTGGGAGGTTGATGGCCTGTTTGTCCTGAGAGGCCCCGCCCCCCACGCTGTCTGAGCTTTGCAGGTGAACAGAAACGCGTTTCGAGGGCGACTGAGCACTGGAAGCTGTGCTGAGGCTTGGCAGGCACCTGCGGCGCAGGTGTGTGGGTAATTGTGACACGTGGGGAGAGGCACCGGAGCCTGGGCTGGCCTCGGGGGCAGGAGTGGAGGCGCTGGGCAGAGGTGGGGCAAGTGATTTCACCTTCTTGCAATGGGAAGAAACCTCAGGGCACGAGCCCAAGTGGGCAAGAACATCTGCATCTTCTTAGATTAGATTAATTCGGACTCTGGGTCTCTCTGCCACTGGCTCCGTAGAGATGCCCATTGGCCTGGCCCTTGTAGTCCCTTCAGAGCCTGAACGTTGCTGGAAGCTTTGCCCAGGAATGTGATACCTGGGCCCACCCAGAGCACCCTGTGCCACGTTCGCCTGTCCATGTTGCAGATGAGCCAGTGCAGACCCAGAGAGGCCTGGGCTGCTGAGCTCGGAAGTCATGGCTCACCTAGCCAGGCCTCCAGTCTGGGCCAGATCACCTGTGGACAGACGAGGAGCCCCACTCGCAGCCGGGCAAGGGAGGGCATTGCTGACACCGGGCAGGGAGGAGAGGCTTCTGGAGGAAGCGGGTGTGAGCGGCACCAGGAGGATGGCCTGGGCATTCCTGGGGGCGGGGACAGGGTGGACACAGGCACGGCAGTAGGAAGGGCCAGCATGTTGCGGCACAGTGAGCTGTTGGCTGAGTCTGTTCCCAGGTCACAGGATTAACGTCAACTTGGCTGCTTTTGTGCCCCTCTATTTAAGTGACCTCTTAGGTTAGTGTCAGCCCAGCCGCCCTCTTTAGTCTCTAAGGGTGTCGACTGGGAGGGAAGGAGCTTTCGTGTGGCCTGCACATGTGCCCTGTGCTTTATATGCAAACCTGTAGGTGGTCTCTCATTGGCCCGGGTCCTCTCATTCGCCTGGGGGCAGGTGCTATGGGCTCCATTGTGTAGACGAGGAAACCGAGGCTCAGCTGAAGGCCTTAGGATTCATCCTTGTCTCTGCCACTGCCCACGGCGTGGGAGCATTTGTGAAGAGAGGAGACGGCAGCACCGATGATCACAGCGGCAGCCCCTGGGAGACTGAGGGTCATAGGTCCCTCTTTGGGGCTGTCTTGTGGGGCAGCAGGAAGAGCTATGAAGTCAGATACCCGGGCTGGGACCACCCTGGACCGGTCAGCTCCCTCTCTGCCTCCTGTCGCCCTTTCTCTAGCACAAAGGCTTGGGCAGAACAATTTCCAAGCCCCTTCAGCTCTATAAGCTGGGGCCGCTGGGCTTCATATTTTGCTCCCAGTCTGTTCCAGGCTGAGAACTTGGTTCATTCCTGCCTCTGCCCCTCCCCAGCCATGGATTAGATGCTTCTCGGGTCTCCTACAGCTCAAACATGTCAGCAGCTGAGAGCTGTCTCAATGTAGCCTCAGGCCAGCGGGGTTTGTCTCAGATGGGCTCTACCCCTTATGAGCCTTTTGGGTCTGAATCCCCCATTGGAAACAGACATTCATCCAACCACACATGTGACGGATCGACCAGCTGCCATTGACTGAGTGCCTACTATGTGCAGACACACGCTGGGAGCTCCCGCCATATACTATTTTGCATTGTTTCACTCACCCTGCCGGGAATGGTGTTGTTTCTCTGTTTTACTGATGAAAAACTGCAGCCCAGAAAGGTTAAGTGACTTGAAAGGGCTCTCACAACTTGGAAGTGGCAGGGCAGGGATTAGAACCCAGGACTCCATGACTTCAAAGCCCAGGCTTGCGCCCTATGACATGTCACTGAGACGCCCATCTTTGCCTGGGCCCCAGGGTGCAGAGACATCACATTAGGGACCCTGCCCACAGGGTGCTCTCAACAGCTTCTCCCATTTGAGGCCATGGGGTTTGTAATCCTGGGGCATATACCTCCCCAGGCCACTCCCCAGCAGGGACACTCAGACCCACCTGGTGGTCTCCCTGTGACACTGGGGGGACGGGGCCTCCCTCTCTGGCTCGGGCAGGCAGGCGTGTGCTGCGGCTGTCTCCAGGCAGCCATAGGATGAATAGCGGATGGTGATTAGCTAAATCACAACATCCCTCATGCCATGCATAAGCGATGAGCCAACTGGTGCCAGGCCGCGATGAACAGCAGCGGGCACCCCCGCCTCACCCCCCAGCCCGGAGAAGCCACCACCGCGCTGCCTCCCTGTGTTATCTGGCACATCAAGTGCTACGACAATGAATATAGATTGACCTTATTATAGCAGCCGGCTGCTGGTGCCAGGCGCAGCCAGGCATACTTTGCACAAATTAAAGGTGTCAGCATGTAATTTACGGTTCATGGCGAAAAGGGGTGGTGGGGGCGGGGGGAGGCACCGAGGCAGGTAGCAGGAAGGTGGGCCGGCCGCGGGGCTGGCACCAGGGGCCCGCGCGCTAATGACAGGAGGTGCAGCGCGGTGTTATTTTCAGCCCGGCTTGCTCATTTTTAGCTGTTCCTTGCTCGAGGGGGGCTGCCCCCTCCCCTAAGCTCCCCCTCATGCTCCCTGTGCGTGTGTGTGTATTTTTCAGCTAAATTACTGGTTTTACCTGAAGAGCGTAAAGTAGGTGTGCTAATTTACGGCTCGGCAGATAAAGCCGCGGTGTGGGGAGCTGTCTGGGAAGCCTGCGATCCGACATCATTTTCCTAACACGCCCGAGAGCGGCTTGACATCTCGA
The DNA here is from genome assembly GCF_000956105.1 of Propithecus coquereli. Lineage (NCBI taxonomy): Eukaryota > Metazoa > Chordata > Mammalia > Primates > Indriidae > Propithecus > Propithecus coquereli. The sequence continues at coordinate 233,869 of NW_012155507.1, read as the reverse complement.
GTTGGGCCTGTGATTAAAGTTGTAGCTTCTTCCCCCTCCCTCTCCCTCTCCCTCTCCGACACGGAGAACAGATTAAACTCTAAGTAATAGATCTCGGTTTTCCTGCCATCCCACTGATATACACAGTACACAGTTTGACACAAAGAGTAAGTTATACATCACAAACAACAGCCTCTGCTCTTTGCCGCCCAGAATTAATTTCCCATTTGCTCTGCTTCCTGCTCTCCGAGCCCGGGTTCCTGTCCAGCAGGCTCGCTCCTCTCCCGCAAAGGCAGGGAGGAAGAGTGCAGGTCAGGACTGGAAAAGGTGGCTCGGGACAGGTCCTTTAACCCTTATGGTGTAAGGATGAGGAAACTGAGGCCTGGAGAGATGTGGCTTCCCGATGTCACCCGCGTGTCTGTGGCAGAGATGGGCCAGGCCCCTCGCCGCGCCCAGCCCGCAGAGTGCCGGAGATGGGGCTGGGGAGTGACCAGGAGCTGCTCGTCCCCTGCTTGCCCCGCCACCCCTGCAACCTGCCATGCAGACTCTCTGTGCCCCAGGAGGGGCCTCGAGGAGCTGTTGATGCCTCTGGCTGCTGCTTGCCTTGGCCGGTGGGAGGTTCCGGAGGGAGATGGGAGGGTGGGAGGCGAGAGGGGATGGGGCTGTTTCTTCCCTGCTTCTCCCTGTGGGATGTCTCTGGAAAGAGCTGCCTCCCTCTGGGACTGCTGCTCCTGGGGACAGCCGCCTGTCCTCAGCTCTGTCTCCTGCTGGGCTCTGGCCTGCCCTCCTGCCCTGACCCTGTAGGTTTGGGGTGGGAACAGCCGCTTGCTGCCCTGGTCTCCGGGTGCCTTTTGGATTCCCTTAACCCTGCCCGCCTCTCTCACCCGCCCCTCCCATCTGTGTCATCCGTGTCTCTCCAGTGGACCACGGGGGTGGGTTCTCTTTCCTGCAGGGACCCTGAGTGATGCCTGGGACACCCATTCTTCACTGAAGGCCTGTGCTGGCCCCGCCCTCCGCCTAAAGGCACACACGAGGCGGGAAGGTAGACAAACCTCCCGTGGTGACGCAGTGTCCCCCCAGGAGCATTCCGCCACTCACCGGATGTCCTTCTTTGGCCTCTGACACCCCGTAGGCCACACGGTAAGTGCTTCCTACACGTCACCTCAGGGGAGCCTCATGTGCGGCCCTATGAGGCAGTGTCTGCTTAGGCCCATGGAAGAGATGTGGAAATGGAGGCTTGGGGGGGCCGGGTCACCTCTCCAGGTCACCCAGCCTGAGCAGAAGCCCAGTTCTGAACTCGGGGCCGGCTGGCCCCAGTGCGGAGCAACTTCCTCTGTGCTTTGTGGGAGGCTCATATTGCTGGGCTCACATGGGCCACACACATGCACACGCCACACACATGCACACGCACATGTGCACACACACAGGCACGAACCATTAAACAGCGAGCAGCAGGGGAGTGTGGGCAGGGAGGTGGGGCCAGAGGTGGGAGGGGCTGGAGGCTGATAGGGCTGGGTCTATCAAGGAGGGCTTTTTGGAGGAGGTGGATGGGTCCTGAAGACGAGTTGGAATCTGAATGGAAACATGCATGGCCTGGAGCCTTCCAACCACCCCTCAGTAGACTGCACCAGAATCGCTAGGTTGGGTGGGAGTTAGGCGAGTGCTTTAAAATGCAGATTCCCAGGCCTCGTCTCTGACTTACTGAATCAGAATCTCTAGGGTGCAGCCCAAGAATCCGTTTTGTTTTGTTTTAGGGCAGTACTGATATGCCGCCAATCTGGGGAGCCACAGACCCTTCCGGTAGCCCCCACTTCACGTGGGAAGTACGTAAACAAAGTACCGAGAGGCGGAGGGACTTGCCCGGATGCTCACAGCAATGGTTCCCAGGCCAGGCTAGGACGCCAGCCTCTGGGTCCCCGCAAGGTGCTGGGGACCGCTCGTCCCCCACCCTGGGCTTTTCGGTGGGCAGGGCGGAAACGCAGCTTCCCTAGAGAACGAGCCGCAGCCTCCTCCCTCGCTAGCCACTCTGCAGCCGGTTCTCAAGATGGCAAGTGGGGGGTGGACGAGCTGGTGGCAAAGCGAGAAAGCGCCTGGAATAACATGACATTTAGAAATGTGAGTCACTGGCACTTGCTGTTTTCTCCTGTCTCCCCCTGCACCCCGCCGGGCGCTCTCTCTGAGCTGCAGGAACGCCAGGCCCGGACAGCCCCTCAGGGAGCGGAACCAGCCGGAGAGGCTGCCCACATCTAGATGGGATGGAGTGAGATGAGAACAAGGCCCATGCTCTGGGCCTAGTGCTGCCCCTTGTTGCTGTGTGACTTTGGGCAAGGCACTGTACCTCTCTGGGCCTCAGCATTGGAACACTTACCATCAGGCCTGTCAGTGCCCTTGGGCTGCCACATGGTAGCAGGGACCCTGCGACACTCACTCTATCCTCAACCCCGTCTTCTGCCGCTCTCCTGGAATCCACTGTTCATGTTCTGGTCTTTTGGAGCCCGAGGAACTGGAGCCAGGATGGTGCGGTGTGAGGGTGCTGGCGGGGGGAGGCCAGAGTGGAGGAAGCCGGGCAGGGCTGGCGAGGGAAAGGTGGCAGCCCAGTCCCTGGGTCTGCGTCTCGGCCCCTGGGCTCCTCCTCCACATTCCCGGGACGCCGGAGCTAGTGATTCAGCAGCAGCGGTCGGCTCCTGTCTCCGTGTCAACACGCAGGTGCGGGCAGGGCGAGCCAGCGCCATCCGCAGTGTGAAGGCCCCTGGGCATCCTCGTGCTTGGCGGGGCAGCCCTGGCCCTGCTCAGTGAGTCAGCTCTGAGTGCATTGCAGCCCCATTTCCGGATAAGGGCTGAACCACCCCGCGTCCCCACAGTCCAACACAGCAGGTGCCCCAGGGACATCCACCTGATGGAATCCCCCTGCCTGGCCAGGGCCTTCTCAGCCCCAGTGGGCAGGAGCCCTGGTCCCAGGGGGTGTGCCTTGAGGTCAAGGCCCGTGGCGACTGCATCTGTGAAATGGGGTAGCGGTCGGGCTCACAGGCAGAGGGGCCCTTTCTGCTCTTACCCTCCACAGGGTCCCTCTGCTTCCGTAGGAGGCCAGGCCAGAGCACAGAGTCAGGGTGGGGGACAGCTGTGCTTGTCCCCTTTACCACAGTGTGCTCAGGGACTCGGATGGGGCTGGCACATCGTAGATGCTCAGCTAGTGTCTACACGGGGAAAGAAGGAGGGAAGAGAAAAGAGGCAGACAGATGGGCCGGGCGGCTGTGCGCAGCCTCTCAGCCGGCTCTGTCCTGGTCTAGCCCCTCCTGAGCCAGCTGGCTCCTGCCCGACCCTCCTCTACTTCCCTTCTCCTGGGATAGGGGTTATCCTAGAAGGAATAACCTTCCAGGGCACTGGAGAACACTCCCTACCAAATGGAGCTCCATCCTAGAGGCGAGGAAATTGGGCCATAAGTGTCCAGACCCTCCGCTCTGAGGAGCCCCCCAGGTAGCAGGAGGCACTCCAAACTGAGCCCATCCCCGAGCCTCGGCAACCCACCCAACCTGGACGCCCCACTGAAGGTGTCCCAGGTGGAGACCCCTGTCTGTCTAGGCGGGACGGTGCTCAGCTCGGGTGGCGTGGGGCAGGGCTGCAGGGGAGTGACGTACCCTAGGAGGTGGGAAACCGAGAGTGGGGAGAGTTTCCAGCCCAGGAGCCTGGCCCACTGCACACCAGGTTTTGTCACCTGCCCCCAGCTCCTAACCATTGCTCAGAAACAGCCCTCTGCTCGCCCTCACGGGTGGCCGGGGGTGTGGTCACACCCTGCTCCGGCTAGGGCTGGTCTCCACCCACATTCTGGCCAGTCTGCCCCCAGCCCAGGCAGGAAGTGCTCCGAGTGCCTCTGTAGGTGATGGAGGCCCTGCCATCAGCTAGCTGCAAGCTTTGCCTTACATTTTGTTATTTTTTTCAAGGTACATTTTTTCCTCTTTGCTCCCTGTCCCTCTCCTTGTTTCTCTCAAAGGCTATCTGGGAAGAGGCTATGGCCCTTGACATGAGCACTGTTCCCCAAGGGTGTAGCAACCTGGCTGGCATGTTGGTGGGGAGGACATGGGGACAGGGTAGGCCCTAGCCTAGAACCTAAGCTGCAGGGGGCTCTAAAGTCCAGAGAAAAGCTTGGAGAGCTACAACCAGGTCATTTTACCAACGTGGAAGCAGTGACTCCAGGGAGGTTAAGTGACTCACCTAGTGACGTCGTCCTGCAATTTTACAGATGAGGAAACAAAATTGTAGAGACAAAATGTGACCGGCCCAGGGTCACACCATGGTGGCAGAACTCTGCCTGGGCCCACATCTCTGGGCTCCTTGCCGCCTTCCGTGACGTCCTGCTGGACACCTCTACGTGCACAATCTGTTGATAAAGCAGTTACACGATCTCTGTTTTACAGATGAGGACAATGAAGCGCCGGACAAGGGCGGACTTGGCAAACGACGACACCTTCAGCTCTGCTGCAGTCAGACGCAACAAGTCCAGCGGAGGCCAGGTCCCAGCGCCTCTGGGCAGCCCGTCCCGACTATTCCAGCCTTCTCCAAAGTCTCAGTGCACTGACTTTGAGGGAAGGACAATTAATGGTAAGAAGGAAGTAAGGAAACATTCATGAGAAGGTGGCTCCATGCCGGGTACTGTGCTGACACTGTGGGGTCCTGGGGACACAGGGGGGTCCCCTTGTGAGGGACTTGGGATGATGCTCATTTTACAGGTAAGGAAACTGAGGATCAGGGACTCAGGTCCCAACCCAGGTCTGTCTGACTTCCAAGTTCAATGTGTTTTTCTCCCCTGTTCAACCCATGTTCTAAAATCCTTTGCTGGGTGCTTTCTTGTCTTTGCGATTTTGTTCCAAGTTCATTGACTATAGAGATCACGTCCTTGCTTCTGCCCCTGCAGCTGACCCGGGCTTGGCCCAGGCAGAAGGTCCACGTGGCCTTGAGAAGGAAGCAGAGACAGGGCAGAGGCAGCAGGTGGGCTTCCAATCCCCCCTGGCCACTTCCTAGTACTGCGACCTCAGGCTCTTAATTCATTTCTCAGAACCTTAGCTTCCGCATCTATGAAATGGGGTGGTGCTAACCACAGAGTCTCAGGCTCCCCGTGCAAGGGTGGGCCGGGGTAAGGCGTTATGAGTGTCAAAGGCCCGCATGGAGCCCGGCCCGTGGGGTGCGCAGTGCGGAGTGATGGTTGCTCTCATCAGCTCATTTCACGGGACAGCTCTGGGGTACCCCCCACCCCCAGCAACTGCAACCCAGCCTTCCCATTCTGGAAGAAGCCTGCCTCTCCCTGGGCCCTGTGCATACAGGGCTGGATCTAGCTGATAGGTGCACGGGGGCCTGTGTGTCTGTGTCACTCACTGTGCGTGGCGGCTGTGAAAACAGCACTTGGCGTATGCCCACCCTGCCTCCAGACCTTGTTAGTCCTGAGAGCTGAGGCTGGGATCCTTGGTGTCTCCAGATACCCAGAGGGAGGCGAGGACCGCAGCTGAGATGTTGGCTTCCCAGCTGGCTTGCCTGGAGCTAGGGAGGGGCCTTTGGAGATGAGCTCCTGGCTTCACAGCCAAGGGGGTGGCGGGCGGCTGATCAGGGGTGCAGATCATAGCCCTGGAGACAGTTGCTGCAAGCGCTCTGCCAGCCACATCTCAGTCACCACCAAAGCAGCACTTCCCAGGACCCCCACTGTGAGGGAGGAGGGACCTGGGGGTGGGGAGACAGGAGCGGCCTGAGTCAGGAGCAGAAGGTGGGATGGGGTGGCGGTCAGCGCAACCTGAGCTTCCAGCCGGTTCCCCTAAGCCTTGGTCTTAAGCAGCAAGGGCTCTCCCGGGGTGCTCAAACCAAGCAGACCTCTCAGAGGGGAGTTGGGACTTGTCTGAGGCAGGAGTGTGGAAGCTGTGGGTGGTGTTTTCGTCTTTGCACTGAATTATCACGTGGGGTGAGGAGGAGGTCGAGATGCCTCCCCACAGTGGCAAACGCAGCCCCGCCCGCAGCCCACGCCTTTCCCTGGCCTGCCTGCCCTTGTTCCCTGGCCCCAACCACTCCGGCTTTCCTCTGTCCCACTGGATAAACCAAACGCCTCTCTGTCCCTGGCCCTTGCCTTGGCTGTGTCCTCGGCTTGGGATGCTCTTCCCCCGATCTTTCTCATCATGACCCCCAGTTCATCTGGGCACCCACTCCCCAGGGCAGGTGGCCCTCGTTTTGGACTGCGTAGCACTATCTCCGGTGGAATTATCCTTAGCAGATTGTTTCTTGCTTCTTTTTTGTCTCCCCCGCTACAACGGAAACTCCCGGGAGCTGAGACTTTGGGTGTTTAATCTCTGCCAGGATCGCAGTGCCTGGCACTGAAGGTGCTTAGTAAATATCTTCTGAATGAATGGAAGCTCCTGCCATCCCGCTAAGCTGGAGACGTGATGACAGAAGCAGAGGAATATGAGGTTCATCTAGAAAGTTCTTCTGACTTTTCCAAGGGTGTTCAGGACACCTAGCTCATGAGATCCCCTGATAATCCACAGCTCTCCACCCTCACCCCACGCACAGGTTAAGGCGCTGAGACCCAGACAGGGGAAGCCTTACCGTAAGGTGACACACCTGGCTGGAGGGGATAGCAGGAGTGTGTCCTCTGTGTATAGTCGGAATGGGCTTGTGAAGTGAGGCCTAAGGAGGGCATGTTTCCACCTGGGACACGGAGCCTCAGGCTCAGAAGTCCTGGAGGTGCCCGGGCCCCTTCTGCCTGCAAATGAGGAGGCCGATGCCGCGGAGGTGCCCTGGCTGGCCAAAGGTCCCACCGCGAATTAGAAGCTGTCTTTGTATTCTAGATTTGTCAGTCTCCTTACTTGCCACTACTGGAGCGGGCTGGGGAGGTCAAGCTTGCCAATGTCAGCACGGTGCTAAGAGGGTCTCAGATGAGGATCTCAGAAAGGGTCCGGAGCAGAGAGGGCCAGGGAGGGCTGCCTGGAGCCCCTTTGTAGGAGCCCCTGGGCGGGGGTCAGTACAGGGAGGAGTTCTGAGCCACAGTCTCTAAACTTTCAATTTCTGCCTTATTATCAAGAAAAAAATCAGAAATCAGATCACACAGTCACCAATATGTGTACGTGTATTTGTTTATTCAGTATGTACATTGAAATGTAATGATATGTATGAGGATGTGCAAAAATAGAAATTTTGAAATGAGATTTTAAAATGCAAATAGCATTTCTGTTATTTTCTTCTCATACGACAATCACGCCCAGCGCTGGGGGTCTGTGCACCCCTTTTGGAGAGCACTGACTAGGAACATGTGCTTTGGAGCCCAACAGACCTGTGTGTGAATCTGTGTGGCTTTAGGGTAGCTTCTGAGACACAGTTTCTTCCTCTGTAAAATGGGATAATAATTCCTACTTTGCTGTGTGGCTTAAATGGGGTAATACGTAAAAGGTGTTTGGTACGAGGCTTGGCAGCCTAGAATAGCTCGTATATGGTAACTATGGTGATTATTACCATGACTGGCTTGTCCTTTCTTGCTAAAATTAATGAAACTCAACTTCAAATACCATGGGCCGCAGGCTTGTTTTATGAGCTGTCCGTTGTCACCAGAGATGTCAGGTTGTGAGCCTGTAACGAAGGTGACAGTCTCCCTTGGCTGGGTCCGATGCCCCCAGTGTGGATGCAGACAGATGCCCTGGGACCGGGTAAGGAAGGCCAGCTCGGCCTCCCCCAAGGTGGGGCTGAGAGGCCGGTCAGATTTCAGCTTTCTCTGTGTTGCTTTTAAAAGAATTGAAGTGTCAGCTTGGGTTCACGGGCTGGTCACGGTTTCTATCCCTCCCTAACTTCGTAAGGCGAGTGCATGAATTATACAGTGCCGGAGCAGACGGCGCTAAGCAAGGATGCATCACAAGCCGGGCTTAATAAGGACACTCCAGCTATTCTTGGAAGGCATTTGCAAGTCAAAAATATGGCACATGGAGATCTGATGTCGACTTCAAATTCTGAAGATTTCAGCTGGGTCAGCACTATTTTATGTTAAATCCCATCAACAAAAAATAAAGAAATAAGGAGGGGGCACAGTACATTGTTTTGCTTTGTTTTTAATTTTAACTTTTTGGCGATAGCACAAATGGTCACATGTGCCTACTTCCTCCCACCCGCCCCACCGCCATCCCGACTCCCACACCCACTCCAAGTAATGTCAACACACATCCTCATGGACTCATGCTGCGGGTAGACAGTCCCTTGCTGTGGAATTAGACGATGTTCTTACCATTATCATTTTGTGCTAAATAGTGAGATGAAAGCTTTTCTATTTGCCTTCTTATTTTCCACTGAGGTTTTGTATGACCTATGCTATTTTCCATGACACGCGTGTCCAAGTGTTAGAAACTCACCTGAGGAGGAGGAAAGAGAAGAGGAACCAGTATTTTACCATTTATCAGCAAATAGGGACTGCCCTCTATTTACAACATTACATTGTGCTAGAGGAGAAGAACCATGGTAAAAATAGGGAGGCAGTTCTGCTCTAATCGGGGGGCCGTGCTGCAGACTAGTGTCCCCAGGTGGGAGGGCTGACCATTCTGGATGGCTCCATTGGCACTTCCTGGAAAATCAGCTGCCTCACTTAGAAGGTGCTGGGTCCTGGTACAGGAGAGCTCCCACCCAGGCTTCCCTCCATGGGTTGACATGTGGGTTTGTTTGCAAACACAGCGTTTAAGGGGCGAGGCAAGCAGACGCCAGGGCCCAGGAGGGGAAGGAGGCACAGGGCAGGAGAACCTATGAGGCCTCTGTGAACCTCGTTTTCTGGCCATTGATGACAACAAAGGATCGTAGTTTCCCTAACTCACCTCCTTGGAAACTGGAGAGCCAGTAGTATCTTTGTGTACACAAGGGCCATTTATTTTGGGAACCTTTAAATGTAAACCCATTATGGCAGTCATGAGAGTATTTAAGGCAGCAGCAGAGTGCAGGAACAGCCTGTGAATTGGAAACCTCTTGGGCTGGAAAAGTCCACATGCTCAGAAGGAGGTGTGGAGACCAGTACGTCTCAAACTTCAATATGCTCAAGAATTCCCTGAGGATATTGTTAAAATAAAGACCCTGATTCTGGAAAGAGCCTGAGATGTTCCAGTTTTAAAAATGCCCAGGCAATGCTGATGCTGCTGGTCCGCCAACCCCGCTTTGAGCAGTGAGGGTGTAGACTAGGTCCCTTCTCCCGGGAAGCCTTGGGTTCAGATTTCTGCGGGTAAGCCCTGGGCTGGGCGCTGTGATGGGAGCACGAGGCTTCACGTCTGCTTCCAGACTGTGCACTAGGTGCATGTGGTTGGCCCACACAGGGGGTGCTGGGCAGACATGGGCTGGGGACAGAGCACTGGACTGACCCTGAGTCAGGTTCTCCGGACACCACCTGGCTCCACTACTTGGCTGGGTGACATTGAGCAACCTGTCATAGCTTCCTTTTCCTCATCTGCACTGTCTGCCCTGGGGTGCCGGGGCTACCCTGCAGCAGCCCATAAAATTGGGTAGGGTGAGATTCAGGGGCTGCGTGATGCTCCAGGGGCTGCATGATGCTCCAGGGGCTGCATGATGCTCCAGGCAGCAAGCGGCTGTGGAAAGAGAGCCACATCACTGTGAGTTCGATGCTGGTTCCAGTACCAGTGGAGTGTCCTCGGGCCACTTTGCTTATGTCCCGGAGCCCCAGTGATGAGGACATTGGCTGGATCACTGAGGGGCATTTGGAGAGTGGGATGTGGGTTCTGCCTTGTAGCCCTTTTTATTTCCTCGTGGGGTTGCAGAGCTGGTTTCCTAAAGATCAGACTGGCAGCTTCAAGAGTGACTCTAGCCAGGCCCCCGGTCCAGGCCTTCCAGCCAAAACTGCCCTGTCCGTGCGGGGCCCCAGCCGCCGTCGGGAGCCGAAGGTTGGAGCCAAAGCCCACAGTCACATGGGTGGGCCTGTCTTCAGCGGGCTCATCTTGAAAGTCAGCCTGCGGAGGAACGCAACTCCTACCTGGGCGAATCTGACAGGTACACTGTGTATCTCCCCACTTCATCCCTCCGAGTTACGCAGGGAAGCGCTTGCTCCCTCCTGAGGGGGACGACGTGGCCCGAGGAAGACGGTGAGAACGAATGCCTCCTCAGCCGCCACACAGCTGCATCTGCTCCGAGACCCTGCCAAGTACCTTCCTCCATGGACACTCGCCACCGCCCTGGGATCCGTTCCCCTCTCCAGCAACAGCCCCGCTTTCATCTAAGTCTCTGCCATCTCCTGCTTCAGTGCACGAGGTCTGGTTGAGTCTCACGCCCCAGCTCTTGGAGTGGGTCCCCCAACCCACCCACTTCTGTCGGAGCATGGGCTCCTCCAGCCACAGTGATTGGTCCAGCGGGCTTGGGCATGTGACATGGGCCGGCCCAATCAGAGAGAGTCTGTGCATATTTGCGGACACGTCATTCTCCATCTCCCCCATCATCCATCCCTGCATCCTCGTCCCAATGAGGCCTTGTCGGCATCTGTTCCTGGGGTGTCTGCTGAGATTTGTCACCCAGTGTGGTCTTTGGACAGTTGTTCCCTCCTTGTTGACATCAGTCGGGACACACAGTATTCTCATCTGATGCCACATGACTTAGTCTCCTAGTGTTGCAGTTCCCTGGGAGGCTCTGCCTTTCAGGTGACACCCCTCTCTGCAGGCGTGCCGCGTCCCATCTATTCTCCCTGCATAGGCCCAGGGAGGGGACTCTCTGGGACCACGCAGGGGCTCCTCCACTGGACAGAGGTCCCCCTCCAAGGTTTGCGGTCATCCCCAGGCCTCTCCCTTCTCACTTCTCAAACTGGTCACAGATTCGGGCTCTGTTACTTCCTCTTCCACTGAGATGGAACTACCAGAAGCTCCTTCTCCCAGCCTCGAATATCAGCAGCACCCTCTGCTGCTCCCAATTCTGCCTCTGCCAGCCCCACCCCTGTTGGTCGTCCCTAATCTCAGCAGCATGGCAGTATGGCTCTCCAGCAATCCTTGTTCTAATCTGGACTTTATGCCCCAATTCCTTCAGAGCTTTACTTCTGATGATGCTAAAACTAGGCTTGTAGAACTGAAAAAACAGTTCTTGCAAATCAAAAGCCTTAGCTTTCAAGAACTTGTCTCTGCTATGAGTACCAAAAATCTATTTTGAAAAAAAAAAAAAAAGCGTTGACTATTTCTTTTCTCTTTGCATTTCACATTCCTGATATAACAGTGCTAATCTTTCTTAAGGCCAAGGTAGTTTTGACTGGGTGCAGGTGTGGGAAGCACGGTCATACAGCTTGGCATTGATAATACTCAGGTCCCCGAGGCCTTCCTAAGTTCTTGCAGGGGGACGGGAGGAACCAACTTTGGAGTCGGGCCACCCAGCTTCTAGTCCCAGTTGTGCTACTTAATTGTTGCACGATCTAAAGAATTCACTTAATTTTTTGAGCCTTACTTTCCTTATCTATAAAATGAGGGGAGCGACAAGCGTCTCTAAAGGTGTTTAGGATAGAGGGAGATAATCTGTATGAAAGTGCTTTGCAAACTACAAAGTATAGTATAAACACGAAGCATTGTTATTTTTCAGTTTTTACTCAGTTTTAAACTTCTTTGTGCAGCCTTCTCTGAGTCCCTGCCAAAGGATTCTCTTTCAGTCTCCCACGGCAACTTGTTCACAGAGCTACGAAAGTATTGTATTATCCTGAACTTATATTTTAATATGCCCGCTGGCTTCTTGCACCGTATGCGAATGCTTGGAGGGTAGGGGCCGCACCTATGTGATCTCAGCATCTCCAGCCCTTAGCCAGTGTCCGGCACAGAGTAGGCACCCAGTGCATGTTTGTTGATAAAGGGGCGGGTACTTAGCTGGCGCTTCATAAACTCATGGTATAAAAAGGAATAATTAACCAAGAAGAGCAATGGGCCGGGGCTGCTTTAGACTAGTGGTTCTCAACTGGGGGCAATTTTGTCTCTTTCCTCGCAGGGGATATTTGGCAACCTGAAGACATTTTTGGTTGTCATAACTTAAGGGGTGTTACAGGTATGCAGTGGGTAAAGGCCAGGGATGCTGCTAAGCATCCTACAATGCACACAACAGCCCCCCAGAACAAATAATTTTCCAGCCTAGAATGTCAAGAGTGCCATTGTCTAGAAACCCTGCTGTAGACTCTCTTTTTAAACAGCCTGAGAAATAAAATCCTCATAGGATTATTTGAAGGCAACCAGTGCAACCTCAGTTAAAATTGGACTTTGGATTTGAAAACTATTTCTTGATTATCTTTGATGAAAGGGAGCGGGTAGGGATATGGTGGCTAACAGTGAAGATTGTGAAATTGTTCCTACCTGGGGGTGGGAGAGGAGAGGGACTTTGGAAAATGCCCAGCTGAAGAGAGAAGGGGCTTGGCATGGAGCAGGGTGTGGTGGGGCTGGAGTGTGCTGGGAGGCACAGAGAGAACCTCTCAGTGGGAAAGTCAAGCACGTGCACTGAGCTCTATGACTGTCCATCAATTCCCCATCCTCCTTCTGTGGGAGGAATCTTCTTTTCCATCCGTTGAACTCAGATATGAGCACATGACTTGGTTTGGCCAATGAAATGAGAATAGACGTGACATCCACTTAGGGGCAGCCAATTTCAGGGTGAGTATGTACTTACCCATGTTCCCCACTGTGGTTGCTTAGTCAGCCTGCCCCCCAGAATGACGTAACAGCAACACAGAGCATGGCCTGTAACTGCCATGAAGATGAGGATGCCTCACACCACTGCCATTTTGGGGGGTATTTGTTATTGCACCATAACCTGTCCTATCCTGGTGAATACACTATTTAGAAGGCAATCCTGGGTAACTTGGAGTCAGCTTGCCATTCCTTTCTCCTATGCATTGGTTTGCACAGGGCTCTCTTGCACGTCTTGGCTGGAGAGGGACAAATGTAGAGCACGTTGGACACCTGCTTGTCCACCTGCCTTCTTGGAGCTCAAGGAGTCAGGAGTAGTGGTGGGAAGGACCAGGGAGGTCAACAAACTCTCCGAAGACCCTTCGCGTTGTTGGTTTAATGCCAACTTTACAGAAAGATAGAAGATGATTCTATTTATTTAGTCATCACGAATGTCACTATTATCACAGATGACATTAATTTTTAAGAGAAAAAGAAGAAAATATGTCACATTTCTGTTTCGTGCATATGCTGATTGAATGAAAAGTTTATACCAGATGCCAACTTAAAATAAGGCCATATAAATATTTAATTGTTTGTATGTATGTATACATTTCTGTATACACAATACATGTCTATATAGACATGGAGCACTGGTGCTCAGCAAGGGGTGAGTTTGCTTCCCAAGGGACATTTGGCAATGTCTGGGGACATTCTTGGTTGTCCCAGCTGGGGGACTCGGGGTGCTACTGGCATCCAGTGGGTAGAGGCCTGGGATGCTGCTAAAACATCTCTCAGTGCATAGGGCAGTCCGTATCATCCGGTCCCAAACGTCAACAGTGCTGAGGTTGAGCGATCCTGGCCTGGATGTACATCTAAAGCCAGGAGTTTTGTGGGTGACATGAGTGAGGCCACAGTGTGCTGGCACCTCTCTTTAGAGTAGCGTTGACACACATCTGCTTGACTCATTTGACATCCATCTTGGCTGACTCATCCAGATGAAACCACAAGCGGCAGGCTGGTGAGAGGCCAGCCCTCACAGCCTTTGTGAGACGGTCTCCATGGCACCTTGTGTTCCCCCGAGATCAGTCGTGGGGTCTGGTGCAGCTGTCCTGCTCGGTTCTCATGATGACAACTTTTGGTTTATACCTAATATGCTGTGTGGCACACCTGGGCTGGAAGCTGCACCTGTGGGAAGGTAAAGGCATGGGAGGCAGTGAGAAAGGGACCGGAGAGGGGAGGAGAAATCGTTTTATAGTTTTATGAAGATATGAGTGTAGCACATCATTTAAAACATTGCTCCCCAAAGAACTGCTCAGGCCTAGTTTGTATATGAAGACATTGAGATATGTGATTTTATAGCTCTGTGTAAAATATTTATATATGTTTATAAATTTGTGCACACATTAGTAAAGACGTGGAACATTTTCTGTCCTAACAGTGGGCACCAAAACTCCACAGGGACTGGGAGCTGTCTTTGAGAAGTTCCCTTGATAAGTCACTGGACCAGAGGTCAGGTTGTTAGCTGGACCCCCAGGGAACAAGCTGGCTTGCTGCTGCACGTGGGAAAACTCAGATGCAGATTTGAAAGGAGCTAGGGGGCTCCAGCTGTCACTGTGGAACTGGACATATGCCACCAAATGATTAGACCAGCTGTCAACTTCTTTCCAAACCTTGTTGCCAGAGATCATAGAGGAGCACTTAGGCAACATGGAGCAGAGAACCTGAGGCAGACACGGACTCACCAAGTGGCCATTCCACATAGTTGTAGCAGCGACACTAAAACTTTGAGGAAGGCAAATCTGTGAGACTTATCTTGTATCTACAGTTTTAGTCTCTTGAGATCCTGGGGTCTGGGATCCCAGGCTGGGATCTGGTGGAGGGAGGCAGGGTTTAGTCACATCCTGCCCTGTACTGCTTCATCCTCCTGCGGGTGCTCCAGGGCTTGTGAATGGTGGTCTGGCCCCCCTGGTGGTCTCCGAGCCTCCTGGTAAGGGGAGGCCTGTGAGGTGGGGCAGCAAGGCGCTCCTTGGCCATATTTGACCACGTCGAGCAATATCATGCTGGGCATATACATTGGAGATGTTGCAGGTTGGGTTCCAGACCGCCACAATAAAATGAATACTGCAGTAAAGTGAGTCAAATGTATTTTTTGGTTTTCCAGTGCATAAAAAGATGTTTACACTATACCCTAGTCTATTAAGTGTGCAATAGCATTATGTCTAAAAATACTATGTACATATCTTAATTAAAAATACGTTATTGCTAAAAAATGCTAACAACCACTTGAGCCTTCAGTAGGTCGTAATCTTTTTACTGGTGGAGGCTCTTGCTCAGTGTCAATGGCTGCTGACTGATCGGGGTGGTGGGTGCTGTAGGTTGGGGTGGTGCGGCAATTTCTTAAAATACAACAACAATGAAGTTTGCTGCATCAATCGACTCTTCCTTTCGCAGAAGATTCCTCTGTAGCACATGATGCTGTTTGACAGCATTTTACCCACGTAGAACTTCTTGCAAAATTGAAGTCGATCCTTTCAACCCTGCTGCTGCTTTACCAATGAAGTTTATGTGCTATTCTAAATCTTCTGTTGTCATTTCAACAATGTTTACAGCATCTTCTCCAGGGGTAGATTCTACCTTAAGAAACCACTTTCTTTGCTCATCCCTAAGAAGCAACTGTTCATCTGCCAAAGTTTAATCATGAAATTACAGCAATTCAGTCACATCTTTAGGCTTCGCTTCTAACGCTATTTCTCTTGCTATTCCCACCACGGCTGCAGTTCTGTCCTCCACTGAAGTCTTAACCCCTCAACGTCATCAACGAGGGCTGGAATCAACTTCTTCCAAATTCCTGTTCATGTTGACATGTTGACCTCCTCCCATGAGTCACAAATGCTCTTAATGGCACCTAGAATGGTGAATCCTTTCCAGAAAAGTTTCAATTTACTTTGCCCAGATCCATCAGAGGAATCACTATTTCTGGCATCTGTATTCTTGCTAAATGTATTTCTTAAACAGTAAGACTTGAAAATCAAAATTTCTCCTTGATCCATGGGCTGAGAATGGATATTGTGTTAACAGGCATGAAAACAGCATTAATCTCCTTATACATCTCCATCAGAGCTTTTGGGTGACTGAGTACATTGCCAATGAGTAGTAATATTTTGAAATGAATCTTTTTTCTGAGCAGTAGGTCTCAACAGTGGGCTTAAAATATTCAGTAAACCATGCTGTAAACAGATGTGCTGTCATCTGAGCTTTGTTTTTCCACTGACAGAGTTCAGGCAGAGTAGGTTTAATATAATTATTCAGGGCCCTAGGATTTGTAGAACAGTAAAGAAATATTGGCTTCAACTTAAAGTTACCAGCTGCATTGGCCATAACAAGAGAGTCAGCCTGTCCTTTGAAACTTTGAAGCCAGGCATTGACTTCTCCTCTCTAGCTATGAAAGCCCTAGATGGTGCATTCTTCCAATAGAAAGCTATTTTCTCTACCTCAAAAATCTGTATTCACCTTCATTAATGATCTTAGCTAGATCTTCTGGAAACTTGCTGCAGCTTCTACAATCAGCACTTGCTGTTTTATCTTGTACTTTTATGTTCTGGGGAGGGCTTCTTTCCTTAAACCTCATTAACCAATCTCTGTTAGCTTCCGACTTTTCTTCTGCAGCTTCCTCACCTCTCTCAGGTTCATAGAATTGAAGATAGTCAGGGTCTTGCTCTGGATTAGGCTTTGGCTTAAGGGAAGGTCATGGCTGGTTTGATCCTCCATCCAGATCACTAAAACCTTCTCCCTATCAGCAATAAGCTGTTTCGCTGTCTCATCATTTACGTGTTCACTGGGGTAGCATTTGTAATTTTGCTGAAGAACTTTTCCTTTGCATTCCCACCCTGGCTAAATATCTGAATCAAGAGGTCTAGATTTTGGTCTACCTTGGCGTTCAGCCTGCTTTCCTCTCTAAGCGGAATCATTTCTTGCTTGTTGATTTGAAGTGAGAGATGTGAGACTCTTCTTTTCACTTCAACACTTAGAGGCCATTGTAGGGTTATTAATTGTCCTAATTTCAATATTGTTGTATCTAAGGACTAGAGAAGCCCGAGGAGGGGGAGAGAGACAGGGGAACAGCTGGACAGTGGAGCGGTCAGAACACACACAACACTCACTGATTCAGTTCATCATCTTATGTGGGCATGGTTTGTGGTGCCCCAAATAGTTATAATGGTGACATCAAAGACCACTAATCATAGATCACTGTAACAGATGTGATAATAATAAAAAAGTTTGATAGACTCGTTTGGTGCAGGGTTGCCACAAACCTTCGATTTGTAAAAAACGTGACATTTGTGAAGTGAAATAAAGCGAAGTACAGGAACATGAGGTATGCCTGTAATAAGGTCAGGTTCTCCTAGTTTCTCTGCACTCACCTGCAGAAGACCTTGAACCTGGGACTCAGGTTCAAAGGTTTTGTCTGCTGGTCCTCAGCATCAATTCTCACCTCTTTCTCAGGTGTCTTCCTGTACTACAAAGGTTGGAAAAATAAAAATGACATTTCTTGGATTCCCTTGCAGCTGTTGCTGACGGTAAATTTTGTTTTGCCGATTGGATGCCGTCAAGCTGAGATTTGAAGCAGAAGCGAGGTGTAGGCTACCTACCTGTTGCTTTGAGCTGTCTTCTGTCAGCAGTCAAGGGTGGGAGATGTGGGCCCATCCACCCCAGTGTTTCAGCGTCCAAGCCCCAGCCTTGTTGGAGGCGAGGAAAGCAGCTGCGATGGCTCTAGGATCCCGGCCCCTGGCTCCGGATCCCTGGACCACAGCTAAGCAGCTGTGTCCTTGGGCAGAGTAGGGCCGCCTGACTCCCCACAGTCCTGGCTGTGTCAGAGGTGGCAGCTCCCCGGTGGGTCAGTTCTGTGGTGTTTAGAGAGACATTCTCGGAGGCCCAGGCAAGAGCCTGACACTCCAGTCTTTCCAAATTTTTTTGGTTTTTATTTCTTAAAAATCCCTGTATTAAATCTCTTTCTGTTGAAAATAGCTACACTGGTTTCTGTTTCCTGGTAACTCACACAGGATTTTATAAAGACAACCAGAGGCCATGTTAAGAATCACTGAACTGATACCCTGGATGTAGAACGGCAGGCAGTTCACGACACACAGAGCCACAGAGGAGGTAGCGTGGGTTCTGTTCCTGGTCAGCGTTCCCTCCTCTCTGAGAGCTGAGAGAAGCCTGGATTCTCATGGACGAGGGGACTGTCCCTATTACTCCGGGACCAGGGTGAGGCAAAGGTACCCAGGCGCAAGCTTTACGGAGGCGCCCACCCTCGGAGTGTACAGCGCAGGCTGGCCCCTGCGAGCGCCTCCTTAGGTTCTGCACCCTGGGTGCCTCGCTCGCCTCACCCTCGTCCTGGTCTGCTCAGAAGTCTGACCCGGGTGGACCTGGTTGGCCTCAGGGCTGGGTGCAGAGAATTTTTAGCCTCTACTTATGCTCTGGCTTAAAGACCAGGCTGTAAGTGGCTTCTCTGGAGGGCTTGCAAGTCTGCCCTGCACTGTGCACTGTGTCTCCGTAAGGCTGCAGCCCCGACAACCCTCCACATTCCCTCGGCTGTATTAGCCTTACTCGTTGTCAGCATGGATGACCTTTGGCCCCACGCTTAAAATGGGTCCCCACCAGCTGTGCCGACATGACATTTCTGTGTAACATCAGCCACCCCCCAGGGGAACGCCCAGTGCCCAATTATTAGGCTGCGTGAACAGAAGCACAGCATGCAAACAAGGGAGGGGAGAGCTCTGCTGCCCCCAGCCGTCAGACACACCTGGAGAGGCTGCCCTTCCCCAGGGGAACAGAGCGGCTGAAGTCACTGAAGGGAGAACAGTTGGAAAACGGCTAAGCAGCACACGGGTGCAGAAAAGATGTTCAGCTTTAGTAGAAAGCAGAGAAGTATGAATCACAGCAGCAGAACAGGAAGGCACTTTTTCACCTGTGGGAGTGTCAGAAGTGATTCGGTAGAGGGACTAGACCTGAGCGCTGTCTCCACTCAGCACCACTCATGCCACCGGCTAAGGGGACGCAGGGACGGCACTGCCTAGAGCAATGTCAGTGTTTTCTTACAGGAGGAAAACGAAAGTGGCTTCTTCTCTCTCTGCTTCATGATGGCCACAGACCTAGTAAGAGGCAGATGGCAAAGCCGCGGTGTCTTCTTCCACCCTGTTTACGGTCGCCTCTTACCTGCTCGGAAGGTTCACTGGAGGAGCTCGAGGGTGCAGTTGCCGAAGCCCTGCATGCAGGGGAGCGGGACTTCCTTAGCTCGGAGGTATCAGCTGAGAGCCTGTTTAAAAGAGCACACCGCTCTGCTTGCGTGGGCTCTGGGTTTCCGGGAAGCCCTGGGAACTACTGGGAACACGTCTGGAGCGGAGATGGAGGAAGCCAGGTGACCACCTGCTGCCGTAGGTTCTGAGCTTGCCTTACCTGTAATTACCTGATGGAAGTGTAGCCCCTGGGTGCTAGCTGGGGACAGGGATGCTGGGGCGGGAAGGCTAAGGGGAGATGTGAGGAGGAGAGAGGGAAGCTCTCTACGACGGGATTGTGTGCATCTCTGGGGGTGCAACCACGGCTAGTAAAGCAACACTGGCGACCCCTGGAGAAGCGTTTCTGCGTGTACGCTACACATGGGAAAAGAGAAGTTAGGAAGGGGTGCTTTCTCTTTGGGGAGGTGGCATATGTGGCTCTTTAGTGAGAAAATAAGTCTTACCTTGGTCTCGGTCTTGCAATGTGACTTGAACCTATTTGCTTAGCCTACTGAGTCCCAGCGTGCTCACGGTAAGGGGGTGGCATTGTTGCTTAGGGTGTAAAAGTTGCAATGGGAGTATGTAGAAAGCTATGTTGAGATGTTTTGACCATGACACAAATGCGAAGGGCTGGGTGTTGTGTCCTGTCTTCTTGTCTGGCTCTTCCCTCTCCACTTCCCCAGCCTAATGCCCCCTGCCCCCAACCCGACCTGGCTCTTATCCTGTTCATAGCCTCACTGGTCTTCATTTAGGTTCTAGAAGGATTGATATTGTTTCCTACCCCAGAGCCTTAGCACATGCTGTTCCCTGTTCCTGCAACACCTTCCCCTCCTCTGTATGCCTGGTTAGAAGAGCTCATCCCCCAGAGCTCAGCCCTGGCATCACCTCCTCAGGGAAGTCTTCCATGACTTCCCTGATTAGGTCAACTCTTTCTTTACTTGTACCCTTATGAGCCAGAAAACATCTTTCTTATCGTACTCATCTCAGCTCTGATTTTGCATGTATTTGTATAAGATGAGGATTACTTCTCTCACTGGGGGCATGTCGTGAGGACAGTCAGGTGGCCCTGTTAGAAGGCCCCCATAGGGAGGAACTTAAGTCCTTAGGCAGCTCCAATCCACCAGCCATGTGAATGAGCCACCTTGGAAAAGGATCCTTCAGCTCCAGTCGAGCCTTCAGATGACCGTGGCTCAAGCTGTATGTCTGCAACTCATGGGCCATCCTGAATCAGAACTGCCCGGCCAAGCCACTCCCAGGTTCCTGACCCTCGGAACTGTAAGACAGAGTAAATGATTGCTGTTGTTTCAAGTCCCTCTGTTTCGGAATATTTTCTATACAGCAGTAGACAACCGGTGCAGATCTAAATGCCCGGAAGTGTGGTGTCGCCGTAATCAATGTGGGAGTGGCTTGGGGACTGGACGTGACAGACTAGGGGAGGGGAGGGTGAGTGAGAGGTTAAAGCGATTTCAACAGACTGTTTGCGGAAGCCTGAAGGCCACAGTGAGGATGTGGTAAGCGCTTAAAAGAAAGTGAGGAAATGTTATTGGAAACTGGATGAAAGGGTTTTTTTGTTGCTGCTGTTGTAATACAACAGTAAAAAGTTGAGTGATGTCACTTGTGATCATCTGGAAAATAGAAATTTCCTAATGAACTGGGTGATCCAGCAATGGAGAGTTCCAGGCAGCACCGAAGAACCTGGAGCATCATTCCTGAGCAGTGGCAGGTCTGAGACCTAATCGAGGAACTGTCGACATCTGCTCTGCTGGATTTCAGAATTGCTATGGACCAGTGACTCCCACGTGCCTCCTGCTTTCCCCCGTTCTGAATGAGGAGTGGGGATCCACAGCAATGGTGCTGTGCCCGTCCCACCATTGCAAGTCGGGGGTGTGGGGTGCAGATAATTTACCTCTTTAGTTTACAGTTTTCAGGATGAGACCAACTTTACTCAAGGAGCTTTACTTGAGGAACTAGATCACAGGAGTGTCATCTACACCTACACCGGATTTAAATGATAAGGTCCTGGACCTCAAGCTGGTACTGGGATAGGATGACATCGTGGGAGCATTGGAAGGCCTGGGAGTCTGCTAATTTTAATGTACGAGGGATATGAATTACTGGGGGCCAGAGGACAGAGCAGGATTGTAAGCATCTGGGACGGTCCCCAGTGAGCCTCACATCATGGTACTCATTCCCCTGTGCAGTCAGTCCCCTCCCACACGACTCAGACTTTGTGACTAATAGAATACTGTGGAAATGATGGTGTGTGTGACTTCTGCGATTAGGTGATAAAAGGCACTGCAACTTCTGCATTGGTCTCTTGGATGGCTCACTCTGGGGAAGTCCGTCCCCATGTCAGGAGGACACTCCAGCAGCCTGGGGGCCCACATGAGAGGAACTGAGGCCTCCTGCCAACAGTAGCCACAGCTTGCCAGCCATGACTGAGCCAGCTTGGGAGTGGACCTTCCAGCCCCTTCGAGGCCTCAGGGATTGGGGCCCTGGACAACATTTGGACATTTTGACTGCCACCTTTTCCCAGTTAAACTCCCTTGTGCTGGCCTCGTATTCGTGTATCTGAGTGGGGCCAGGGCGAGGGTGAGATGAGGGAACTTCTAGGGCCTCCCTCCATGCCCCAGGTGACTTGCCATCTCATCCTTGTCCCACCCATATCTGGTTTCTGTGTGGTGTGACAAAAGGTCAGTCACGATGATCTTGTCGTTGACAGAGCAGCCCGACTCTGCCATCCCTGCCCCTGACTCGGCTTCCCGTGGAGAGGCCTGCAGAGCTTGGTAGAAAACCTGTGGTCCTTTTAGAAAGCAGGTAGCAAAAGGAGTGGAGGGGTGTCTGGGCTCCACCAAGTGAGGGCAGTTCTCCCAGAATTCTGGAACCCAGCAGGTCCCCACACCAGTCCTCAGGGGAATGCGGAGGTCTTTGGTGCTGGGGAACATCAGGTGGTTGGTGGGACTTTGACTTTAGAGAGCAAACAGGCGTCAGGTGCATGGGGCAGCCCCAGAGACGAGGGCTTTCCTCGGGGTGGAGAAGGGAAGCCCACTCGGGGCGTCCTCCTGTGGAAGCGGAAGGGAAATCGCGCTAGCGCCACGCTGGGCCATCCCCCCGCCCGGCACTGTGCTTCATCTCATTCAGCTCTTCCGACAGCCGGGCGGGGTACACGCTATCACAGGTGCCTGATCCCTTACCCCCAATTCCCAAAATTCAAAAACCTCTGACAACTGAAAGACGTTTATGACTCACTTGGTGGCAAGTCCTGGACTGAATTGATGTGAGGCTATTTACAGTCTTAACCATCCCATTTTCTGTAAGTATCTATGTGTTCCCCTAAGCAATAGTAATATGTTTGATTACGGGGTCTTGCCCAGGATCCACTGAGTATTTCATAATATATTGTTATGCGCCAGACAACTTTTCTAAAATCCAGCATTTTTGAATGTTGAAACATCCGATCTAAAGATAAAGTTACAGCGAATGTCTTAGTGTATTTTCTGCTGCTATAACAAAATAGCCAAAACTGGGTGATTAATAATGAACAGAAATTTATTTGGCTCCTTGTTCTAGAGGCTGGGAAGTCCAAGAGCATGGCGCTCACATCTGGGGAGGGTCCTTGTGCTACGCCACCCCGTCACGGAAGGTGGAAGGCAAAAGGGCGAGTGTGTGAGCCAGGAAGAGCATGGGGGCTGGACTTATCCTTTCATCAGGGGCCCACCCCTGAGGTAATTAACCCACTTGCATGATGATGGCATCAATCCATTCACGACAGCCCTCATGACCTAACAACCTCCTCAGGGCCCCACCTCTTAATACCATCACAACGGCAATTAAATTTCAGCAGGAATTTTGGAGGGGACGTTTAAACCATAGCAGTGTAGCAGTGAGCCTGTATTTTTTTTTTTCCATTTCACATGCAAGGAAAACTGAGGTTCCATGAGGAACAAGTACCTCACCCAACACCACAAAGCTACCAAGTGATGGGCAGAATTGAACCCCGGGCTCTCAGACAGTACACCCTGCACCTTCGACCACCAGAGACAGGCCCTGTGCTTCTTAAATACAGTGAATTCAGAAGTTATAAGGGCTACATTTTCCACTTGCACTGTGACAGCCTTTCACGAACTCTTGTTCCCGGGACAACACTGAGACTCTGTTGCCCACCCCACCTGCCCACACTCCAACCATGGGTCCCTGATTGGATTTGGCACTCTGAGGTCTTTGTCACACCCTTTCAGTTATTTTTATAATAAACTTCAAAAAGCTTTCTGTGCTTTGGATATGTATTGTTTCTGGACCCAGTGGCAAGCAGAGGTTTATCCACAGAAAGCCTGGAGTTTAACAAAGACTTTTGTCCTGCAAATGTGTTCCTGTGACTGAAATAGAATAAACTCTTGGGTGTTTCTCCTCATTGTTCCCCTCCGCGTCATACCGCCCTCACCCCAAACCCTTGTGTACCCTGTGCCCCTGCCAGAACTTCCCTCTGGTCCCCTTCTTGTTCAGTGATTAATTCATCCAACAAACATTTACTGAATCCCTGTTGCTACCGACATGTGGTATAGGAGGTTTTATGGGTTATTAGGAGAACACTAGTCCGACAGACAAAAGATTGAGGTCCTGGTGCTATGAGAGTTTAGATAGGGCCCTTCTTTGCTGTGGGCCTCAGTTTAACCATGTGTGAAGAGATAATTGAGAGGATGCAAAGAACATCACAAGGGTATGGAAGCCTTGTATAAACAGGACTGAACAATAAAGAAGCGTAGGCCTTGGAACAGTCTGACCAGGGCTCTAGCTGTGCAATTCTCTTGATCCACTTCTCCTCTGGGTATCCTCTTAATTGGCAGGGTGGCTTGCCTCATGATTGCAAAAGGGCTGCCAGGGTCATCCACAGCCACATGCTTCACAGCCGGGGAAAAAGAGGGGGAGTATTTCAGCCATTAAGCATAGTTGCCAAATTGGTTACTTAGAGGCCAGGTCTGTTCTGATTGAGCCTATACTGGTTCCAGTGGGTCAGAGTCTGACACAGAGAGGTTATTAAATATGTTGACCATCACTCCTGGAAAGAAGTGTCACTTCTGATAATCATCAAACAAAAGTCCGTATTTCAAGCTGCTGGCCTGAGTTACCCAAACCAATTCCATGGCAGGGGGCTCAGGATTGCCCCAGCTGGCTTGGAACAACTAGGCCCACTCCTAGGGCTGAGTCGAGGTCAGTTCTGCTCAAAGTGTACGCTTGCTACAGAGGGTGGGAGTGAGGAGATTTTGGGGCTGCATGCAGGGCTGCAACCAAAATGTGCCCCGCCAGCCCCCTTCCCACCTGAACTTTCTTTGCTTCCATGTTTCAACCCCATGTTCATGACATTGCAAAGGATACCCCCATCTCAACGTTCCTTTTCACCGGTCCTTTAGTTTAGTTTAGCCACACCGTCTGGGGGGTCCACCAGCAACTCCTAACCTTCCATGAATGCTCCTCCGAACCTGCAGGCAAGGAGAAGTGGAAAACAGACACTGGGCCCTGTGGGTGTGTGGTGTCAGCCCGGGCTGAACAGGGACAGGACTGCTGAGGGTGACACCGGTGCCTCTGCGGGGCTTCCCCTCTGCCTGCCTCTCAGACGGCACTGAATACACGAATTTTAATAAGTTTTCCAAAAGACAACAGTAATAAGTGGCTTATTAAAATCTCATAAGGCTATGTGAAAACACTCCTTCCTGTCTATTGCCACCAATTCCCAATTCCCAAAGTGAATCACAGTCACCTACTTTTTGTGTATTCTCTCGGTTATGTTCTATACATATCCCAAAATATATGTAAACAGTATTTACATATGTGTATGTATACAATCAAAGCCTCCTTCTCTACATAGGGATTATGGTATAAACAAGTGTTTGTTGAATGAATAAATGAATGCCTAACACCAACCGGGGAGCTCTGACTGCAGGAGGCTGTCACCTGTGCCACCCACGACTGTCAGTCAGCAAAACGGAGCCCACACGAGTTATTTGAACGGAGAGATTTTAATATAGAGAACCGATGAAAGAAGGGTTGGAGGACCAGAAAGACAGCAAGTGGCCGTTGAGGACATACAGAGATAGTAACTACGAAGAAGCAGCTCCCACCCATGGGGGAGGGGAATGAAGGACGAGACTGGGGTTATTGTTAACAGAACCTAGAAGCTTGGAGAGGAAACTGCAGAGCTAAGACGTAAAACTCGGAGAAGAAGGTGCTGGCTGGTTTGTGCCGATGTCTTGATGTGCCGTGGCTGGTTCTGGGAGTGGGAACCGGAACTAGCTGCCGGGGTAAAAAAGTCTGGGGTGGTGACACCACCGGGAATGGGAAGCAAATGGGGTGGCTGGAGTCCCTCCTCCTCCCGCCTCCCCTTGTCCTCCCAGAGCCAATGAGGGGGTGCCTGGCAGGGAACAGCTGGCCAAGGGGAAATGTGGTTTGCAGACTCCTTCTCCTTCTCTCTTCCCTGGTGCGAGGAGACAATAGAAGGGTAGTCTTGGGGCTGAGGGACAATCACCAGCACACATGGTTTCCGTTCGTTCGGAGCCCTTGTGCAAATTAGAAAAAAGCACCCCTTCCAGGAAGAATGGCCCTGGGTCAAGGTGCGTGGTTTGGTGAGCGGGGAAACACGCCGCACTGTACCAGGCGCAGGGCTGGGCAGAAGAATATGGGCTGCATTTTAGCCCCGGGTTGTCCTCTTGGCCAGGTGGACTAGTGTAGGGTACAGTCTGTCTAGCTGTCAGCGTGCAGTGCGCTGTTACGTGAGGGCATTTAACACACACACACGCACACACACACACACACGCACACGCACACGCACACACGCACACAAGGGTTTAGGGTGGTATGTGGAGAGGACACTGTGATCCCTAGTGCGTGTCTGATAGCTCACAGGGCCCCTGCCCTTCTCAGCATCGGGGCCCAGGGCTGACTGGTACAGTGTGCTTCTATAGACAAAGCCATAGAAAATACAAGTATTATTTTCTCAATAAATCCAGGACAGGAAGCTGTTTCTGAAGGGACTGTGGCCAACGAAGCTGGGGGAATTAGGTGTTCTCGGGCAGCGGGCATTAGGGAACTTCGAGAGTCTATTTCAGAATTCTTTATAAGAGAGTTTTCAGATTGGATGGGATTCTAGAAATGACCTAGCAATAATGATTGCGATAACAATCGCTGTCTCAGATTAGGTTCTCCGGAAGCAGGTTCGGACGGGGTGGTGCGAGACGCCAGGAGCGCTCATGGGAAAGCACTGGGAAGGAAGGGAGGAGGCAGGTGGGGCAGGGCAGAAGCGACGGCAGTGGCAGCGCAGCTGTGTCTGGGCCCGGCTGGCCTTGTGGGGGGCTCTGGAGCTAGGGGGCCCTTCTGAGTGGTCTCCAGTTTATGTACGGAGGCTGGGCCGGGTACCCACACTTCAGCCGCTCGTTGGCTATGGCCCCCTGGCAGGAGGCGTGACCTTGGCAGGGGAGGGGGTATAACTTGCTGCTAAGGCAGTTTCGGGTGAGCAATGAGCATGACCTTCCCATGGGCTGGACGACTGGTGTGTGGGCTCTGCAGAGGGGAATCTGGGTAGCATATTGCAGCATCCGCTATGATAACGATGATGATGGCGACAATTGCTACCATCTGTCAATCACCTACGCTAAGCTAGACGCTTTGCCCGTAAACCTGGTCCCCTCCAAGTCTCCTGCATCCCAGTGAATGGCACTGACATCCAACCCACTGCTCAAGACAAAACCACTGGAGTCATGCTGGATCCAGCCCTGCTCTACCCTCCCCACGTCGCAATCCACAGTAGGGGTTGTTGGTCCCACCTCCACGATACAGCGTGAATCCGTCCACTTTTCTGCATTCCCACATTCTGGCCCAAGCCACCAAGTCTTGCCTGGTCAGTTGGGGCAGCTTCCTAACGCACTTGCTCTTTCCACCCTGGTCGTCCTGCCGGCCACTGTCCATACTGCAGCCAGAGGACCTCAGACTACCACTCTCCTTAATCAAAAGCAGAGCTCTGTAATGGCATCTTGTGGCACTTAAAGTCCAAACTCCTTACTACGGGATGCAAGGCCTCATGTGATTGACCCTGTCCCCTTCTCCAATCTCCATTTTTCTCTGGTCTTCCTTGTGTTAGCCACACATGCTCCTCATGGGCTCCCTGGCCAGCTCATGCCCTACGGCCTTGGGCGTGGTTGTTCCCTCTGTGTGGAGTGGCCTTCCCCAGAGCCTGCCATGGCTGGTCTTTCTTGTGATTCCAGCCTCAGCTCACACATCACCTCCAGAGTTAGGCCTCCCCTGACCACTCTCGTTAAATTCCTGCTGGAGACGTCAGTCCAACCCGGCTTCAAGGGCCAGGGCTCCCTCTTGCAGCCTGGGTACTGTTCGCAGATCGAAGCTCCCTTTGCACAGTACGACTTGACAGCGGGGTGTCTCTTTTGGAGAAAAGTTCTCACAAGGTCTGTACTTCAGGATCCCAGGGGTGTCTAGGGACCCCGCTGGCCTGGCTACAGCACATCTAACCAGATATCGGGTAGAAGGAACTCAATCCAACTCCTCAAAGTGAGTCAGCTGCTGCGTGGGGAAGAGATGCCCATCACCACTGAACTGGTAGTTGTGCTGGAAACTGCCCAGCCCTTTGGTGGAACGGTGCAGGGGAATTTGGTTACTCCGTGTACAGGTCTGGGGCAACAGGGACAGAGATGAGGTTGGAACATTTTTAACACGTGTGCTTTCTTTGGTCATTAAAAGAGAAAAACAAGCTATTACAATGTCTGAAGGAAACCGTCATCCATTTACAAGCAGCTGTTGGGTTCTGGCCGTGACCAAGACATCGAAGGACTCGGGCTAAGCTTTGGGCCCACTGGAGTGTGATGAGGTCCCTTTTGTCATGGAGCTGAGGTCTAGGAATGGGGACATGGCAGAGGAAAGGGGGCACAGGGACCGCACTCGTGGGGCCTGCTTGCTGCACCAGGCTCTATATTTGGGGTCTCACACACGCAAGCCCCTAATAGACAGCAGGCCCGTGTGCCCAGAGCCACGGGCGGGGCCGGCAGGGAGAGCTGAAGGCCCAGGCGGGGGAGACGGGAGAGTTCTGTGGAGCAGAAGTGCTGAGGAAAGGCTTCCTGCAGGAGATGGACTTGGAACTGGCTCCAGATGCAATGCGGGCTCTTGAACGAACACCACTGAAATAACGGGCCATCGAATCCATTCCTGCAGCACAATTCTGCTTCTCTGGCCCTTCTCCTTTCCCCACCATTTCCTTCCCTGGCTGGGGAGCACTCAGGAATGCTTTGCTGTGCCCCGTCAGGCCTCCGGAGGCCACCCTACCTGGCTGACGTGTTATTATCTCCGGCAAACACACGCCGCAGGCTGCCTCTTGGCTGGGAAGCACCTTGGCCCCTTGGAACTGCTTCTTGGAAAAAGCGAATGGTTGGTGTTTGAGCCTCCTCATTGATCCCGTTGGAGGAGGCGGGAATTGGCTGCCCAGAGGGATGAAGGGGTGAAGCCGAAAAACCCGGCCTGGCTTCAAAGCGGAGCACGGGGGCTGGGAACAGTTCTGCTTTGTGAACAAAGTCAGGCGAAAGGCAGAGAGAGAGCGAGCACGAGGGAGAGAGTTGGCTCTTGCTAATTTGAAGTTAATTTTGAATTGCCTTAAAAATCACCATGCAGCAGCATCCAGTTCTGCCTTTGATGGGCGAAAGAAACCAGCTGCTTTTATTCCTCTTCGGGGCTTGTTTCTCCCCAGCAGTGAAGCAATTAGGCAAAGTGCGGTGGAAGTTGCAGTCGCGATAACTTCTCCGGAAAAGGTCAGGCTAATTGTTGGTTGGAGCAACAGCGAGGAGGCCCGCACCAAAGGTGTTGGATATTTCTCCCTCCTGCTCCATCTGGCCCCCCGATAATGTCACTTGGACGTCTTCAAAGACAGCCGCCTAGGCAGGCTTTCACTACAAAGTGAGGCCCCTTGTCCTAACCAGCGTTCCTGCACCACGCTGGGCATTTGCACAGGGAAGACACGGCCCCTTTGCCCAAGTAGGACTACAGGAGTGGCAAACCTTGATCCCCCCGCCACAAGACGCCCCCTAACACTGCTCGTGATCTGCAAAATCAGCAGTGCATGTATTCTGCCGCCTTGTTCTCACCATCAACTCAGCTGTAAAAATTGGAGGTTTCTTTGAACAATATGCCATGCACACTTATCTCTAGAAAGTCTAAAATGTACCTTTGTATCAAATATAACCAGCCATCCGGGAAGCTTGCCTGTGCTGTTTTGGGCCCTTGCAGAGCTGTTCTGAATGAGCGGCATGCTGGCGGGATGCCAGCTGCCTGAGAGGAGGAACAGGGAGGTGCTTGACCCTGTGATGGGTAGAAGATGGAAAAATTGTCATTTCAAAACAGCAAGTGGTTCCTCTCTTGATAGAGGTGGAGACTTTCATCTTCAGGGGAGACTTTTCTTTTGTGTTGTTGAAACTATCAGAATGGACCCTTGGGAACAACTGGGAAGTAGTCTGAATGCAGATGTTTGAGATGGGAATACAGGAGATTAA
Organism: Propithecus coquereli; assembly: GCF_000956105.1. NCBI lineage: Eukaryota > Metazoa > Chordata > Mammalia > Primates > Indriidae > Propithecus > Propithecus coquereli. The sequence continues at coordinate 204,454 of NW_012155507.1, read as the reverse complement.
TTTGTTGCCTGTGGCTGTGCTGAATGAGGTCTCTCCTCCTTGTCTTCTTCTCTCCCTTCCTTGCTGGCTTTTCTTTTTTTTTTTTTTTTTTTTGATTGTTCTGTTGCCCCAGCTAGATGCAGTGGCATCAGCTTAGCTCACTGCAACCTCAAACTCCTGGGCTCAAGCGATCCTCCTGCCTCAGCCTCCCGAGTAGCTGGGAATACAGGTGCGCACCACCACACCTGGCTAATTTTTCTATTTTTTTGTAGAGAAGAGGGTATGGAGGGGCTCTTGCTCTTGCCCAGGCTGGTCTCAAATTCCTGGCCTCTAGCGATCCTTCCGTCTTGGCCTCCCAAAGTGCTAGGATTATAGGCGTGAGCCACCATGCCTGGCCCCTTTCTTTGCTTTTGGTTGTGCTTTGCTCACCTCCTCCTGGTCCACACACCTTAGCAATGCAGTTTGGTCATTGAATGCTGCTGCCCCAGAAAGGGAGCATCTCCCCTGGGCTTCTTCCTGAGTAATGATAAGGCAGAAAGGGGCGAAGATGGGGGCATTCAGATCTAGTTTGGAAACTCAAGGTTCTGTCCTGACCGTTCCTAGGCATGGTGCATCTCTCTTTCCCATGAGAGCCAAGAGAAGGCCTGGAGGAGTAGAACTTAATTCTGGTTCGGCCACCTGGATGCCCTTGTTGGACTGGCCTGACCTTAGATCATTAGGAGAGTGACCACTTGGACACGTACACAGTTTACCCAGCCTCCTGCCATGGCCCACATGGGCCAAAGTGGGGGATTCGATGGGTCTCTGCATGGTTTAGGAAATGTTCTTGTCATTCTTGCACCCGAACCTTCTGGACGCAAGGTCCGAGTAGGAGATTATTGGGGAAAGGGTAATGTTATATCTATTGGATGGCAGTGGAGGAAGGGCAATGACCTTGGCATCCAGGGAGGGAATACCTTAGACATACACCTGTGCCTGGAGATGCGGAACAGGGAGGGGCATAGGTGAGATTTGTCTTTCAGAACCACTCCTGGAGTCTTCCTCACAGGAGAAGATGCCCTGGTGCTGCTCTCCTAAACTGCGGAAGTGCTGGCTGCCAGACCCCTCTGGTCGGCCCTGACCATGATTTCTCCCCGACTCCCCACAGCCCCAGCTCCTGTACTTCCCATGCAAACACCTGTCAATGCTTCGGATGGCTTCCCCACCCCCATGCTCATAGCCTTTGCCAAGTCATTCCATGGGACAAGCCAATGTCCCCTGACTAGGGGTGTGGAGAAACAGGGCCAGCTGGACAGACTGCCCTCAGATAGACTCTCCAAAATCAAAGGGTACACTGGGCTCAATTATTCAGACTGAAAACCGTCTGGCTTACCATCCATTGAGAGGTGGTCACCCTGTGTCCCGGACTGATATAGTTCCTCTTGGGGGTCCCCAGCAACTGTAAACAGTAACTTTTTTTCTAGGGGCACCTTATCCATCTGTGGGACTGCACTTCTTGTGTGGAAGGCGGATGTTAACTTGTCTCTCACCTGAAAACACAGCGACCTGCTCCTTAGGAGTCGTCACAAGTCATCTTCAAGTGTTTGAGGAGACGCCGCTGGTACATCACGTAGCCCTCAGATGGCTGTGGTTACTTGGGGAAACTTCCCAAACAGATAACTGACTCGTCATTCGTGTGTGCCCTGTGCATAGCTTTTCCTATAATGGGACTCCTCCGATCAGAAAAGGTAGCATGAAAGGTAGCATGTCCCTAACTTTAGCTGACCCCATCTCGGCCTGGGCCCTAGAAGGCATTCGTGTCAACCTCAGCTCACTGACGAGGGTCGTTAGGGACGATAAAATTATCCTAGATTCTTCCTTGTGGGTCGAGGTGGAGCCATCCTGCTCTACCTGGATCACTGCCTGGGGCCAAGTGGAAGGGTCGGTACAGAAATGGAAGGAAGATTCCACCTGGCTTTCTAAGGTGGACCCGGGTTGTTTATGGCATCTGCTCACATGGCTGTGTCCAAGGCTCTGGGGAGGACGTGGCCACAGTCAGTACTGTAGGCTGGTCTCATCTGGCCGCTTGGATTCCTGCTGGTAGTACCTTTACTTAAATGCTGTCGGAGGCTAACTGAATGGATTTGGTCCCATCCTCTGTTGGTCACTTTAATCAGAGTGGCTGACAGAGTGGTGTACGCAAGGGGAGACTTGCCAGAAGCTACGACTGCAAAAAGGAAGGGTGGATATTCTCAGGAGACAATTCTCCATGGGTCTTCCGGGTTTCTGCGTGTTTTGTGAGCAGAGGCACTGACTGCCTTTGTTGCAGATGACCTTCTCAAGGACGCTGTGTCGCAGTCTTGGAAGATAGTGTCTCCTTCTGGAGCCAAGGGCGGGCAGGCTTAGTGTTCATCAGAAAAGAGTCACCTTCCCTCGGCTGGGGTTCCTCCCCTGTAATGCAAGCGTGTGCGTGTGTTGTCCGGCTCTTTGGTTGCCCTGTGGGTTTGGAGCTTGGGGGGGCTGATGCGAGGAAACGCTGCTACTCTGGCTCCAGTTGTTTCTGTGAGTAAAGGAATCCTTTGTTTCTGACCCAGGAGTCTTGTTTCTTCTGCTAGCCTCCCTGAGACTATGGCAAGCTAACTGGCCGAAATCTCAGACACCTCACAGCTCTTGGCATCCATGTCTGGCCTGGATCACCCTGAGGGTGGCGTGTGTGTGTGTGAACATTATCCATCGCGTGCGTCACAGGAAGACAAAAGTCAGAGAGGACAGCTGCCCCCAACTTCTCCGGACTGTACCGGCTGATATGAGTGGGGGTCACAATCCACCACTCTCTTTTGTCCAAGGTGTGTGGCCACTTCTACAGTAAGATCTGGGGGGCTGGCTGGAGAGGGCTGGAGGGGGCTGTGGGGTCAGACCACTTGGATTTCTACCACGATCCTGCACCCAATGCAGGCTCTGTTTCCCCACCTGTCATGCACCTATTTCTGAGGGGCTTTGTGGGGACAAACGAGACAGGCGTGGCACGGGAAAGCCCTGACAGAGGGCTTGCTATTGTTTCTGTCACTGTTCTTGTCCGTAGCATTACCGTGCCCACCTGGGCTCAGTCTTTGTGAAGCTGCCTCTCCCTCTTAACAGCCTGTCTAGCATCTAAGTTTATCTTTTTTGCACCAAAGTTGGCCAATTTACACGGCACCCCCTCACCACAGTCGCTGGGTGCGCCCCTAATCTAATTAGACTAATTTCAATTTCCCGGATTTAATTACTTTTAATGTAATTAATTTAGGATGCAGTACACTAGGTGATTAATTAGGAGACGTGGCTGCGGGATTCGGAAGGTGAATTGCAGCACGTAAGCGTTTCAATATTATTGTGGCCACATCCACCAGTTGTCACTTTACACGGGAGGCCGCGAGGCCCAGGGAGGGGCAGGGCTTAGAGAGCTGGGGTGGCACGAGGACTCAAGCGGAAGTCGCGAGGCACCACGCACAGGCTTCTTCATTTCACCGCTCGCGGCAACTCCTGGGAGGCAAAGAAGAGGCTGTCGACCCCAGGGACCGGCAAGTCGGGACTGAGGAGCGAATTGTGGGCGGTGAGGACAGACTTTGCCTTTCAACTGAGTGAGCCGATACTTCACCCTGTGTTTTTACATGGTACAGAAGCAAACCACAGGGCTCCCTCTGAGCCAGCACGCACTTGAGTTGTTCTTTCTTTTTTGCTCCACACACTTGTTGAGTATCTGGAATAAGGAATAATCATCGCCATCATCATCTTGACAAACACAAGGCTTCGTAGTGCTTTTACGTGAACTCACTGGACTGCCACCGGAGGGAGGTACCGCTGTTTGCATCGTGCAGAGGACGAATCTGAGGCCCTGAGCTATTAATAGATCTGCCAGGGTTATCTGTCATTTGTGTCGTACAAAGGGACAAGTCATAGTTTCCGGCTGTGGCGGGCAGGTAGGGGGACACTCTAGGGCTGGACACGGTTCCGGGTGCCCTTTGGGCACTCAAGTTTGCCTCTTCCCCCTCCGAGAGGTAATAATAGCAACAGCAAACACTCGAAGAGCCCTCGCCGCGGGCCAGGGATGCCTCTCCATGTGCGCCGTGCGCTGACTCTGGGCACGGCTGCCCCACCCACCGCTCAGTGCAAGGAGACTGCCTGGGGCTTCCCCATAGCTCAGCTGGGGAGCCGGACCCTAAAGGCCAGGCCCAGCCACAGTCCCTCACTGCCTCGTATCCTCTGGGCCATCAGCCTGAAGAGGCCATGGACTCTGCTCGCCAGCCAGATTTCAGACTGCAGTTGTGAGCGGCCCTTGGAGACAGAGCTGGGCCAGACCCTCTGCCCTGAGCTAGACCCTGCACGCGGAGCTAGACGCTTCGCTGAAATTCAGCTCCAATTCCAAGGTTACTCATTTAGCAAATGGGTCCATTAGGCATCTTCAGGGCTTTGACCCCTGTTCTCCTGGAGTGTTGGGCCAGGACACAGGTAAGAAAAGGGGCCAGCGTGGTGTAGAACTCCATTCTCCCACGCACACGCAATGCCTGATGGGCCAGGCCCTCTTGCCTGGAGAAGTAAAGACACAAGAGCTGTCTTCAGTATATGCCTGTGAGGGTCTAGAGCTAATAGGTGGAAGCTACAGGGTGACTCACTCTAAAAATTAACTTCCCGATAGTCTGAGCTGTCTGAGCTGGAACGGGCTCCCCAGCAGGCCCTCGCTGGGCGCGTTCAAGCAGAAGCTGATTAACAACAATTTTCTCACTTGTTTTCTCTTCCTGGAAGGCCCGTTCCTACGTTCTGCCAGGTAACTCAGCCAGGCATCACCTCCTCCAGGAAGGCTTCCCTGCAAACCCCAACCCCATCCCAGACTGGAACAGGTGTCCTCTCTGTTCCCGTAATGCCCCGCGCGTATCTTTATCATTGCACTCAGTATATATTGCAGTGGCCTGCTTATGAGTTTATCTCCTTCACATCCTGTCCTTGTCACCCCCGCCCCCACAAGATAGACACAATTTCCCCAGTGGGAGGTTGGAGAACCTGGGGCTCAGCGTGGCTTAAGACCTTGCCCGTGATGGCTGGTCTGGTTCCTACGCTGCAAGCCCCCAGTCTCCCCAGTGCAGAACACTGTGGGGGTCCTGAATTCTGTCGTTTGGGGGGGCAAGGGCTTGTGTGAGTCCAGTGCAACTGAAGCAGCAGGGGCAGTGCCACCGAGGAGTGGCACGAGGGCATCTTTGGAGCAATGTCCGCTTGGCAGTCCTTGGCACCTGTGTGTGTAGCCAAATGACACACAAGTCCACCTCCTCAGCACATACTTTCTGAAGGCCTCTGAGGTCATGGAGAAGCCAGGGAGGAATGAGAACCGGGCCAGCCAACGCCTCGCCTCTCTTGGCTCCATGGGGCCTGCCTGCGCCGGAGCCAGAGCCCCTCTTAACACCCTTATTTCTTCATTTAACAAAGGGGAGGAGAGCCCAGCCTGTGGTTTGAGGCTGGATTCTGTTTCTATTAAGGCTGCCGCTGGCCCCGAAAGATTAACTCAACAGTCACCCCTGTGAAAGCTGATCCGAATGGAAAATGGAGCTAGAAAATTCTGCCTTCCCCTCCCTCACACCTCGGCAGATTAAGGGGAAGGCCTGATGCTGAGTTATGGGGATTTATGGGAATGTGCAGTTGCTGGCTTTTAAACACTCACTCTTTGGGATGTTGGCAGCCTCGCTTCCTATAAATCGTTGCTGGTATTTCTTAGCCTCTCCTTGCCAGCAGCGCGGAGGCCTGCAACACCTTTTCCGTGCAGTAGCCTGTGAAAATATTGAAGTCAGGCCCAGAAAAACACCAGCATAGAAAGGGGAAACTTTGATGTTTGCTAGTTCTTTTCAGACAATCCTTGCCAAATCTTAATTTTTCCAGTTTACAAGTAAGGGATTCTGACCATCTGTCTGCTGTCAACTGATGTTTGTTTGGATGAAGATTTTATTTTTTTCTCCCAATCTAGCACTCCTGTTCTTACAAGTAGTTTATTGGACTTCATAAATGTCAGCTTTTTGCAGGCATTTTGTAAGCAGCTTATGATTTAGTATTTAATCAAAATTGAGCAGTCAGCGTCTGTAATCTATGTGAAGCAGGAGTAACAATGAGATTGAAGCTCAGAATGCACCAGAACCACAATTTATGTCCCCCAACTATCTCTACAAGAACTAAGTTTGCACCTGAAGGTCTGGGGTACATAGAATGGTGGAGGAAATAAGCACTTATTAAGCACCTATTGTGTGCCATTTTATGATCCAGTCAGCTATCAGTTGCCAAAATAATACCGTATGATAAAACATACCAAACTCAATGACTCAAAAACAATCAGAAATTTGTAGCTCGTTGATTTAACGAGTCAGCTGGGCAGTCCTTCTGGCCTTGGCTGAGCTCTGTACCTGTCTGGGGATGGTTGGCTGCTGGGTGATCTTGGCTGACCTCACCTGGGACAAGGAGGGCAGCTCGGGCCCACTCCATGTGTTCCTCACCCTCCAGCAGGCTGGCTAAGGCACGTTCTCATGGTGATGACAGCCTGCAAAAGCAAGCAGACCTGGGCTGCAAGCCTTTCCCAAACATCTGCTTGTGTCACAAGCAAGGGACATGGCTGAACTCTGAATCAAAGAGGGGGTGTCTTAGTTTATTTGGGCTGCTGTAACAAAATTCCATAAACTAAGTAGCTTATAAACAAAAATAAAATCATTTTTCAGAGTTTCAGAGCTGGCAAGGCCGAGATCAAGTGCAGGAAGATTCGGTGCCTGGTGCGGGCCGGCTTCCTTGCTCATAGACATCTTCTCACTGTATCCTCACAAGATGGACTGCCCAAAACAGCTCTTTGGGGTTTCTTTTGTGAGGCCCTAATCCCACTCGTGGGGGCTCTGCCCTCATGATTTAATCATATCCCAAAGTCCCTACCTCCTAATACCATCACGTTGACGTTTAGGTGTCAGCATATAAATTTTGGGGGAGGGCAAACATTCAGACCATAGCAGGGGGAGAGACTCCGTCTCTTTCTAGTGAGAGGAATTACGAAGTCACGGCAGAGTCCACGGGTACAGGAAGGGGTGAAGAATCAGGGCCCTGCTGCAGTCGATCCATCACAGTGATGCTGGGAATTCCAGGAAGGAGGTCCTTGTTATAAGCCCCATATCCAGGTGGAGAAATTCATAGATGAAGCCATTTGCCCAGGGTTTCTCAGCAGTTAGTAAAGAAGCCGGGATTCTTCCTTAGCCTAACTCTTCTACGGTTTACTTGTGACTCTCTGAATCTACTTTTCTTTTTTTTTTTTTTTTTTTTGAGACAGAGTCTCACTTTGTTGCCCTGGCTAGAGTGAGTGCCGTGGCGTCAGCCTAGCTCACAGCAACCTCAGACTCCTGGGCTCAAGCGATCCTCCTGCCTCAGCCTCCCGAGTAGCTGGGACTATAGGCATGCGCCACCATGTCCGGCTAATTTTTTCTATATATATATTTTTAGTTGTCCAGATCATTTCTTTCTATTTTTTGGTAGAGATGGGGTCTCGCTCTTGCTCAGGCTGGTCTCGAACTCCTGAGCTCAAACAATCCGCCCGCCTCGGCCTCCCAGAGTGCTAGGATTATAGGCGTGAGCCACCGCGCCCGGCCTGAATCTACTTTTCTTTAGGAATGGGTAAAGCAAGAGTAGTGGAGCCTCTTAAAAACCATCAATCCACCACCCTAGTTTCAGGGGTGGCAAAACTGAAGCCTAGAGAAAGGGAGTGGCTTTCCCAGGGTCCCGCGGGGCAGTAGCAAGACGTGAGAAGGCCCGGCTCTCAGGCCAGTGCTCCTCCCTGGCCCGGGAGAGCGTGCATCTGCAGCCCATCACAGGCCTGTCTTCTGCAAGAAGCCTGCGGACACTCCGGGCTCCCACTCCCAGACGCGACACAGTAGCAACTGGGCAGCGTGTGCTGGGACCTGGCTTGGTCGTGGCAGCTTGAAGGAGCTGTAGCAAAATTACTCTTTAAGGGGCTCCCAGATGGAGCAAGAATGGTGAAGGCCTTTGCTAGGTTTCCTAGAGAGGAATGTGAAATGCTGACGGCCTTTTATGATGCTATTATTAAACTCCTTCCTTGGACTGAACTGTGTGCCGCCTCCCAAACTCGTCTGTTGAATCCCTCGCCCCCAGTGTGACTGTATCTGGAGACAGGGTCTTCAGGAGGTAAAATTAAATGAAGACATAAGATGGGCCCCTAATCCGATAGTATAGTGGAAAAAGGGTGGAGGGGGTGCGGAAGGAGGAAGAAAAGGAGGAAGAGGAAGAAGAAGAGAGATTTCGGTCATGTGAGGACATAGCAAGGTGACTTCACGTTATAAAGTTTGGTAAAAAATGTCATGAGTGAAGCTCATGAGAGAAATGGTATTTCTAAGAATCAAACTAGCCAAGTCTCCCATGCCCGAGCCCTGTCTGACCCGGGCCTCCTGGCTGTCCCCTCCCGGGCAGTGTTCACTGTCCCCTTCTCCATGCTGACCCCTCTGCGGGCAGCACAGTGCACGGTGCCAGGGAAAGAGCCAGTCGGACCCAAGTTAGGCCCCCATTCAATGGCTCTTTATTTCTGTGCAGTCGGGAAGCCTCTCCGAGCCTCAGCTTGCTCTGTAAGGAGGGGACACTGGTTATAATGTGATTGCTATAAAAACCTGTGCGGCCACACCCATGAGGACGTCTTGCTTGTGCATATTCAGTTAATATTCTTTTATCGTCCCTTCCTCTCCGTTGGACACCCTCCCCACTCCTGTCCGTCTGAGTCTTTATAGCTCTTTCCTATCCCTTCAATAATTTAACATCAATGGTTTATTAAACAGAGACTTCCTAATGGGCTGTTATTGACATGATAAAGAGCAAATCTCCCACTGTGGGGCTGCCCAGGTCCTTGAGGGAAGAAAGACATGATGGGGGAGGCTCCGGGGACCGTGTCCACTGCCCAGGAGGAAGTGGCTTGAGAACAAATCCCAATTCTGTCTCCTTCATGCCTAGGGAAGCTTTTCGGCCTCCTGAAACATCATCAACATGGGGTTCATATCACCTTCACCCTGAAGGTTCAATGAGGTTGAATCAACCTATGTGAAACTCCTAGTTACTCTCCACTCCCCGCTCTGCAGCTGGGGCTCAGGCCAGCTCCAACTCTGGGGAAGGGGCTTAGTTACTCACCTGGTCCGTCTGTGGGGCCACAATTCCCAGGTATTTCCCCAGAACTTGGCGCATTGCTTGAAGCATCACATCAAAGATTTATTCCTTTGAGTCTAGATGAGGAACTCCGTCTCTAAGAAGTCTCTGTGATAAAAAGAATGCCTTTGGGCTGGGGAAGTTTATGCAGCCCTGGTGGCTGGTGACTAAGTCGCAGGGCAGGGAAGTGGAGGGAGACCCGAGGGAGGAGCTGGGACTCCTGGTGCTAATACTCTCACTACATGACCTTGGATGAGTCACTTCTCATCCCTGGACTTTAGTTTTCTCAGATGTAAAATTAGGGGTTTAGGTCGTACGGAATCTAGGATTTGTTCCACCTTTAAATGTGATGATGACAATTAGCTCCAAAGATTAGCTTTGAGATTCCTAATGGGGTTCCAAAGACGGGGAGCTCCCGATGGGTCAGTTTTGTGAGGGGTGTGGGGAAAGGGCGGTTGCGGGGCACGGGCTGCCTGCCTGGGTGTGCAACCTGTGAAACTCGGTGGTTCAAGTCAAGGCCTGCTCATTGGCTGACTGCTCTACCGATTTGCACATTCTCTATAAAGCTTTCTCTGACCATAGCACCCAGACTGCTCTTTCCCTTCCCTGACCTTCTACGGCCCTCACCTGCAGCCCTACTGTGACATCTCCTGCACTACCCGCTGATGGCCCTGGCCATCCCCTGATGGCCCTGCACCTGCTGTTCCACGCTTGGACTCACTCTGAGACCTCTTACTGAAAGGCCCTTCCTCTCTGTCTCTACCTCCCAAAGTCCTGACAGTCACTTAAGGGCCTGCTCAGAAGCCACCTCCTCTAGGAAGTCCTCCCGGGCTTCTTATACAAGACTCTCTCCCACTGTGCTCTCTCTATGCCTATTAAGTGTCCTTCAGTGTCTTCCCATTGACATAAGACAAGGCCAAACCCTTAGCTCAGCTTCCCAGCCTCATGTCTCGTCACTATCCTCCCCATCAACCCAGCTGTAGCTTTGCCAGGTGTCTTCCACCTTCATGTAGGTGCTTAAGCTGATTCTTCTGCCTGGGAGGTCTGTTCCTTACCCTGTCCCCATGGTGAGGATACTCAATGACTTTAAGACTCAGATGATGCCTCTGGTACTGATAGGATTTTATTGTACTCGTCTTGGGGTTTGAATTCTCTGTTTTGCAGTAAGCCAGTCTTACCCATGTGTCCAGTGACACTGGGTTATTTGTCTTTGAGGTCACAGTGCTTTGCATAGAGCCTAGCACATAGCAGGTGCTCGGCAAATGTAACATTGAAGGGAGCTCTCACACACGTCCGTCACAGCACCCCAGCAGAGGCCGGGCCCCCTGGCAGGTGTGTCGATGGGCTGGCTGATCCGAAGCTTTGTTTGCAGTAGTTCTGGGCTCTGGGGTGGATCCCTGGAACTGGCCAAGCTGGGGAAATGGCTCCTGTGGTAAATGTGTATGTGTGTGTGCATGTGTCTGTGCACGCATGTGTGTCTGTGTGTGTGTTCTCTGTGGGCATGTCTGCTGGGGTCCTGGTGGTCTTCCATGCATGGTCTGCCATGCCTCTCCCCGGACATCCAGAGGTTTCCTCCTGGGCACTAGAGCCCCAGCCCACCCACCATTCTAGAGTCAACCCCAGAGATGTTCCCAGAAGGAACAGTCCTATAAAGGGACAATGCTCTCCAGGGAACCAGGCCTGGGAGCTGCAGAGCTCTGAGCCATGTAACCCCGGGCAGGTCTCTGGGATCATTATCTATGCAGGGCTGCCCACGTGCCAGGTGCTGGGTGAAGCCCCTGCTGCGGACGCTGATTTAATCTTCGTAAATAGCCTCTTTTGCAGAGAGGAAACTGAGTCATGTGTTACTCGTCTTAGATCAAAAGCATGTGAGTGAGGAGCAGGGAGGCGAAGTCAAGCAGTCTCAGCCCAAAGCCCACGCTCTCGAGCGCTGTGTCGCACTCCCATGCACACCATAACGCCTGATGACGCCCCCTTGCAGGGTACTGAATTAATGCAAATTAAACGACATTTATAAAGTGATGGCACTCAACAGGTGTACTCTCTGTGGAGGCTGATTTTACTGATTTCTAATTCAATCTTCTCGTTTTAAAGGTGAGGAAACTAAGGCATGGGTTAGGTAGGTGACTTGATAGTCACATTGAGTTGTGTGGACTCAAAGAAGTCAGGTCTCCTGTTGGCCAATCCTTTTCATTTTTCACTATGCTGTGCCCCATGGGATAAAAATTAGAAGGAATGGGAACCTCCTATTTTGGAAGAATGGAGGCAAAGAGGAAGGAGGGGTGGATAGGCAGTTGAGGATATCTGAGGAGCCAGACCCTTCCCCATAACTCCCCAACCACCTATGAGCTTGGTCCTATTTTCCCAATTTGAAATTTGCAGATCTGACCTCAGAGAGGTAGGGAAGTTGCACATGGCCCTTCCCTGGTAAAAGAGGGCTAGGATTTGAACTCTGGCCTGTCTTACTCCAAGTCTAGTGCTCTTTTCTGCATTGGAAGCCCAGAAGGAGCGCCCAAGATCGAGGCCACAGTAGGCACGATTGTGGCTGCCAATGCTCCTTCAGAGCATCAGGAGAGCTCCTGGAGTTGGGGAGCGGGCACTGGGGGTGGGGGGAGGGTGCTCTAGGGGAAGAGTCAGGTCTTGAAATGGAAAGTGGCTGGATTTTTCCTTGGAGTACCAAGGAAGCCAAGAAGAGCCATTTGTTCTCCAGGCATCCAAGGTAGCCTCCTGGGCTGCTTCTGTCTAGCAGGGTGACTTTCAAAGGACAGAGAGAGCGATGTTGTGTCCACAGATTTGGAGGTCATATGCCAGTGGCCGATAGGGAATGTCTCAGGAATTGTAGGCTCTATTTTAAAAATTCATACAGAATTTAAAGAAATATACTTCTTTCCCACAGTATACCCACATGTCCGTGTGTGTTTGCGCGCACGCATCACAATTATCTAATAACCACTGCTTTAGGAAGGGCCGTAGCTTCCTATGCTCTCTGGAGCCCTGCCATGTCTTCGTTACCCCCACCTGGGGTATGGGTACCCAGTGGGTCCGATGCTTCCATTTCCTGAGCATGGGGAGGACCTGGACAGGCAGTTAACTATAAAGAGGTATGGTTCATAGTGATGCTCTGCTCAGGGTGGCTTACCTGAAACAGGCGAGGAAGTTACGAGACTTGCCTCAGGTCACCCAGTGACTATGAGACCAGAACCCTGGGCCTTAGGTCTCGGTCCAGTGACACCCACATGCCTCTGGGCCAGCTCCTGGGTGACAGATGTACTCAGTCATACCTATTGCCTCTTCTGCCTACCTGGCACATTCCTGGGAAATAGGGCTTCTCTCCAGCAGCCCAGCATTCTGACAACCAAATGTGAGATGTCACTTGCCCCTCTCCCCATCTCTGTCAACCAGAGTGGCCCAAACACCGTGATTCCAACATTTGCTCTCTCCTGTATACCCTTTGGATTACTGGACAATCAGATCAGAAATGTGTGATCCATTTGGACTTTAGCAAGACATTTGATAAGGTGTCTCATCGTGGTCTCGAAATGAAGAGATTAGGCTGGATTCTGGTGGAATGAGATGGATTAGGAACTGGTCACAGGGCCACGCCCAGACGGAATGAATAAATCTAACTACATCAGCCTAGAAGGGAGTCTCTAGTGGTATGCCAAGGGCTCTGTCTTTGGCCACAGCTTATTCAACACTTTTATCAATGACTGGAATGGAATTACAGGTGGAGGAAAAGGATGAACATTCACTGAGAAACTCCTGTCAACCACCGCCAATATTTTATTTTATTTTTGGAGAGAAACAAGAATATTGTTTTAACTTAACATTGACAATGACACTGTAACAGCACAGGGAAGAGGCAGTGGAGAGAGAAGATGGTCAGGAGTCCTGTTCCCTAACCAGCCTTGATTTTAAGGGCAGAGCCACAGCAGCCTAGAAGGGACTCACCCAGCCCCTCGATAGGGTGGGAAGGGGAGGGGAATTGGAAATCAGAGCTCTACACTTAGGGGCTGATGGCAAGCCCAGGAGAGGCCTGGCAGTAAGGGAGGGGCTGAAGGGCTGTGGGGAGTCCCTTGGCACGGCAGTGAACATGCCCCTGGCCCTGCACAGGATGGAGTCTTCAGCAGCACCATAGGAGTGCTCCTTGGATGACGGCCATCATGGGAGTGCTCCTTGGATGTGATCTCCAGGACGGCCATCATGGGAGTGGTCCTTGGATGTGATCTCCAGGACGGCCATCATGGGAGTGGTCCTTGGATGTGATCTCCAGGACGGCCATCATGGGAGTGGTCCTTGGATGTGATCTCCAGGACGGCCATCACGGGAGTGCTCCTTGGATGTGATCTCCAGGTCGGCCATCATGGCAGTGCTCCTTGGATGTGATCTCCAGGACGGCCATCATGGGGGTCCTCCTTGGATGTGATCTCTAGGACGGCCATCATGGGAGTGCTCCTTGGATGTGATCTCCAGGACGGCCATCATGGGAGTGGTCCTTGGATGTGATCTCCAGGACGGCCATCATGGGAGTGCTCCTTGGATGTGATCTCCAGGACGGCCACCATAGGGGTGTCCCTTGGATGTGATCTCCAGGACGGCCATCATGGGAGTGGTCCTTGGATGTGATCTCCAGGACGGCCATCATGGGAGTGCTCCTTGGATGTGATCTCCAGGACGGCCATCATGGGAGTGCTCCTTGGATGTGATCTCCAGGACGGCCATCATGGGAGTGCTCCTTGGATGTGATCTCCAGGACGGCCACCATAGGGGTGTCCCTTGGATGTGATCTCCAGGACCGAAATGGAGCTGTGGGCGTCGAGGGCGAGCCGCACCACCTCTGCGAGGTGCTGGTTGACGAGGATGAGGCTGACGTCGTCCTGGTTTAGAAACTGCAGGAAAGTGTCTTCGATCTCACAGATGGCTGCATCCTTCCCCACCACCAGGAAACCAGGGTGGCGGTTTTTGATAAGCTCCCCTATGCCTCCCAGCAGGAAGCCAGTCACCATGTCCTCGTCTCTGATCACCGTGATTAGCTTCCCCCTCCCCACCATCCCCACACCCAGGCAGAGCTCACCTCTGCCAGCCCCTGAAGTCACTGAAGCCCCATCCCACAGTGCCAATATTTTAGATAAATTATTTCTTTTACTCTTCGCAGCATGCCTGTAAGACCAGGAAATGAAGACTTATGAGAGGGTAAGTAACTTGTCCAAGGTCTCACGGCCACTGGTGTAGTAAGATTCGGAGCCTAGATGGGTCTGAAGGCTGGGGCACTGATGCACACGTGGCCCTACATGTCTCATTACTGAGGGGGACGTGGCATGGTGGGGGGATGGGCAATACAGGAGGCGAGAGGCAGGATCCTGGGGGCCCGAAATTAGCATGGGGCCACAGGGACGGCACAGCAAGATGCAAGGTAGTGGGGACTGCTCAGACCGGATTCACAGTACCCACCAGACACACACAGGATGTGGGCTACCTGGGTCAACAGCACAAGTGAAAAGGTGTTGGGTTTTTAGTTGGCAGGAAGTTTCATATGAGTCAACGGTGGGATGCGGTGGCCAACAAAGCTAACGTCACTGTGGCCTCCACGAGGGGAGGGACCGTGAGCAGAGCGAGGGAGGAGATACCCCCTAGTCAGCTTGTGTCCAGGAAGTGGGGTTCGGGCCTGGCAGCTCAGTGGGAGAGGAGCACCCGCACCCTGCCAGGCTCCCGGGGGGTGGTCCTCATCCTTTGTCATTCCCAGGGCTTATTAATATCTTTCTGAGCAGTTATGGCCACTTTCGATTTTCATGCATTTTCCTTACTTGCTCTGGGAATATGCTGCTCAGTTTTGAATTTTTATTAATGTAACCTGAGTAAATGTGGGGATTCCTTGTGACCCAGTCTGATGTTAAGTTATATCAGAAGCACAGTCCAGTAACAGAAAGGAAGTGAAAGAGATTTTCAGTCTGTGTGCATGTCTCTCAAAGAAATAAAAAAGAATGAGGTCCCCTTTTACTTCTCTAACTTGTTACCTTGTGCTTCAAAACGTCTTTAGGAACGTCATCTCTACAAAATACCTCCAGCTCTCCTGAAGTCCAGTCAACCTGCCAGACCACCTCCGTTGTATAGAGGGGCTTCACATTCGTGTTTCCTTTTCTTTTCCCTCCTTCTCCTCCTCTACCTCATTCTTTTTAACTTTTCTTTCTAGTTTACTTCTGACCCAAATTCCTCCCTGCAAAGGCGAACACAGGAACTGACCTAGCGAGCCAGAAGACTGCCCCTTCCCTCCAGTCTCTCCAGTGCTGTCCCTCTCCCCTGGCCTCCGGGGAACTGGGATGGGCAAGATAGAACCCTTCTTTAATAGCTGGGGAGGAAAAATGGAGCAGGCGCGGACCACAGTTTTGGTGGTGGTGGAAGCAAACAGTGGTGGGAGGGGTGGTGGTGAGGCTGGGACCACTCTACACAGCGACCTTGTCCTCATCACAGGAGTACTCAGGCACTGTGGGTGGAAGAGCCTGGCCACCCATGCATGACGACCCCCAACACAGACTGCCGCATGATACCCGCTTGAGTGAACAGTGGCAGGCAGAGGCCCCCCTTCGCCCATTACCTTGCGTGATGCATTTCCATGAACTTGCAGGGCTCCTCTTCTTTGCAGAGTTGGCGCTGGTTCCTGTGACGACATACCCTGAGACCTCCGGGGAGGTGGCAGGCTGTGGGAGAGACGGCACTCCCCACATACTCCATGTGCTCCCCTGTACTTCCCAGCCTCCCAGGTGTGGCCTCTTCTGACCGATACAGACAATTCTCAGAGATGCTGCGGGCTTGGGTCCAGACCACCACAATACAGCGAATGTTGCAATAAAGTGAGTCACACGTATTTTTTGGTTTTCCAGTGAATAAAAAAAAGTTTACACAATACTATAGTATATTAAGTGTAGTATTATAGTATTATGTCTAAAAATGCAATGTACGCATCTTAATTAAAAATACTTTATGAGTAAAAAATGCTAACAATCATTCGAGCCTTCAGTAGGTCGTAATCTTTTTACTGGTGGAGGCTCTTGCTCAGTGTCAATGGCTGCTGACTGATCGGGGTGGTGGGTGCTGAAGGTTTGGGTGGTGCGGCAATTTCTTAAAATACAACAGTGATGAAGTTTGCTGTATCAATCGACTCTTCCTTTCACAGGAGATTCCTCTGTAGCATGTGATGCTGTTTGACAGCATTTTACCCACGTAGAACTTCTTGCAAAATGGAAGTCGATCCGCTCAACCCTGCTGCTGCTTTACCAGTGAAGTTTATGTGCTGTTCTAAATCTTCTGTTGTCATTTCAACAATGTTTACAGCATCTTCTCCAGGGGTAGATTCTACCTTAAGAAGCCACTTTCTTTGCTCATCCGTAAGAAGCAACTGTTCATCTGCCAAAGTTTAATCATGAAATTACAGCAATTCAGTCACATCTTTAGGCTTTGCTTTTAATGCTATTTCTCTTGCTATTCCCACCACGTCTGCAGTTCCATCCTCCACTGGAGTCTTAACCCCTCAACATCGTCCACGAGGGCTGGAATCAACTTCTTCCATACTCCTGTTCATGTTGACATGTCGACCTCCTCCTGTGAGTCACAAATGCTCTTAATGGAACCTAGGATGGTGAATCCTTTTCAGAAAGGTTTCAATTTACTTTGCCCAGATCCATCAGAGGAATCACTATCTCTGGCAGCTGTATCCTTGCTACATGTGTTTCTTAAATAGTAAGACGTGAAAGTCAAAATTTCTCCTTGATCCATGGGCTGAGAATGGATATTGTGTTAACAGGCATGAAAACAGCATTAATCTCCTTATGTATCTCTATCAGCTCTTAGGTGAGCAGGTACATTGTCAATGAACAGTAATATTTTGAAAGGGACATTTTTTTGTGAGCAGTAGATCTTAACAGTGGTCTTTAAAAATTGAGTAAACCATGCTGTAAACAGATGTGCTGTCATCCAGGTTTATTTTTCCATTGATAGAGTTCAGAGTAGATTTAGCATAATTCTTATAGTCCCAGGATTTATGGAATGGTAAATGAGCATCAGCTTCAACTTAAAGTCACTGGCTGCATAAGCCCCTAGCAAGAGAGTCAGCCTGTCCTTTGAAGTTTGAAGCCAGGCATTGACTTCTCCTCTCTAGCTGTGAAAGTCCCAGATGGCGTCATCTTCCAATAAAAAGCTGTTTTGTCTACCTTGAAAATCTGTTGTTTAGTGTACCCACCCTCATCAATGATCCTAGCTAGATCTTCTGGAAAACTTGCTGCAGCTTCTACATCAGCACTTGCTGCTTCACCTTGCACTTTTATGTTACGGAGATGGCTTCTTTCCTTAAACCTCATGAATCAGTCTCTGTAGCTTCCGACTTTCCTTCTGCTGCTTCCTCACCTCTCGCAGCCTTCGCTGAATCGAAGAGAGGTAGGGCCTTGCTGTGGATTGGGTTTTGGCTTAAAGGAATGCTGTGGCTGGTTTGATCTTCTATCCAGACCACTCAAACTTCCTTGCTATCGGCAACAAGGCTGTTTCTCTTTCTTACCATTCATGTGTTCACTACAGTAGCACTTGCAGTGTCCTTCAAGAATTTTCCCTTTGCATTCACAGCTTGGCTAACTGTTTGCCACAGGACACCTAGCTTTGGCCTGTCTTGGCTTTTGGCATGTCTTCCTCACTAAGCTTAGATATTTCTAGCTTTTGGTTTAAAGTGAGAGATGTGTGACTCTTTTTTTCACTTGAACACTTGGAGGCCATTGAAGAACTATTGCTTTGCCTAGTTTCAATATTGTTGTGCCTCAAGGAACAGGGAGGTCCAAGGAGAGGTGGGAGAACAGCCAGTGAGTGGAGCAATCAGAACACGCGCAACATTTATTCAGTTTGTCATCTTATATGGGCACAGTTTGTGGCACCCCAAAACAATCACAGTAGTAACATCGAAGATCACTGATTATAAATCACCCTAACACATATAATAATAATAATAAAGCTTGAAATATGGCGAGAGTTACCAAATGGCAAAATATGGCACGGAGACATGAACTGAGCACAGACTGTTGGAAAAATGGGGTTGACAGACCTGTTTCACGCAACGTTGCCACAACCTTCAATTTGTGAAAACTCACTATCCGTGAAGCGCGAGAAAGCCACGTGCACTCTTACAAGACACGCCTGCAGACTGGGGTCGATGCAGTTACAGGCCGGTGCGCCTCCTCCTCGTCTTTCTTGTGGGGGCACTTGGAGGCCCTGTGTTCCCGATGGCATGCAGAACGCGGGTGGGCCTCCCACTCCACGGCACTCTCTGTGAGCAAGAACAAACTTTCATCACATTAAGGCCCTGAGATTCCAATGCCGTTATTGCCTGGTCCACCCCAGAGAATACTCAGAGTGTCAGAACTAACTGAACGATTGCCGCTCTTGAGTTCTTTAACGCAGTGAAGGAAAAAGCTGTCTCGAGAGCCACCCAGGCAGCTGATTGACGCTGCCCTCACTGTCATCATCCAGCCCAGATGGCACTTCCTGTTTGGTAACACCTCACATGGCTCCTTTGTCCCCCGCCAGCTCTGCCAGTCACCGTCCTACACAGCCAAGTGCGCACAGTATTAGAGGTTTGCCAAGAACACAGCCTTGTGTCTGCCAAGGAGTGTCTGTTGGAGGAAGAACGTTCTAACAGAGGATGTTCAGAGATGAGATGGACTGTCTTGGGAGGCAGTGACTCTTTGTCTCTAAGGTGAGCGTGGAGGCCAGATGGGGCGGGGCCTACAGATGAACGCCAGCCTCACACGGGGTGGGGGTGGGCCGCGAGGGGCAGGATGGAACAGATGAGAATCGCCAGCTGAATGCCTAACTCAATATTATTTTCAAAGTGTATGAACGAATAAATTTTGGTACTAAGAAAATAAAGAGCTTACGAAACAAAATAGCTCAACTTAATGAGCAAATAAGAATTGTAACGCTGAAATTATTCTTCCCGAAAGGTGCAATCTTATGAGATCAATGTTCTCAGCTGTCGTGAGGCTGACGAATGGTGACGAGTGGTCAGGCAGGCATGTGGAACATATCGGCAATTTACACGTCAGCCACAGGGAGGGCCGTGCTCCGGGAGAGCTCATACCCTTGAGACAGACAGAGCCATCGTGCTAACAGCCTCCTAATAAGGACGCCCAGTGCTCTGTCATGCACAACGGACATCCTGAGCATGCAGAGATTGGTATCTCTGAGCTTATTACCAGGTAGTATAGATTATCATATATCTCTGAGCTTCTTATCATAGCCTCAGGGGAGAAGAACTGCTATTCCCATTTCATAGATGGGTAGGGAGGTGTTCAGACATTTTTCTAAGGTCACATAACAAGTAAGGGGGAGATCCAAGCTGTGAACCCAGATCCTTTGACTCAAAGGGATGCATTTTAAAGTAAAAGAGCACATCTACTCCTGGCACTGGAAGCTGGAACTGCAGTTGGTTCTCTTGCTCCTGGGTTCTTGGGGAACTTCCACTGTTTGTGTGTAAGGTTGTGTGTGAGGAGATGTTACAGGGAGAAAATAGCTCTCAACTGCCTTGGAGGCAAGAAGGGCTTTTCCTGGGAAAATCAATGGACTAGAGGACAGAGAGTCCTGGAGTTCAGGTCCTGACTCTGTCTGATCCACTTCCCCACCACAGAACCTCAGTTTCCTCATCTGAAAATGGGAGGAAAGACATTGATCTGGTCTGCCATTAAGAATTTCTGTGGGGACCCAGTGAGAGGATGGGGTGAAGATGTCCTGAAGACCCATAACAGCTAGCGTTTGTGTTTCAGTTAGGAATGCATTCAGCTGCAAGTAACAGAGCAGCCAGGTACAGTTGACACTTCCTTTCCCTGTGATCTAAGACATCCTCGGCGGGTAGTACAGAGTGGGAGAGGGTGATCTAGTAATGCCAGTGGGGCCTCCTCCCTTTCCACTTTTCTGCTCAAACTCCACCCTCACACGTGCTACCTTTTAAACACAGGCTGGGTGCTGCCCCCAGGCTTTATGTTCAACTTCCAGGCAATAAAAAGAAGGGAGAAGGAGGAAGATTGGGGGCTATATTAGAATGCAAACATTGTCGTAGAAATGCAACAGCTGTAATGTTGGGCAGAATGGTAAGCAAAGGGTCCTCCTCTAGATACAAGGGAGGCTGAAGGAGTGAATGTTTTTGGCTGGACATTGCACAACCCTAAACACATTGCGGATTTTGACGGGGAAAGAGGGGTTGGACGGATAATGGGTGGCAGCTGGTGGTGCCTGCCACCTGCTCCCATACCGAGGTGGGCGCTGAACTCACAGGGATCTCTTAAATTTAGTCTCTGGCTTTGAGTGAAAGCCACTTGGGTTGCCTCCTCCTTTGAAGTAAATGGGAAACCAAGGCAGGCTGAGGCCGGGAGGAGGGAGAGCGCGGCTGCAGGTCCGGAGGGCTGCGCGGATGGTGGCTCAGGGTTCCCACTGTCACTCCCACTCATTTGATTTCCTCGGCCCTTGCGCAGACGGGAGGGCTGAATCCGAGGAGCTCATTAATCGCCACTGTGTTTGTGTGTGTCTCCACCCGAGAGGTCTAACCACAGACTTCCTCTTGACTTCTGGCAACAGGGAGAAAACAAAACCACAGCAGCTTTCATTGCTGAAAAAGACAAAACTGACACGTTTGCTTAACAAGCCCAGACGGAGGAACTTTATTTTTGGGAGGAAATGTTGAAGACTCTAGGCCAAGGAGTCTTGGTTGGGCAGGGGAACGGCCAGACCTGCAGTGAGAGATCCTGGGTGGACACTTTCGAGGCCGTGAGGTCAGCGAGAGGCAGCCCTGAGTCCAGGGGCCAGCAGTCTTCGGGCGGGACCCCGTGCTGCTGACAGGTGGCCGGCAAAACACCCACGCTCAGGGAACCTGAAGCCGCCTCCTCCCCCGCAACATCAGTAGGGCTCTTTTGCCACTTCTGGTTTCCAAGAATCCACTTGTGCATTTATTTTTCCTTTCTCTTATTTTCCATTATTAATTCCAGCTATTGATTAATTCTCATTTCATACTTTTTTTTTGGTTTGCTTGTTTTTCTAATTTCTTACGATGTGTATTCAGCTCCTTTCTTTTTAGTCTTTCTTCTTTACTAAGAAAGGCGTTTTCTTAGTAAATACATTTTCCCCTGAGTTATGCTTTTTTTAGGATCCCATGGGTTTTGAAATAAAATGTTCCCCTTTTCATCTGTTTCTAGATGGTTTTTAATTTCAGTTTTAATGTTTCCTTTGAACCGTGGCTTATCCAGAAGTATGTTTATTAATTTCTGAGTAGTTAAGAATATTTCCAGCCATGCTATTATTTTTTTAATTTAAAATTTTTGGATTATGGGAGGAGACTGTAGCCTGTAAAATCTTTTAATTTTAAATTAAACATTTTTGTGTGTCCAAGTGTGTGTGCAGACTTTACAAATGTCCTGTTGACAAGGGAAAGCCCAGCAGTGAGACTCATGCAGGAAAGAATGGGGTTCTGAAATGTCATTGTTCGGGAGACACACTGCCCAGTTTCAAATCTGGCTTCTACCCGCTCCCTCTCGCCACCCCCGTCTAGCTGTTGGACAAAGCACAGAATTTTTCTGAGTTTTTTTTTCCATCTTTACAATGGGAACAATAAGAATATCTGCCTCCTGGCACTGCTGTGAAGATTGTATGAGATCGTGTATTTAAGAATACCCAGACTGAAGTGAAGTAGCACAAGAATGGAAAAACAAACACCCCGTGTACTCACCATTAAACTGGCACTAATTGATCAACAACACTTATGCGCACATATGGGAAGTAACATTGACGGGGTGTCGGGCAGGTGGGAGGGGGAGAGGGGATGGGGAAATTCACACCTAAGGGGTGCGGTGCACTTTCTGGGATGGGCACGCTTGTGGCTCTGACTTGGGTGGTGCAAAGGCAATATATGTAACCAAAGTGTTTGTACCCCCGTAATATTCTGAAATTTAAAAAAAATACCTAGAATGGTGCCTGGCACAGAGAAAAAGCTCACTAAATAGAAATATTGCTATTTTTGTTGTTATATTGTTGTTTTTATAAAAAAGGAGAAACCTTCGCTGTCTGTGTCTTAAGCACCTGGGGCCCAGAGAGGCAGGGCCACTTGTCCATGGAAACACGGCAACTTAGTGGCAAAGCCAGGCCTCAAACCCAGGTCCCAGCTGCCCAGTCCCTCCTCGCCTTGCTGGCCGGCTGCTCTGGTTTCTGCCTTGAAAGA
The DNA here is from genome assembly GCF_000956105.1 of Propithecus coquereli. NCBI lineage: Eukaryota > Metazoa > Chordata > Mammalia > Primates > Indriidae > Propithecus > Propithecus coquereli. Next base: position 182,067 of record NW_012155507.1, on the reverse strand, counting down.
AGAGCTAGTTGACCGCAGGCTGGCCTCTGTGCCCCGAGCTGGAAGCTCTGGGGAGGCGGCAACCTCTAAGCGTCGTCATTCGCGGCCCCGGTAAGGGAACTCTGAGGTCAGTACATTCCAAGAGAAGCTGTAGAAAGAGGGATGGCCTGGGCGTGGTGGGCTGCTGTGGGCGTTGCTGTTTCATCACTGGGGGTAGGAGAAAGGAGAGAAAGTGAGATGATCTAGGGGAGGGGTCTTCTAAGGCACCCCTGGGAGGTCTGTCTGCACCCCTCTGGCTCTCCACGCTTCGTTGCCAGTGCGCCTTGCTTCCCCAGCCCTGGGCCTGGCACTGGTTGTGGCAGGTCCTCCTGGGGACCCCGTCTTCATTTGCCTGGCAGGTCTCCGTGGAGCGGAGCTCAGGGGCAGGCGCCCGTGTTGCTGAGTAGGGTGGCTGCGCAGGGGGGTTTGCTCACGACGCTGGAGAAGCTGGGGTGACAGCCTCAGTAGCAGTGAGAGGCCTGACTGAGAAGTCAAGCAGAACGGGGTGCAGTGCCGGCTGCACCCGCCGGCTGACATCTGGGAGGGCTGGCACTGTGCCCTGGAGCAGCCAGGAGCCACAGAGAGCTCAGGCGGCGTGGGAGCCTCTCTGCGGCGGAAGGCAGGGCAGGGGAGGGAACCACAGGGCCGAATTACAAGGTGGGGCCGGCTGAGCTATCCGATCAGGGCCATTGATCTTGGAAGCAAGTGACCGCTCCTTGGCCAAAGACTCCCTGTAGCCTTAAGCATCATGTAACCATGCTGTGTCTAACCCGCGAGCGGACAAGGATGCTTGTAACAGATATCATGGTGCAGGACTAAAGCACGTATGTGAGTATGTCGGGGCAGCAGGTCTCTGACCTCAGACATGCGCACACGCTAAGGGGCAGGCCGCCACTGGATAATGCTTGGGATTAGTGGCTGATTTCAATAGCTCTTCCACGCACATTTTAAAAAAAATGTATGGCCCCTCGTGATTACTATGAAAATGAAATATGTCAACGCATGCAAAAGTGCTGTGTAAATATCAGCACAAGTAGAGAAGAAAGTTACGGCACGTATAATTTGGTTAGAAAATGCTAGCTGATTCCTCGCTATGTTCCCAGCCCTGTGTCAGAAGCCGCAGAGGAATCAAGCAGGGTCCGGTCTTCTTCCTGTCCCCATGGGCTTATGGGCACTCCCGTGTGAAAGGCGTCACAGTCATCACCGTCTCTCCCCTCTCTTCCTCCCGCCCTCCTTCCTTTTAACACACCTTAATTAACCACCTAGCATAAGCCAGGTTCTGGGCTTGGCGCTGAATGATGAGTAATATAATACGGAAATCGCTGTCTATTAGGGGAGAGGCTTGAGCAAATGCACAGGTATTAACACCATACCCAGGGTGGAAGCCATTTGTCCCACAGAGAAAGACGCAGGGTCAGTGGACACAAAGCAAGGAGGCCATGAGCGACAGTCCCAGGGAGTTCCCGGAAGGCTTCAGATAGAAGGGGGTCCTTGGCGTGGCTCTCGATGAGAGAGCGAGAACGAGGAGCAAAATTCGTTGGGGAACGTGGGCAGAGGGCACAGTGTGCACAAGGGCACGGAGCAGGAAGCCCAGAGCGCGCGCCCACACGAGGCATCAGCGGACAGTGGGAGCCTAAATTCCAATCCCGGATTCCATGCTGCAGAATGGAAGTCTTACTGGGGCTCTGCGAAGTTGGCGGCCCTACACGGATAGACATGTTTGGATGAACTCATCGTGGTGTTGGCACGGAGTGCAGCCCAGGCGGAGTTTACCCGCCGGTGCTGTGTGCAGGGTGAAGAGCACAGAGCGTGAAGCAGGCAGGAGCCTTCTAATTCGGGCCTGGCACTTCCTAGCTCTGTGACTTTGAGTCACCTGGAACCTCTCTGAGCCTCAGTTTTATCATCTTTAAAGTAGGGACTGGTGATCTAGGCGTTCTCTGAAAATGCCATCCTTGGATGAAAGGGTAGTGAAAAGATGGGGTGGGTGGTAGACAGAGGCCAATCACACTGCATGTGGCACTGGGGAGATACACAGAGTGAGCTGTTACTCACTCTGGGTTTCGATAGGGTGAGTGGGGCCAGAGGGTATGTGAGCCCAGAGGAGGGGCCCTTCACTCAGCCTGGGAGGTTTGGCATTTTCCTGAAAAGCAGAGTTAGGAGCCCTCCTGCAAGATGGGTGGGAGTTAGCCAGGCTAAGAAGGAAGCAAAGAGAATTCTAGGCAGAGGGAACAGAATGGGGAGCGACACGGAGGGGACCAAGAGCAGTGCCGTCCACCTAAGATACAAAATCTGAGATGGGCAGTGACGAGGCTGTGGAGGGTGGACGGTGGCCTTGCAGGCTGAGTCAAGGAACCTGGACTTCACTTCCTGTGCATCAGGGAGCCATTTAAGAATTACAAGCACGAGAGAAAGGATTCATCAGGCGCTGTCGCCAGTATGGCAGTGGTGAGCGGGCCAAGGAGAGGCAGGTTGCAGAAGTCCTAGATGCGAACATGGAAGGCACTTCTCTGAGGTTGAGCCCATCCTATGGCAGTGACGGTGCAAAGCAGATACCATAGTCCAGAGCCCCACTGAGGCTCCAGGGACAGGAGGGCCTCAGCACGGCCCTCCCTAGCTCCAGAGAGCACGGGGGTATCGGCCTTCAGAGGAGCCCCTCTGCAGGGATGGCCTCCTCAGGCCCTGGTGCTCTAACGGGGGCAGTTCTAGCTGCACTCATGAGGCTGCAAGAAATAGCTTATTTCTCAAGCAAAACAATGACCTCGTGGGAAGGATATGGTGATATTTCACAAAACCCAGGGGTGAAAAATTCAGCCCGGCCTCTGAGGAACTGGAATCAGGAACTGCAGAGTCAGGCCTGTGGCCCCTCTCCCCTCCCCCTGGTTCTCTTCCTCTTTCCCCTCTCTGTTCCTGGCCAGCTCTCTCTGGGTGGAAGGTGCACACACAGCTGGCGGCTCCTGCTTCCTACCCGCTGCCTACCCGCAACTGTCCCATGAGGCTGAGGAGGGAACCCCAGTCCTGGCTCCACTGTCAGGGCAGGGGCTGGCTGAGCCCAGGCAGCAGGTTGGCTGCTTCCAGGCAGGGCCCCTCTCCATCAGCCCTGCGGCTAAGAAAGGGAGTGGTCTTCCAGACAGCATGGCTCCAGAGCCACACCGGCGTGCTGGAGGGTGGCTCTCAGAGGAGGGGTGCTGGCACTGGATTGGCCCCCAGAGGTTTTCTATTCTATGTAGACCCTCACCCTAAGCCAGGTAGGGTCCACCAAAGGGCGTTTGGGTGAGCCTGCCTCAAGATGTACAGTAGGGAGCCGGAAGCCACAGGGGTCTCCACTGATGGCTCAGGACAGGAGACAAAGACGGTGAATATGAAACTCAGAAAAGCCCCACACTTTGCTATTGTGATGGTGCAGCCAGAAAAAGAAAGGGGAGCTTGCCTTTGGGGGCAGTGATGTTGGAAGGCTGGGCACCTCTGTCGGAGGCCAGGGACCCAGCTCTAGGGAAAAAGGGCCACGTTCCCGGGGCCGGAGGCTAACCCTAAGGTGCCAGCCGTCCGGGGCAGAGCGGCCCAGGCCCAGAATTTCTGGGATGGGCCTGTGGTGTTCTTTTGTTTCTCGATTTCCCTCAGATTTCACACAGCACCAGCTTGAGGAACCAGAGCCATTTGGTTGTTTTCCCCGAATGTGGAAGATTCTTTCCCTTTTGCCTCTCACGTGTTGCCAGAAGCTGGGCTTCTTGGGGGTTCTCATAAACCCAGGAGGCTCTGCAATCATTTTCATACAGAGCAGTTTCCCTAAATAGCAAAGGAGGCCAGCTGTAGCTGATGGAACAGAAAACAGCATCGGCTCCTATTCTTGCAAGAGCAGCCCGCCTCCCGGGAGGAAGGCGGTGGCGGAGCTTACAGGCCTCTGGCCTCGGCTCCCGCGGTCCAACTCCGGCCATTATTGCTGACCAGTGCAGATTTCAGGCGAGTTACTTGATCTCGCCAAGCTCCAGTTTTCTCACCTGTGAAATAGGAATAATGATAGCACAAAGAGAGGTTGTTGTCCCCAGGATTTAATGAGACACCTGGGGAAAGCACTCAGCATGGTGTCTGGGCGGGCTTGGTGACCTTAACGGCCTTAATTATCACTGACCCTGCTTTGGCACACACTGCAGGGCCTCAGCCCTGGTTCCCTGTGCTTTCCTTGAGGGTTTTCAGTGGACCGTTGTCATGCATCGGATGTGCAGACGCCCTGCCCCCCAGTGCTTTGCGAACTCTCTCCACGTGTTGCCACCTGTGTGATTTCACCTGGGCTCCTTCCTCCTCTGTAAATACTCCTTGTAAGAGTCACCTGACCAAGACCTCATCATTTCTAGGGTGCAGCTCAGATGTGCACTCCTCTACAGCTTTGCAGGCGACCCAGGAAGGAGCTGTACCCGCAAGGCTCAGAATGTCAATGAACCTGTGTCAGAGAGAGGAGCCACCGTGCCGTGTGCAACAGCGAAGCTTCGGGGATGCAAGTTCAACGCACACCTCTAGCGGCATGACCGTGGCTTTCCTGTGCCACAGTTTCCTTATGTGTCAAATGGGAATAATATGAATAGTCCTTTCTTCATAGGGTTGTGAGAATGAATGAGTTGATATCTGTAAAGCACTGACAATACTGCCTGGGAGAGGCTCACTAAAGGTGAAATTATTTCTGTGAAATAATCTCCAAAAACATGAATGTTAATGGCTGTATAAGCTTCTATGGCGTGAGTAGGTCAGAATTTATTTAGCAAACCCCCTGTTGGGCATTTAGGCTGTTTCCAGTTTTTTGCTATTATAAATAATGCTGCAGTGAACATCTTGTATATAAATCTTTCTGTTTATCTCCGATTGCTTTCTTAGAAGTACTTCCCAAATCTTGTTTGTCTTAGAATAAAGTCTTGTCCCCAGACTTTTCACTGATGCCCTTTGAAATAAAAGTAAAGCCCAGTTTCCATCAGAGAGAGAAACATATGGAACATGTTAAGCCAGAAGGGGTTCAGGAGGAAAGTAGAAATAGGTTCAAGATGGGTTTGGATCCATTTCAGGATGTCTGACACAGAGTCGGTTATAGAGCTCCCCTCTTAGCCCCCTTCCTGGAGGAGAGGCAGAGTCTTAGTCCTCAGGGACCACCGATTTCTCTCTTTGAGGCAATTCCAAGGGGCTTTGAAGTTGTTGGTGTCGGAGGAACGGAGGAACGACACAGATCAGCAGATGAAGCCACGGTCCGGAGGCAGCACAGGACTCCTCCAGCCAGTAGGGGGCGATGTCGCCCATTTCTGTCAGCCGGTTGGGACTCGGGGGAGGTTTTGCCATCAGGATTTCCTTTGTTGTTACCTTAAACCCTTGGCTTACTTTTTATATATTTCTCCCGTCTGTTTCTCTCCCCTTCCTCCCTCCTGCACGTCCCAGCATCACTTTGGACGGCCATTTCCTGCCAGACACCAAGGCTGTGCTCAGACTCGGGTCTGGACACGCTCGCCTTGGAGGCTCCACCTCACACACATCAAACATGTTAAACGCAATTTTTTTTTTCCTGTGAAAAATTATAGGAATCCTTTTTATAACCCTGCTTTTGAAATTATTTGGCTACAAGTAATTCATTTGATGTACAGTTGGCTTTGATTTCTCAGCGATTATCAGGGGTACTCAGGAATTCTCGCAAAGTGAGACAATCTAACCTGCACATTGTTTTCAAATATAGTGAAATTTTTATGAATACTAAATGAAGCCATTAATGAGGTTGATGTAATATTTTGTTTTGTAGACACTCCATTAAAATTTTATTAATTTCTATTGCAAACCTTCCCCTTGATGTTTTGGATCCAATAATTTTGTTTTTGAGTCTCATACTTTTCCGGAGATCTCTGAAAAGTTCTCAGGCTCTCTAGTGCCAAGTGGGTGAGCTGGCCCTGCCGGGCTTGGCTATGGAGAGGAGAGGCTCGGGACAGTTCGTACAGAGCTTCCAGGCCGGAGCACGGCAGATGGACACTCTACTGTCAGGAAAGAGCGAGAGCACTGTTGTAAGGGACTGCGATCGGGGCGCAGTGGGACGATCATCTTCCCTGGGTCCACTTGTGGGGAGGAGCGGGCAGTGAGGAGTTGAGAGGGCAGGCATCACCCAAGCCAGAACATGAATGCTAAAAGGGCTTTTCTAAGCAGACTGGAGAAGGAAGGGCACTGCAGACAGAGGAAACAGCACATGCAAAGGGACCGGATGGGGAAAGAACCTTCGAGTAAACACCACTCGCTGATCACTCAGCTCGGCCCGGGCTAATTCCTAGGCCCTTGTTTCTCCAGACAGCAGCTTTGGCATCACATGGGAGCTTGTCACAAATGCTGACTCGCAGGCCCTTCAGACCAGAACCTTTGTTTGAACAGGATCCCTGGGTGATTCGTGTGTCTGTCAAGATCCGAGAGGCTCTAGCTCCAGCTGGATCAGAGAGAGGCCGCCTGTGGGGATTGGGGCACAGGCGACGGTGAAGCTGGGAACTGCAGCTGGAGCAGAGCAGCCCTTGCTCCTCAAGTTATTTTCCAGTTTGGCCGGAAAGTCCAGTCCCTGAAGGCCCAGACAGTTTCACCCATTGCTTGGAGGGTTGGGGCTTTTCCTGCCCGGGGACTTTTCCACTCCTGGGCCCACACGGTCCCTCTGCTGGCCTTCGCTCCAGACAGCCTGAATTGACTGCTGGCTCCTTCAGCCAGCGCACCAGCGATTACCTAATAGAGTGTAGGCTACGTGCGTAATTTATTCCTGTGGGTAATTGATCACATTAGGATGAGCAGGGGCAGCATCAGGAAGAGAAGGGAGAAGAGACATCAATAATCAGGGGAAGGAAACCGAGCTACAATCAGCTAATTAGAAGTCTCGCTGAGGCAGCTCTTTAAACATTATGGTCCATCTTGCTGTTGTTGGTTGACCACACCCTCCCTGGCCCCCAGGGGTGGCGGGGCTTGCTGAGGAGTTAGGAGTAGTGAAAAGAGCTTTAGACTGAGTCAGAAAACTTGGCTGCTAGACTAGGTGATCTTAGGCAAATCACTTCTCTCTGGGCCTCAGTTTTACCAACTGTAGAGTGGGGAGGGCTGGATCAGTGGATTCCTAACACGGCTGATATCAGAATCACCAGAAATACCTTCAAAAACATAGATTTCAATGTCCCATCTCCTACGTGCTGATACAGTAGATGTAGGGTGAAGCCAGGAGTCCTTGTTGTAACAAGCATCTCATCTAACTTTGACGTGGCTGGTCCCATGGCAGTGGGGAGCCACTGGGTTGGAAAGATAATCTCTAAGCTCCTGCCCAGCGTCAACGCTTTCGGATTGCCAATGAGGATGGATTCTCCCATAACCTTTTGCAGAGCAGTCATCAGTACAGTCCTATGGGGGGGGGGGGGAAGATAAGAAAGACAAGAAACTTGTCTTCCACTCCCAGCTCTGTCACTACTTTGTTACCTAATAAAAGTTCCTCCCCGAGCCTCACATAACTCACCTATAGGTACCCTGCCAGTTGCCACAGTGCTTCCATCTGAGCACCATGTCACTGTGTGCAGAGGTTCCCAAGCCTGGGGAGATTTAAAAAATACAGATACCACGTCCCCATCCACTACAGATTGTGCTTCAGTACATCTAGGGCAGTTCAGGACAGTGTGTGTTTAAAGGCCGCCAGGTAATCCAAATGTCAGCCCGGCCAAAGGCATTGCTCAGCGGGACAGCTGGTGCCCCAGTGCGCCATGCAACCAGGCAGGGCCTAGCTCAGGGAGTCCACTGCCATGTCAGCAGGAAGTGAGGACTGCAAAGAGACCCAGGCATATCCCACTCACCTTTTGGCTTTCAAGTGAGTTTAGACAAATCCTGCCAGTGGAACACTGTACAGTGTTGCATCAGAACGAACAGAAGACCTGCCTTTAAATCCTGGTGCTGCTACCAACAGGGTAACCTCGGACAAATCATGGGAGCTCCCTGAGTCTGTTTTCTGTCTGTAAAATGGAGTCAACTGTAACTCTAACCTCCTAGCCCAGGTGAGGGGATTCAGTGGATCGACTTGGAGACTGTACTCTGGGATTGGTCATGTTCTGTGCAAATTGTCCACTCCCTCCCCACTGCCTTCTCGCCACCTGTACTGAGACCTGTGGGAACCGGCTTGACCGAATGTTAGTATCTCTCATCCCGGTGAAACCTGGGCTTGGAGAGGGTCTGCTGTTGCATTGAGACAGAGGCCAAAGGTCCAGGAAAGAAACAGACCCTCAGCTTTTGGTCCAGGTGGTAGTTTCTGGAATTATTCCACTCTGCATAGCCAGCTGCCTTCTGCCCAGGACTTTTGTGTTTTCTCTAATCTTTTGGGGCCTTTCTGGATCCCCTAGTTGGTCAGCAGAGGCCTAGATGTTGACCAGCCAGTGAGCTGAAAACCATCCCCGGCGAGATTGAGATCTCTTGCTTCTGTCCCCTTCTCCACATCCTCTTTCTTCCTTCATCTCTGGCCTGGACTATTGCAGAACCCTCTCCACTATCTCCCTGCCTCCATGAGTGCCCCGGCAGACATGCTCTCCTCATGGCAGCCAGAGGGACTGTCTTAGATGCAAAGCAGATTATGCCATTAATTTTGACTCGCTTGCCATTCTCAGGACTGCCCGAAATGCCTTCTCTTTCTCTCAGAATGGACTCCATGTTTCTTCCCCTGGTTTACGAACCTCCGCACAGTCTGTCTGTCTACTTCTCATCTTGTGCCGTGCTACCTACTCTTATTTGCTTCGTGAGGCAGAAAAACTGCTATGTGTTCTCCTTCCCTGTTTTATTTTCTTCCTGTGCACACGGTTAGGCTCTGTTTCTCAGCTCCTCTGCAGTCAGATGGAGCCATATATTTGAGTTCTCAACACCACCTTCAGTCTCTGCCCCCAGAAGTCTCAGGCGCTTTTCCTCTTCCCCCTTGGCTGCATGCAGGGGCTACAGTGGACAGCCCTGCGGAGACCCTGTGGGATGGCAGAGGGCCTAATTAGAAGGAGCTTGCATTTTGAATAACGAAGTGAAAAACCATCCGCCAGACACCTGACGAGAAGGAGAATATAAACTTTTATTGCCTTAAATTACTGAGACGTGGGGCTGTGCGCTGGCAGCCAGCATCGCTCACCCTGACTAGTGACCTGTTCTCAGTCCTGGAATACGTCAAGGTCCATCCTGCTTCTCTGGTGCTGCTCCCTCTGCTCAGGGTGCTTTTCCCCATCATTCCTAATGCACTTGTCTCCTCCTTTACCCCTAGGCCTTCACTTAGAAGTCACCACCCAACTATTAGCCTGTAACTGTGTTCTGCCGGATTTTTTTTACAGAACTGTTTTACACCATGTGTGGCTTTTAAAGCTTGTTTTTCATTGTGTTTTCCCCTAGTTTGTAAGCTCCCACGGCATGGATCAAGTCTGTCCGTTTACCTTTCTGTATCCTATGCCAAAGTGTCTGACCAAAAGTAATCATTCAACAGCCATTAGCTGATCGATTAAATGAATGAATGAACCACGTATGTGTGATTTAGTTCAATGCAGTTCAAAATTTACTGGCACCAACTTTATGCAGGGCACTTTGCATGCATCTAATGCATTCTCTATTCGCTTCTCACTACAACCCCAGTGGGGAGGTGAGATTATTACCCCCACTTCACATATAGGGAACCAGAGGAGCTGTTGGCAACAGCCACACAGATCCTTTGCACGTGGCACCCCCCAATCACCATCACGTTCCTAAAAGGGAGGAATTATTATCTCCATGTTGCAAAAGGGAAAACTCAGGCCCAAACAGACCAAGTCATTTTCCCAAGTCATGCAGCTGCTGAGGCCATGGAGCTGGGATCTCAATCCAGGCGCAGGGGAGGGAATGGAAGAGGATGGGCATGTATACCTCTGTTACAGCACTATTCTTCCTAAAGTCTGACAACCTCATTAGAAATCCCCAAAGAATACCCCAGTGTGGGAGAAACGAAGAATGGAGTTTCTCCAGAGCCCTGTGAGCTTGGTGTGCAGTGGGATTTTGTTTTCATTGCAAGACCCATTCTCCCCCGCACCATGATGCCTGGGATTAGGAGGCTCCATTTTGCGTCCTGGGAATGCAGCTCCGGTGTCCCGTCTGAGTCCAGTGGGGCTGCCCCCCACCCATAAGCTGGAGATGTGAGAGCCCAGGTTCATTTGGGGAGAGCAGCAGGAGCTGTTGGTAGGCAGAGAAAATCTGTGATTCATTATGGCGGATGAACATATGAAGCCATGGATCCTTTTGGAGGACTGGGTGAGCTGAAGAGTCTCCCTCTCTGAATGCATCTGGAGGCTGCACAGTCCCTTCTGAAACCAGCAGTAAACTTTAATGGCTGTAAGACTTGTGACTTGGCGGGCTGTTGATTGGATGGCGCATAGAACTCGTGAATTCTCTGGGGTGGGAGCTAATTAGGGTGCAATTTTTCAATTATGGAACATTAAGCAAGCCTCTCCCCAGTCCCCCCACACCATCCCTCCATGGACACACTCCATTTGTCTATTTTCTTTTATTTTTTAATCATTTGATGATGTGACAACAATTATTTGTCATTTGGAAGAGAAAATTGTCACAGAGCTATTGTTTCCCTCTTGAAACCCCAGCCCTTCTGCAGCAATGGTTGCATTTGATAAATGTTTTGCGTTCCCGCTGCTCCTCCCCCTCTCCCACCCAGGGTTGGTGTGGCAAGAGGAAAACATTAGCCTGTGACGTGGGCCTGCTCTGATTGAAACGCCATTTGTAAAAAGCCTTGGAAAGGAGCAGGCTCGAGTTTAAAAGAGCCGCAGCCCAGAGCTCCGGGCCCACCCACGTCACCTAGGTTGAGACTGTGGGACATTTGCTTTGGGAAATTTGGTCATTTCTCTGAGCTAATAAGCCAGCTTCAGATTCAGGAATGCAAAACAGAAACGGAACAAAAAGAAAAAAGACAAAGAAAAAAGAAGCATGCCACTAGAAATGGGAAAACTTAAATGACTTTGTTTAAATGTCATGGTGCTCTCAAAACCCTGTTCTCATATGTATGCAAGTTAATTAAATGGAAAAATGTCAAATTAGTTGCTTAAAATATTAATGGCAGGAATTATCCCAGATTTTAGAGCAGGCAGAGTAGAGGAAACTAACCTTTCAGGGCTTAACCCTTTTGTTGGTTGTTCTTCTCTAGAAAAATTGATATTTCTTTCACCTGTGAAAAGACTAGTGTGTGTTAATGGATTTTGTAGGCTTCAGGATGGGAGCTCGCCAGTGGGTTTGCACTCTGGGATTCTCCCAGTGACATAGGACTCATTAGTGGCATTTATTTCCACAGTGTCGACTTCACAGGGGGGATTGATTCGAGGTCCCTGGAAGGGCCTCATGCGTATGTCTGTGCTGGAGTCAGGGTAATTTTCCATTTTTTTCTTTTGGTTTTTGAAGGGTATTTTGATTTGAAGAGTCCATTAAAATGCAAAATTGGAAAGATTGCACAAAAAGGGGTGTCAGTGTACTTCTCATCAGATGTTTATTCAGTACCAATGGGATCCAAAGCCTGTGCTATTTGAGCAAAATGGTGAGAAAAGGGAGAGCCACTGACTCAAGGGTTTAGGATCTAGCCTCGTGTTAGCATTTGGGGAAACCAAAACCCCAAGAAAACAAGGAACATTCCCAAAGCCTCGTAGCTATTGAGTGGTGAATCAGGCTCCCTTATCACACAGCACAGTTCCTTCCTGACACCCCCCACACACACACACACCCCACGGACTTACATCCTGGAGGACACGGCAAGTAAATGCAGGACGGTGCATGCCACGAGCTGACACTGCGGAAGGAGGGGAGAAGAGGAAAGAGGGCTGATGGGTATTGGGGAGGCCGTACCCACATCAGCAAAGGGCATCTGCTGCCACCGTGGCAGCCAGCTGTGTATATGACTTGGTTTCTCCCCATTGGCAAAGGTGGGCAGGCAAGGAAGGCAACACTGTTCATTGAGAAGTTACAGCTCGTCTGTGTATCCTCAACACGTTCAAAGTCATCTCCGTATAATTCAATCCTCAGTTCCCACCGGCAGAAGGATGTTATCCCCATCTTATAGATTAGGAAAGTGGAAGACCTCCAAGCAAAGCAAGTAGCTGAACTGAATCTGTAAGAATTTATAATCCTACAAATGGGATAGGGTTGGGTAGGCGATGGGGTATCTGTTTACCGAAAACTGCAGAACTAACGCTAGAAATGCCATATAACGGGTGTAGGGCCCAACGTCTAAAAGTAGCAAAAGGAGAAAGAAGAAATGCTGAGATTTCTGTGGAAAAACAAAAACAAAAAATCCAAATAGTTTAGGGGAAACTCTTTTTATTTTAATCCTTTTTTGTATACATCAATGTGGCAAGCGGAATCATGGCCCCCAAACAGCCATGTCTGAATTCCTGAAATGTATGAATGTTAACTTATGTGGCCAAAGCGACTTTGCAGACATGGTTAAGGTAAGTCTCTTGAGATGGGAGATTACCCTGGATTATCCAGGTGGCCCAGTGTAATCACGAGGGTCTTTATAAGAGGGAGGCAGGAGGATCAACTAGGAGATTTTGTAACAGAAGCAGCGGTCAGAGTGATGTGCTCTGAAGGTGGAGGAAAGGGCCGTGAACCAAAGAACGCAGGAGGCCACTAGGAGCTGAGAAAGGCAAGGGGAGGGATCCCCCTGCGGCCTCCAGAAGCAACCGTCTCTACTGACACCTTGACTTTAGCCCGAGGCTGATTTTGGATTCTTCCTTCCAGAATTGTAGAATAAATGTGTATCGTTTTAAGCCACTCAGTTGTGGTCATTTGTTACAGCAGCAACCCAAAACTAACACAGCCAGTTATTGCTGAGTAACAGACAACCTCAACATTGCTCTCTCATTCCTGGGCCCGGGTTGGCAGGAGCAGCTCTGCTTCCGGTTATGGGCTGGCGTTACGTCTCTCCACCAACTGCATTCACGGGCAGTGGCTGCCTGGGATGTGCTCTGCTCATGGCAGTGGCAAGAGCAGGAGAGAAAACCATCCGATACTTGCTATGCCTGTCACCATTTCAGCTCTGAGACGTGCCACTTACGCCCACCTTCCATTTGCCAGAGTAAGTCACATGGCCAAACTGCACGTGAATGAGAACTGGAAATTCACACGGCCCACTCTAGTGGGAGATACTCTAAGGTCACATAGCAAGGGGTGAGGAGGTATGCTTCCAATATTGGAAAAAGGCAGTGAACAGTTGGGACTGATAATCCAATCTGCCACGCTTCTGTTGCAGATGCATAATGTGCATTAACATGTTGAGAGCTCTGAGAAGTCCTGCAGCACGTGAACCTGTCTCACTGTTTAACATGGTGTTCCCAACGCTTCTTTGAGCACAAAATTCTGCTATCATCCTATAGAACTTATATTTTTCTCATGTAGGCAATTCATCTTCAGAAGTCTGAGGGAGGAGGAGAGGGCAGCAGAACTTGACCGGGCCTTGAAGAATGGATTCTACTAAGCAGGTTGGGGCGGAGCGCCGATGGTAGAGAGAAACTGAAATGTTTTCATAAGGGACCCTTTCTCAAGAGAACCTGATCAAATACGCTACTGCTCTACAGAAAAGGAGAACCCGTAATGACATCTGTGTTGTCTCAAAGAGGGAACGCAATTGTCTTGGAGTCCGGTTGTCACTACCCAAGGGTCTATTTGAAATTCCTCAGTCACGGAAGGTGGACACTGACTTCTAAGCCGAGGGTTGGTGCGTCTCCCGCCAGCCGGCTGGACCCCTGCAAACACGCATGCCTTGGGGAAGCGCTGCCGGATCAGAAACAGAGAGGAGTGGGCGGAACAGGCTTCCCACAGAAGTTGGACCGTCTCACACTCACTAATAGAATTTCTCCTGGAATGGAGATGAGAACTTCCCCCCATTTTCACGAGGACCCAGGTGGGATCAGGCGGAGGAGCAGGGAGCAAGTTCCCCAGGTTGGGTGCCTCTTGACACACACTGGGACAGGCGAGCACAGTGGCTGTGCGGCAGAGGCCCAGGAGCGACAGAGTGAGCCTCTGTCCCTGGTGGGGCCTTCCTGTTCTGTGGGGCACAGCCACCCCCTCCACCCCGAGGCGCCACCGCAGGAGAAGGGCCGACCATGCTGTGGGATTGGTGACTTATTTGACACACGTAATTAGCCTATTTCCATGTAACACATTTTAACGGAGGCCATTACAGCCTAATAAAAGAAACAATAGCGCCATAAATCCTGGGATCAATAGAGGGAAAGCAATGAGGCTGGGAGCCGGCTTCCCCGGAAGGATGGGAGGGGCTTCAAGAATGAAATGCCCCTTGAAACTGAAGGACAGGGGAGACACACCTGCCAGCTCGCTCATGTGCTCATTCAGCAAAGGTTCAGAGGGCACAGACCAGGTGCCAGGCTCTCCCTCAGCCCCCCAGCAGGCACAGCAACGGTGCAGGCCAGTGGAGGAGAAAGCACAGAGCAGGATGGCCATGGTTCAGAGTGGCAAATGCTAGGAACAAAAGCTAGAAGGGCCCACGGGAGGCAGTGGCTTTCCGGAGGCAAACGTCTGAATGGTTTGGAAGGGTCAACGGGGGATTTCTGGGTGCAGAAGGGGTGGGGGTGGGGGCAACGCTAGGCGAAGGAAGAGCACGTGGGGCGCTCAGAGGCGGGAAGGGGCTGCTGAACCCGGGAGCCAGGAGCGGAGAGAAGCCGACAGCAAGACGCAGAGCGGAGGGTGTGGCTGGGGAGGTGTACCGGGGCACGGTGGCGGGGGCCTTCTTTGCCAGGCTGGAGGTCACGTTCTTTCAAAATCCAGAGAAGCTGAAGGAGATTGGAAGGCACGGGTGTCAGAGGCAGGTACTGCCAAAGAAGGTGGCGTGTGGGACACCTGTCCACACGCCTGAAAGGAAGGGACTCGATCGAGAGAAGCCTGCACAGTGTTCTGAGAGGCAGCTGCGGCATCGCACTCCAGGTTGCTCTGGGACACGAATGAAGCCATCAGCTCTTCCTGAGGCTCCAGGCCAGTGTGGGACGCATCCCTGCGGCTCCTTAGCCTGGTGGCGAGAGCCCCATGTAGAATGGTCAAGGCCCCCAGCTCAGTCTGCTTTCCCGTTAATGATGACCAGAAACCTCCAAGTCCGTGTGTTGTACCCAGGAGGAAAGCGGGGTGCTTACCTCGGCCGTGAGCTCTCTCCCCAGATCTCTGCTTCCCTGTGGTAATGAATTTTCCTCAATCGCTCTCTCCTTTACCCAAACATCCAATCAGTCACTGAGTCCAGCTGATTTCCATCCCCCCAAATATGTTTCCTTCCCCCCGGTGGAGGCCACCATCCTATCTCACTTGGAGATGGTCAAAACCCCTGACCTGGGATTCTGACTTCTGGTTTTGATTCCCTTCTACCCATGGGCTACACCTGGGGTCTGCAAAGAGACAGCTAGTAGATATTTAGACTTTGTGAGCCGTGTATGTCTTTGTTGCATGTTCTTCTTCAGTGGAAGCAATCAGATGTCTATCAGCTGATGAATGGATGAAGCAAAATGTGGTATGTCCATTCAATGGAATAGTATACAGCCATGAAAATCAATGAAGAGATCTATTGTACATCACGGTGACTATAGTTAATAACAATGTGTTGTATACTTGAAAATTGCTAAGAGAGTAGATTTTGTGTTCTCAGCACAAAAAAATAAGCGTATGAGGTAATACATAGTTATTATTTGCATGATTTAGCCATTTCACAATGTATATATATTAATATTTTAAAATATCATGTTGTACACTATAAATATACGTAATTTTTATTTGTCAGTTAGAAAAAGAAAGAAAAGCATGAAGTACATGCTATAGCATGTATGAACCTTGAAAACATGCTAAGTGAAAGAAGCCAGTCACAAAAGAGCACATATTGTATGATTCCATTTGTACGAAATGCCCAGAATTGACAAATCCATAGAGACAGAAAGTAGATTAGTGAGTGGTTGCTTAGGGTGATGGGATGGGGAGATAGGTGGGTGGCAGTTTCTTTCTGAAGTGATGAAAATGTTCTAAAATTGACTGTGCTAGTGGTTGCACAACTCTGAGTGTTCTAGAAGCCATTCAAATGGACAAATTATATGGTATGTGAATTTTATCTCAATAAAGCTGTCATGGCTGGGTGCAGTGGCTTAAGTCTGTAACCCTAGCACTCTGGGAGGCCAAGGCAGGAAGATCGCTTGCGATCAGGACTTTGAGACCAGCCTGAGTAAGAGCAAGACCCCGTCTCTACGAAAAATAGAAAAATTAGCCAGGCGTGGAGGTGCACGCCTGTAGTCCCAGCTACTTGGGAGGCTGAGGCGGGAGGATCACCTGAACTCAGGAGTTTGAGGTTGTAGTGAGCTATGATGATGCCACTGCACTCCAGCCTGGGGGACAGAGTGAGACTCTGTCTCAAAAAAAAAAGCTGTAGTAAAAAAGTAAAAAACATTTTTAGCTCATAGGCCATACAAAAACAAGCCGCGGGCTGGATTTGGCCATGGCTTGGTGATCAGGGGTCTACGTTGCTGCTAAAATGAACTGTCTAAAATGCAGATCTGATCGTGTCGCTCTCCTGCCAAGAAACCTTTGGCGGGTCCCCATTCCCCACAGGATAAAGTGCTAACTCTTCAGCTGTCGTTCAGGGTCTTCCACACTCCGTCCCAGCTTATGTTTCTCGTCTCGTGTCCTTCCATCCTTCTCCACCCTACAACCGCGTAGACGGATATTCACACATTTGTTTCCCTCTGATTTGGTTCTGCTGTACCCTCTGCCTTCAGTATTTTGGAAAGTCGCTTCTCATGTCTCAAATTCTCACTCAGGTGTCCCTTCCCTCTATGGCACCTTTCCCAGTTTCCCTGGGAGAATGGATTGATATTCTAGTGTGTGTTGTCTTGAGTTATCTATATTCGTTTAAATCTATGCCTCCCTTCATAAGACGGTGAGCTCCTTGGCAGTTGGGAAACAGAAACTGTGTCTTTTCTTCTTGGCCCAACCACTCCTTAGCACAAGTGCCTGGCACGCAATTGGCATTCAATAACCGCTTTCTTGAAATGAATTGAAGACCAAAGAGTAGCAGACGAGCTAAACTGTATCAGAGATTCAGCAACATCATCTTGCTGAAGAGTCTCTTTGAGTCTCTCTAGTGATGCGAGCCCTGCATTTTCTCCAAGGCCTGGAGAGGGCACTTCCTGGCCGGAAGTCACCCAGCAGTGAGGGGCTGAGGCACCTCTGGAGGCTGCGTCTCCCCCTGCCCCTCTCGTGCGCACACCTCCGTGTCTGTCTATGGTCCCCTCCAAGGCCAGCACGTTGGGCTCCGGGCTGACTGCCGCAGCCAGGATTCACAGCCACCTCCTCGGCTCCGCTACGCTGAGCATCCAAAGGACCAGCGGCCTGGTTGCCTCGCCCCTCCCACTCTGGGCACTCTCAGGCTCCCGAAAAGGGGCCAAGCACCTCAGGAGCGGCCTGAGATGCTGGCCAGAACCTCCAGGCATTCCTGGCGGCGGGGACAGACCGTGCAGCCCAGCCTCTCATGCAGCTGGAGCGGGAGGCTGGCCTCAGGCGCAGATTGGGATCCCATGGTTTGATTTATTGCATCGGGTACTTGTTCCACACATGTTTTTCCTGTGCCTGGGGATACCCCAGGCTGACTGCGGTTTTCTCTTTCTTTCATTGCGTGTGTGTGTGTGTGTGTGTGTGTGTGCACGTGCACACGTGGTGTGTGGTGTGTGTGTGGGGGAGGGAGAGAGAGAGAGATTTGAGTCAGTTGCAGGGTCAAGGTCCTTACAGGCTGCTGAATAGTTAAAGATGACCCTGGGATTTCGCGGAGTCTTACTCCTTCCGTGCAGGCTCACATATGGCCGGTTTCAGCCTCCATGGCCTGCAGCTGAGCCCCTACTATGTGCCAGGCTCTTAATCCTTTTAAGCCTCACAACTCCGTGCAGCAGGAGGAATTGCCCTGGCTTTAAGGGCAAGGGAACCAAGGCTTGGAGAGGTTATGTTACGCATCTGAGGCCCCTGACCAGCAAAAGGAGGAGCCTGGATCCAGATGTAGGTGTTTCATTCTAGCCTTTGTCTCTGACGTGCAAGCCCTCGTGCCCTCCCGTCTTTAGGGAGGGCCTCCTTTGAGCCAGGCGCCAGGCTTTAGCAATCGCTGACATATGAGCTCCACCTTCTTAGAGCTTCATTCATATTTGGATGGTACCATTTGCCCAGCAGGCTTCTGGCTGGCTTCCCTAAAGCTGATCAAACTCCAAGCCATTCTCCTGGCCCAATGTTATGTTTTCTATTGATTCTCTGACTTCTCAGCTTTAGAGATCACAGTTCCAACCTCTCTCATTTAGTGGAGGAAGAAACCAAGGACCTGGGAGGTCAAGCGGCCAGCCCAAGATCACCTCGCTAGCTGACGACCGCGCTGGGACTCGCATGCTCGTCTCTGGTCCCCCAGAGCAAGCTCCTTTGTCCTCCTGGGCTGCTTTCATGGTACGAGCTCTCTTTCTTTGTGGAAACCTGCTGAACCACATCTAGTGACTTCAGCTGGAGGTAGCTTGGATGCGGGGAGGGGTCCTCCTCACCTCAGGCTGGGTTTTTGTCTCTGTGTTGCTCCCTTATCTCTGGAGTGGGAATAGCATCCCAGACCAGGAGCTCGGGATGAGGATTCCGCTCATGACTTCCACGATGCTGCTCTCAGGTGTCCCAAGCCCTTGCCCAAGCCACCCCTGGCATGGACACAGGGACAAACTGGAAGGGACGTTAGACCTCCCCCATTCCACAGATGCGACATTGAAGCCAGCATGGATAGAAGTGACTAGCCCAAGCATACACAGAGATTGGACTAAGAGATTATACGGAGATTATACATCGAAGACTTAGAAGTTGCTGCCTTTGCTGCAGGGTATGCAGTTTTGAGGGGCCTTCTGCCTTTTCCTGAGTGTCCTCAGGGGAAGAATGAGAACATGGGTCCTCATGAAGTGAGGAGGAAGATGCCAGTTTACTTGAGGAAGCAACTCCTAGTGCTCCATGTTGTCTGAATTGTGAAGTAGTGAGCTGGAGAGGTAGTGAGCTCCCCCTGGCAGGAGCGGGCCAGGTAGAGGCTACATAAGCTCCCCAAGGGGGTATGGTGCAGGGAGCAGATTGAAGGGGTCCCAGTGACTTCGGTGCCTAAATCAAACAGCCCATGATCTCAGGCTCCAAGACTCCTGCCTTCCCATGCGGACGAGCGGGAGAGCAGGAAGTGAGGGTGCCTTTCAGTGCTAGAAAAGGCCTTCTGCCCAAAGAGCTCTCATTACTGGCCATTGACCAAAGGTTTTGTGAAATGTAGGTCCAGGCCTCATAATTTATACTTAGCCCCTAAGGGGGTGTTTAACTAGATGAAAGGCCAGGGCACTTAGTGGATGCTGCGGAACCTCCTTCTGGGGAAATGAGCCCAGGAAATGGGTGGAGATTGTCCCAGACACTCAGCTGGAATTGATGGGGCAGATGAAAGTGCAGGAAATGGCCCGTTGCTCAATCTGGGACAGCAGCCTGGACATCCTCGTGGACCAGGACCAGGGACCTCGGCATCCCATGGACCTTGGGGGGTGGGGTCCAGGGAGGTCTCTTTTCATAGATGAAGCAGATCTGGATTCTTCTCCCAGCCCTGCCTCTCACTAGCTGAGTCCGTGGGTAAGTCACTTGGCATCTCGGAGTGGGTGTTCGCGTAATGGAGACGGTGACTCTTCCCTCTCGGGGTTGTAAGTGCTCCCTGAGAGCAGGTATACGACGTTCCCAGTGCAAAGCTCGGGGAGGAAGTGGTTTAATCCCACATCTTGATTTACTGAGTGGGGTAGTCACTCTGCACAGTGTCTTCCTGAGCTCAGACCAAATGTGGTTTCCTCTCACTGTGTGTGTCTGCGTGCACGCGTGTGCGCACGTGTTAGTTACCTGCTTTCATGGACCCTCAGGTTTATGTCCATTCTGAGGAGCCCAGGACTCTCTCAGACCTGCCCAACATGCCAAGATGTTCTGGGATGCAGCCAGACGCCGGCATACCTGGACAGACCTCAGTGGGTGCTAATGGGGAGCATCTCCCATGCTGCTGGGGTTGGGTGTGGGTATTGCCCCTGGAAAAGCAAATAGTGACGCAAGTCACAGAAAATAAAACAAAATCAAGTAATTCGAATTCCCTTCATTTTAAATTTATCTCCCACAGATTTTGTTAAATCTTTGGTGTCTGATGTTACCTCTATTTTAGAATCTGGGGTAGGCCTGGATCTGATTTAGCAGCAAATCAGCTAGTTATTTCTTTCACTGTCTCTAGGTCTTCTCAGGGAGCACCTTCGCTCCCAGGATGTCTGCTGCCAGAGAGCTCGAGGGTCGCTGAGAGCCACTGCTGCGGAGGAAGCTCATTAGTCAGGAGGGGGAACCTGGGGTCTAGCTGCAGCTCTCCTCCCGCCCACCTCCCACCAGTGGCCCCACCTCGCTGCGCCCGGGGAACCAGTGCCCGCCCCCTCCTACCCCACAGGGCTGGGGCAGGCTCTAGGGCACGGGGCGTGGGAGAGCTTCATGAGTGCCAGCGCAGTCCACTCTGGTTGGGTTTTGCATGAGTGGATTCAACAAGGGCAGAGCGACAACTCTGTGCAGGTGTTACACTGGGCTCGGGGACCCAGGGATAGCGGGACCTAACCTCTGCTCCAGAGCTCACGGTCTAGTCTTGCTTCTGGAAGTGGACTTGGATTCTGTGTGCCTTCTGTGCCCAGGTGGCGCAGTGTGCTCACCTGTGACATTTGGCGGTGGAGTCGCCCCCATGCTCGCCACCCTCCTCCCCACGCTCTCCCCACCCCCACACTGGCTCCATAGGAATGCGGAATGGGACGGCCCCCACACCATCGTATCCAGATGCCAGGTGAGCCAGTGAGACTTAGGGAGAGAATGACTCACCAAGACCAGGTCTCCTGCCTGTTTTGTTGGTTTCTTTCTTTTTAACATCTTACCGAGATTTAATATATATTTATTCTGTTTTTAAAAATTCAACAAAAGCTTTTTTGAGAGACAAAGTCTCACTCTGTTGCCTTGGGTAGAGTGCAGTGGCGCAATCAGAGTTCACTGCAGCCTCAAACTCCTGAGCTCAAGCAATCCCCCTGCTTCAGCTTCCCAAGTAGCTGGGACTACAGGTGCGCACCACCACAACTGCCCAGCTAATTTTTAAATTTTTTGTAGAGATGGGGTCACACTATGTTGCCCAGGCTGGTCTCGAACTCCTGTCCTCAAGCAATCCTCCCACCTCAGCCTCCAAAAGTGATGGGTTTACAGGAGTGGGCTATCACACCTGGCCTTGCATTTATTCTTAATATGTGGGACATATTTAATGTACATTTGTTCTTAATACATGGGACACACAGTGTAACAATTTCATGCTGCATAAACGATATGTATTAAGACGAAAGGAGGAAAAGGGGAGGTGTTTTGGCTACATTATTTAAATACAAACAAACAGGCTTTATCACTGAAAAAATCTTGGTTGTGTTTCTTCATGGGGAACTCAATTGAACCTGGGACTTCTCCACACCTTGATTAGAAAGAAAACACAATAAAACAAAAACCCAGAAAAAAATTAACTGAAAGTTTCTTGGCTGCTGAGATAGCAAGGCCTGTTCCGCATCGTGTTGTAGCAGATTAAATAGCCATGGATTTCTTTGTGCAGGTCACCAACTTGCTAACCTGTGATTGTATAAAAAGGTATCTGGGAGGGGAACCCAGAGGGTATGCGCAATGTATAATGTCACATGCATACACATGTGTGATGTCACATGTGCACACGGGTACACCATTGTCTGTCTACACACATGGCAGTGCAGCCTCTGCAGAGGTCATTTTTCTCCCAGCAGTGAATTGCAAAGCAGAAGGACCAGAGATGCCCAGCGCTTGAGTGGCCCAGAGCTGTCACTATGTCACTGAGGGCCTCTGGCTGGGGGAACAGCTGGCCTGGCACTGGGACGTCACCACCTTCTGGGGCTCAGCAATAGTCACGAAGCACCCTCCCCAGGCCCTGTGAACCCCGCTTGGAGGAGCCAGTGCCCGGAGAGAGCCTCCTTGTTGTCCACGGCCCATGTAGACCAGAGTGGGACTAGCTTGCCTGGCTGGACTGGGCATTCCTGCCCTTTGTCAAGGAAAGACCCAGTCCTGGTCCCTGGCTGTCCCCAGACTGTCTCATTGAGCTCTTCCGCAGAAGACACTAACTGGAGACCTGTGGGCCTTATGTGGGCTGCGGGCAGGTTTTATTTGACCAGAAGTTTTTCTGATCATTTCGATAGCTGCCAGTATTGGAACATTGGGTGTTCTCTCTCTCTCTCTCTCTCTCACACACATACACACACGCACACACACACACACACCCGGGCTTTCTTGAAAACTTGGGAAATCTGACCGCACTGGGCCGGTTCCCGCACAGCCACCGTCACTGGAGCCGGTGGAGCCCGCTGCCCAGCCAGCCTCACTCTTCCTTCACTTGCCTGGCCCTGTGGCATTTGTGTTTGTGACCCACGCCCGGCTCTGTCTTTATTTTATAGACTAGGAAGCTGAAGACCAGTTTAAAAGTTACGGAAATTGAAGCTCTGAGAGCTTCAGTTTTTTTTTTCCTTTGCAAGCAGCTCCAGGCCCCAGTGGCCAAAACCAGCCGGGCCTCACCCCACCCCCACTGTGCGAGGCGCCCCCCACCTCCCCCGCAGCCAGTGCATTTTCCCAGATTAAGATTCCAGGCAGGCTGGGGCTTATTTTCCACCCAGTGTCTGGGGCATATTTTCTCCTTCAAGTCATTACAAGTTTTACATCCCTAGCAACTCCGGGTCTTGAAGGCAGAGTCTGCTTTCCCCGACAGCCCGGGAGTGCTCAGACACGAGGCTTCCTCTGTTCCGTTTCCATATGCCCCTCTCTAGCCTTTGGTCTGGGTGCAGCTTGTCAACATTAAATAACCACCTCTTGCGGTTCCCTTATAGCAATTCTTTAGCTCTTGGAAGCCAGGCTGTGGATCTCTGCATATGTATAGATCTAATTTTCACACAACAGGCTGCTGAGCAGATGGGGACCCAGACCAGCCTCCAACATTTAGCTGAGATTGGAGACATGGGAAACTAGGTGGCTTTTAACCAGCCCACATGGCTGCCAGCATGCAACCTTAGAGAATTTTCATAGGGGGGAAAGACACCCAAAACCAAAAAAGAAAAAAAACCCTAACAACAACAACAGACACACACACACACACACACACACACACACAACCAACAAAACCACAGTTTTCCTTGCTCCCCCAAACCAGATGGCAGATGGTATGGAACCAATAAAACACAGATTCGAACGTTTGTTTATTTAACATTGAATGTAATATGGCTTTGTGGTCCCTTGCAAGGAAACAGCAACCTTCCAACCAGAGAAATGACGGATTTCAGTCAAACCTCAGGGCGGCGCTCAGAGGAGCTGGTCCTGAGCAGGCCAGTGCGAGGAAGGGCCGGGGAAACTCAGCGCTGGCCGGGCGGCCTCCTGGCCTCCTTCCTCTCTGGCTGAAAACCTAGGAGGTCGTGGGAAGCGCTGACTGACACTCGTTTTTGCCGCTTGCCATTTCGGCGATGCTCAGTTCAAAAGGCAGCCAGCCGCACGAAGAAGGTGTCTGTGTCCTTTCTGAAACAGCTGTGGAAGACGTGGCTCTGGGCTGCCGATGCCAAAGAGCGTGAGAAAAAGGCCTGAGCAGTTGAGAAAAGGCTCTTTCTTGGCGCCTCGGGTTTGTAACATCAGAGAACACGAGTTTTGTGACACAATGTTGTTCCCTTTTTGCTTTGGCTTTCAAGAGACTCGGAGCTAAATTATACGCTCAGTTGAAATAACTATATTAGTTAAGGTTCTTTTGGTCACGAGTGGCAGAAACTCAAACTTTTTTTTTTTTTTTGCAGAAAGATAATTGATCAGGTCAAGTAAGTGCAGATGGCTTCAGAGATGGCTGGATTCACCCTGGATTCAGTAGGACCAGGGCTTTCCCTTTCTGGATCTCAGACACACTCTATCCAAAGGGCAGCCACCCAAGCCCCGAACTGCCTCAAACCCACATCCTCCCAGTTCAGCAGCTCCAGCAGAAATAGTCTTTTCTGCCAGCTCTGCCAGCAAAGTCTTGTTGGAGGAATCTGACTGGTCCTGCCTGGTGACCATGCTCACCTTTGAACCAATCACAGAGGCAGAGACTTGACGTACTCTGATCTGCCAAACCTGGGCCGTGGGACCATCCCTCTAGGTAGGAAGAGGGCAAGACTAGCTCTACCCTAAGCCTGTGGATTATGTTCCTCCTAGGGAGGAGGAAGGAGAGCTGTGCAGATAGATGACTACCTTAGTCTGGGGTTCTGGTAGAGCTTTCTATCCTCCTCCCATAATTCATATATATCTTTTTTTAAAATGATATTGTTAATATGTGTCTTTCATGGTAAACAATCCTAAAAGTCATTAAAAATAGGATGAATTCATAGAAATGAATGAATGAATGAATAAGCAAGTGAAAGATTGAGTAGACTCCAGAATATACTGCCCAGGGCGGTTCTTCGGCAAAACCGCATGATCCTTACTCGGAATGCCAGGGCCAGAGGGAGCTGTAGGGCTCCTCCTGTTCACGACACCTGGGTTACACGGAGATCGTGCAGACCCACGGCTGGGCTGGGCTACCTCACCCAAGGCCTAGCAGCAACTCGTCTGCAGAGACTGGAACCCAGGGCCCTGCTACCAGGCCTGAGGCTCTTCCTGCCCCTGTCGGACCATTTTCTCTCGTCTTCCTAAGTCTCTCTCCCTGGGCTTGGTGCCACTTTCTCTCCATGGCCCTGTTCTGGAGTCTTGCTACGAGTCGACTGGCAGAAATTTCTTGCTATTATATTAACTCATAAATGTAAAACTGAATTTCCCAGGATTATTTGAGCCTTCCCAGATCCAAAAGAATGAATCTTTAAGCATGACCTCTGTATCAGTTTGTTAATTGTTGAACAACAAATCACCATGAAAGTAGCAACTTAAAAGAACAGGCACATTTTTCATCTCATAGTTTTCCTGAGTCAGGAGGCCAGGGTGGCTGAACTGGGTCCCCTACTCAGGGTTTCCTAAGGCTAACATCAAGGTGTTGGCTGAGTTGCATTCCCATCAGGAGGCTGGACTGGGGAAACAGTCTCTTGCAAGCTCACTGAGGTTGTTGGTTGAGTTCGCGTCCTTGTGGCTGTGTGACTGAGGGCCCCAGGTTTTGCTGGCTGTGGGCTGGAGGCTGCCTTCGGGAGGTCCACAGTTCCTTGGCACAGGGGCTTCAGCATGACTGCCGACTTCATCAAGCCAGCAAGGAGAGTCCCTCATTCCAGACTGCCGACGCAAGTTTTACGTATAGCAACATAACCAAGAGGTTGGCATCCCACCACTCTTACCATGTTCTGTTGGTTAGACACGAGTCACGGATTCTGCCAGGGGTGGGAATCACTAGGGTGACCCCAGGGTCTCCCTCCGTAATCTCTCACACCTTGGCAAATCACCCATCACGCACCCGTATCTATATAACAGGGAGCCCCTACTCCACACTGGTCTCTATCTATGGTTGAGTGGGGGCGATGAGCTTGTAAACAGACAGTGGCCCCATAGGAACGCAAATGCTGAAGGCTGCATGTTTGAAGGGTCTGGGGGCCACAGGGTCTCTTCTTGAGCAGGCAAGGCAGGAGGGAGGTGGCCAGAGCAGGCTTCCCAAAGGAGCTGATACTGGCACCACCTTGATGCCTGAACAGGAAGTCGACAGGAATACACAAAGGATGGCTGAGCAGGCCGTGCTTGGGGCAAAAGAGCAAGGTGAGTTTGAGAAGCCGCCAGTAACCCAGTGTGACTGAGGCTAAAATTCCCCAGGTCATGGGGGTGAAGCCAAGTCATGGAGGGACTCAGAAGCCAGGTTTAGAAGTGAGCCTTCCGCTGTGATCCGTGGAGGGCTGCCAGGAGGCCTTAAGAGGGGAACTGGGGCAGGGGCACGATGGGCTTGGGCGCCAGGGAGAGAGGAGTTCTAAGGAGGAGAGGGCGGTGCCTATGCAGTTGAAAAAAGCCTGGTTTGTCTGTGCTAGGGAGGAGTCTCCTCTCTCCCCCGAGAAGACCCCGGGGGATAGGGGTCAGGCAGACCTTCTGAGAGCAGTTTCAGGCCGCCAGGCTGCCAGAGCTGTGAATTCTGCAGCCCTGCAGCTGAGTGAAAGAAGAAAAAAGTCCCAACAAGCCCCATTTCACTGCCCTTGACCTTGCAGTAGAGCTCTAAGTGCAAAATCTGTCATCTATTAATCTGTTAGAAGTTGACAAAAGGGACTTTGATCAGGGGTTGTTTTCCCCCTTCTTAGGTTTCCTGATGACACATAATAGCGCATTTCAGCCACAGGCCGGAAGCACGGCCATCGCTCTTTCGCTCACTCCAACCCCAGGGCCCCCCACCCCCGTCCCCGCTCATATTAATTGGCCTGTAAGTGGTTACATGTGTTCCCTTTTTATGTGTCAGTTGGAGCCCGTTATTTGAACTTCACAGCTATTTGGGGACACAGAGGGATGCTCTGGGCCCGCGTTGGGAAACGGACCCATCCAGAACGTGTCGCATTTGCTCCCACCTCCTGGTTTGTGTCTTCCTCTATCCCCTGAGGTCTTGCCGCCTCCCACCCTCACCCCCACTCCTCCCCCTTCGCACTCCGAGCTACTGCACCATGACTTTGCAGACCGTGGAAGTTCACAGCCAGCGGGGACCTTCGGGAGCCCCAGTCTGTAGCTTCTTGTTTTAAAGTTCAAGAAATCGAAGCCTAAGGGAGGAAACAAAAATTCTTAATGAAAACAACATCTGTTGAGGGTCTGTTATATACAGGTTTCTTACATGTGTTTTCTCATTTTATACTCGGAAGGGTTCTCTGAGTTAGGAATCACATTGCTGTTTTTCAAATGGGGAAACTGAGACTCCTAGGGGCTAAGCAGGGAGGCAAGCCAGGTGGCCTAGGACTATATCCCGCCTCAGACGTTTCGCAGCTGTGTGATCTCAGGCAAGTTGCTTAGCTTCTCTGTGCCTCAGGTTGCCGGTCAATAAATGGGGCCAGTAAGAGTATTTACTTCAAAAGGTTTATCATGAGGATTAAATTAATTTAATAGTTTTAGGCGCTTAGAACGGTATCTGGCACACAGAAAGCACTTACTAAATGCCAGCTGCTGCTGTTCTGAGAGGCAGTGTAGCGCGGTGGTTTAGAACACTGCTTCTGGAACGAGATGTTTTTGGCTTAAATTTCAGCCATGCCAGTTATGAGACGTGAACCTGGGTGAATCACTTGTTTGCCAGTGACTGGTCCCCCGTCTTCAAAATGGGGACGCTCCTGATAGTCGAAACTCAGCCCCTCGGCAGGACGGCCGAGTCCCCACTTGGTCACCTTGCAGCGAGTGCTGCCAGCCGACAAGCCCCACTCGCCCCAGGGAGCTTCTCATTGATCTTTAGTGACCTGTTTTAAATGTGCTGGAGTTCAAAAAATTATAAGCAACACCATCAGAGAGATGAGAAGATAATGCATCCAAAGAAAAACGAGAGTGTAAAAAGAAAGAACAGGGGAACAAAAGGAGAATAAAACAGAGCTCTTGAAAATTAAAATTAGTAGACCAAATTTTTTTTAAGTAACACAATGTTTAGAACGTGAGCAGAACTCTTAGAAAGTAAAAATGAAAAGATAAACAGATTGAGAATGGGAGAGAAAGGTAAGAAAATTGGAGGATCCACGTGGGATATCCAGCAATCAAAGAGTTAAGAGTTCTAAAAAGAGAAAAATGGAGAAAACACAGGGAGGACAATATTCGAGGAAATAATACAAAAATAAAATTCCCAGAACTGAAGTCACGAATTTGCTTGTCTGAATCCACCACGTGCTCAGCACAGCACATGACAAAAATACCCACATCAAGGCAAATTATCGTGAAATTTCAGGACACCATGGATAAAGAGAAGATATTGAAAGCTTCCAGAAAGGAAAAATGAAAAGCAAACAAAAACAAAAACACGCTTAAAAGGTCAGGGTACAGGACGGCGTTAGATTTCTCA
This sequence comes from Propithecus coquereli, assembly GCF_000956105.1. Taxonomy (NCBI): domain Eukaryota; kingdom Metazoa; phylum Chordata; class Mammalia; order Primates; family Indriidae; genus Propithecus; species Propithecus coquereli. The sequence goes on along the minus strand of NW_012155507.1, from coordinate 153,989 downwards.
ACAGCAGCTTGGGAAGCTAATTTAGACCATGGAATTCTATACCTAGCCAAACTGTTAACTAAGTGTGGGCTTCTCAACAGAAACACTGAAAACTAGAAGCAAAGAAGCAATGTCTCTAAAGTCCTGAAGAAAAGTGATTTGTGATATAGAATTTATACTCAGCCACAGAACAGCCCAGCAGGGGCTCTAAAGACATTTGAAAAACCTGAATACCCGCAACTTGCGTTCCATCCTCCTTGTCCTAGAATGCTGCAGGAGGGACTGCTCCACTGAAACGAAGGGTCAACCAAGAACGAGGAAGACATAGAACCACAAAGCAGATGATCTGATGGAGGAGAAACTGAAGGGATCCTCGGCCAACGTGCAGAGATGCCAGGGTTATAGCCAAGCCCAGGCACAGAGCGCCATCTGCACAGAGCGCCATCTCTCCTGCTGCTAAGCCCCGCCTTATGTGGCTTGTGCTGGGGAGCCCCTGACAGCAGACGCTCATTCCAGCTCCACCTGTCTGCCCCAGCCCTACCTCGCCCCACAGCAGCCCCTGGGCCGGCCTCCTGCTCCTCCCCACACAGGGCACACAGAGACTTCGGGAGCCCTCGTGCTCCACGGGAATTCAGGAAGACTCTGGTATTGTCATCTGTTGTCTCAGTTTGAGTGCCCCACCCCAGTGGCCTCAACTCTTAAACAGAATAATAACAGCACAGCACCAACGTCGCAAGGCCAACGTGAGGATTAGACAAGTTAATAATATTGGCAAAGCCCTTGGGATGGCATCTGGCACAGAGTAATGCAATGTTGGCATTTGTTAAGTAAAGTACGTTAGGTAGTGTCATGAAGGTGAAGCTGTAGTGGGTGGGAAACAGGTCACTCTGAAGTCTGCCACAGCTTGGTGCACCCACCCGCTCCCCATGGGATGTACCTAGTCCGCTCACATCAATCCCTGCTGAACACCCTTCAGTGACTCCTCATTGCTCTGAGGGAGAAGAAGTCAGAGTTCTCTCCTCAGCCCACTAGGATCTGCTCTGCTGTCCCCTCCAGAATCACCTGGAACCAACCCTCCCCTGCCACCTGTCCACTGGCTCTGGAGATCTTCTTCAGTCACCCCCTCATAAACTGTGCTCCTTCCTGCCCCAGGACCTCCACCCATGCTGTCCCTTCTGCCTGATGGCTCTTCCTGCCACCATCCCCTCCTTCCTTTAGCTGGTTCCCACTCACCCCTGGACCTTGGCTGGATCATCATATCTGCAAAGAAGCCTTCCCCAGACCCAAAGGAGCTTGGAAATCCCATGATGGATTCTCATAGCCCAGGGGCAGTTTCGATTATTGCATTCAGCATGACATCTGCAATTGTTTGTCATTTATTCATTCATTCATCCAGCATAGACTTACTAAATGCATATCATATGTCAGGCACTTTTCCTGGCCTTAACCACACAGCAGTGAACCGCACAGACAGAGCCCCCAGCCCTGTACTCCCTAGCGCTTATTTGATGTCTTTGCCTTACTAACCATCAACGATGCGAGGGCAAGAATTGGGCAGATGGGAGGGGGATGAGGGGATGGGTATATTCACACCTAATGGGTGCGGTGCGCACTGTCTGGGGGATGGGCACGCTTGTAGCTCTGACTCAGGCAGTGCAAAGGCGATGTATGTGACCAAAGCGTTTGTACCCCCATAATATTCTGAAATAAAAAATAAAATAAAATAAAACAATCGGAGGGCAAGAATCCTCTGTGAGCCTTTGCTCACCACTATGTTCCTAGCATCTAACACGTACCTGGCAGGAAGCAGGCTTTAATGCATATTTGTTGAGAAATAAGCCAAAGGAACATCGCTGCCTTTCCTGAGAGAGAAAATGGGATTGAAGGCATGATCCCACTCCTATTAAACACAAAGAGATCTCCCCCAGGCACCAGCAGGAAACGGGTGCTGACTAGCAGTTTAGCAGGAGGTTACTAGAAGAAAAGAGAAGCCCCGCCCAGGCGTAGGTGGCTGTGGTTTCTTTGGTGAAGGCTCCTCCCCAGCTCTCCCCTTTCGCCCCCCTCAATCTGGCTATGCTGTAACCAGGCCAGCCTTCCAACTGTGGAGGGGGTGAGGAGGAGGATCCGTGAGCGGGTACCCTGTGACTAATCTGGAGAAACAGTGTCAGGCCTGGCGGTTCACCCCAGCCTTGTTTGTGTCTAACTTCCCCAGGGGCAAATTGGCCCCTTAATTTCACTCTGAGGTTTAGGGTTTCCCCTAGAGCTCTTGGTGAGACTCAGCTATAATGTTTTACATAAACGTGGGAAGTCTTGGAGTAGGAAGGAGGAGACGGGTGGGGAGTAAAGGTGAGACTGGGTGGGGGCACTCAGGGGACCCCTTTCTCTGAAGAGCTTTGGCATAAGGCTCAGGCGCTCAATTCTTCCTTCCCAGGCAACTTTGCAGAAGGATCTAACAGTAACACCAGAGGAGAAAGGAGGATTTAGTTTTTTAAAAAATATTTTTCCAGGGGAAAGGTGGGGAGAGGAATAAGAATTAGGAAGCACATGACCCTAAACAGGTGAGAAGTGATGGGCTCCTTCCTTTGTACCCGAACCAGCAGCAGCACTTGGCATATACCGTGTGTTTCACAAATGTTCGTCGGTGAGTTGAAAGAACATGGATCTCAAAGCGGATCCACCTGGTTTGGGGCCCGGCTCTACCACGTCTGTCCTGTGAACAACGGACCTGTTTGTCTGTGTGTCCACTCTGTGCTGGGTTTCTGCGTTCCCAAAGGAGATAAAGATAAGTACCGCACATTTATCTTTGGGAAAATCACTTGGTGTCTCTGATCCTCATAGTTCCTATGCAAAAATCTTCTCTGCCTCCCTTAGCATGTTAGGAGGATTGCACTGGACAGTGCTCTGTCCATGACAAGGGCTGTGGCATAAGCAGTTAAATGGCAGAAGCCCCCTTAAGCAATCTTCGATTAACCAACTCACCAGGTCAATGGGGCTCTCCCCGCCCCTCCACAAGCACTGTGCCCAGGCCCAGGATACGCTAGACCTTGGAAGCTAGCAGCTCCAACTGAAGCGACGCTCCAGTTTTCCAGAGCACGGCTGTTCCCATTAGTTGAGCTGTGTGTGCTTGCCAAGAGTTATTTGTGTTTGTTCTCAACCTGTACCTGTTACTCTGATTAAATAATGCCATTAACGATTTCATAATGCCATGAAGTATGAGTGCGGAAACACAGAGTTGATTCTTTATGAGCTAAGGTGAATGCTTTGGAGAGAATCAATACCTGCTATACACAAACAACTTTCTAGTGAATTAAGTGTCAGAGAGATAACTAAAGGTTAGAGGGAAAAAACCATGAGAATAGAATCAATGGCATCCAGTTTTATGATCTCCTCCACTTTAAAGAAATAGAAACTAGAAGTTGTCAACGATACTTTGTGTGTGTGGTTTGTTGGGGAAAGATAACAAAGAATTCCAAATGGCTGACCCAAATGATTCCCTAGGGCTGTTTTGGGCAAGGGGCCCTGAGGAAGCTGGATCTCATCAGCTTCAAGAGGGCTTGTGCAGTCCCTTAGTGCTCCTCAGTGAACCGGGTGGGAGAGTGGCAGGGCTGCCTCAAGCCACAGAGGGCTCTGAGAACCTCAGAGCTGGCTTCATGGCCCGTGGGCTCAGACCCACTGGAATGGGCATCTCCACCACAGTCCCCCTGCCAGGTGGCTGCCCAGGCTGCCTACTGATGCTGTAGTGACTCAACACCAACACCGGAGCCTGCTCAGTCTGACTCCTATTCTGGTAAGTGAGCTTGACTGACTCACTCCCCTCTCCCCTCTCCGTGCTCTTTGATGTGTCCTCCTCCACCTCCAGAGGAAAAAGCTCCATTAGCTTTTTCATAGCAGGTCCAGAAAGACACTAACACCATAGTATGAATTAGCTAATATATTCTCAAAGTATGTATTTTCCCAGCAAGACAGGGTCTACTTATCCTTTTAGACAATTTTTTGTTCTGTCCCAGGGCCTCCTGATCTCTCCTAACCCTGTGATTCAGCCCTTTCTTCCAAAAGACCTACCCTAATAGGCCCCATTTCTGCATATTTCTGACAAGATTCTAACTGCTCTCTGCTTCAAGTTAGGGGAAAATATTGTACCTTGGATCAAGACAAATTCTAATTCTAATACTTTTTAACTCTGAGACTTTGGACTACATAATTAACTTTTCTAAAAGCTATGATTTTCTCATTTGTATAATGGAAATTGAAATAGCTCATTGTGATGGTTCATTCCTTCAACAATTTTTTTCTTTTTTTTAGTACCTACAATGGGCCCAAGCACTGTGCTGCTATGGTACTGTGGATACCTGACTGGGAAAACCAGAGACCCTCTGGTATAGCTGCAGAAATGAAGCTTTGCTGGTTGATTGATGGGCTAAAGCAGGGGTTGGAAAACTTTCTCTGTGAAGGGCCAGATAGTAAATATTTTAGGTTTTACTCTTCCACTATAGTGCAAAAGTAGCTGTGAACAACACAGAACAAATGGGCCTGGCTGTGTTCCAATAAAACTTCACAAAAACAAGCACCAGGCTTTGGCCTGCAGGCAGTAGTTTGCCTACTTCTGGGCTAAAGGGCTGAAAGTTAATATTTTTGGCCTGAAGGCCAGTTCCAGATCACTCTAAGAAGCGGGCTTCCAAATGGTCCAACTGTAGCCTCAGCCTGGCATGCTGAGAGTTCTTAGGGAGGGTCTCCAAATGCCTTTCTTACCCTCCACTAGGCATCATCTCTCTTGCCTGTGTGGAGGTGGATGGATTAGATCTCACACTGGCTTAATCACTTTCCTAGCCTGCTTCCCTAACGGCAAAGTGCGAGTTCAATAGCATTCATGGTTCCTTACAACAGATGGAAGAGACATGACAGAGATGACCCAGCCTGCACCGCTGCGGTGGGAGGAAAAGTCATTTCTCCTCCCTGGTCTTCAGTTTGCCTCTCTTGAAATGAGAGTGCTGAATTAGTGGTTTCCCAAACTTGAACACTCATCGAATCTCTCACGGTGCTTGTTCAAATTACAGATTCCTGGACCCTTACTTCAGAAGAAAGATTGCAAGCTGTAGAGATGGCCTGGGGATTGCGGACTATTAACAAGGGGCCCAGATGGTTTTGAAGGAGGCAAGTTCAGAATCAGGCCCCTTCTAGCACCGACATCCGGTGGTTGTCACAAGAGTAAAGGAAGCCCTTGCTGGGCTGTGGTAGCACAGAGAATGGCAGTGGTGGGGATGGTTATCTCGTCTGCAGGGACGCGGCAGGATGTGGCCGGCCTGAACTTCCTGTGAATGGGGGAACCAGAGAACAGGGGAGGGATTCACAGCCAGCAGCAGGCTCAGCCCACACGCCGAGAGCGTGCTGGGGGGTGTGGGGATGAGAGCCCGGCCCCACCTCTGTTCGGTGGCCTTGGGCAGGTCACTTCGCCTCTCAGAGCCTCTGTTTCCTTACGTATAAAGTGGGGATGCTGAGGGCCTTTGGCAAAGACACCATGAAGACTAAGTACTGTGTGATTTGTAAAATATCTGTCGCGATAAGTGGTAGGTTCTCTTTTAGTGGAATGAGTGTCCCCCTCAAAACATCCAAGGGCCAAGAGTCAGGAGGCCTGTTTCATGGGCTGGCTTTCCCCATTCGGTGTGAGGGACACCACTGACCTTGCCGGGCCCCACTTCGCCCAGTAGAATGGGAGGTTATGCGGGAACCTGTGGTTCCCCGCCCCCTTTCTCAGGATTCTCTTTATGGCTGGATAAGACTGTGGAGCGGGAACTGTCCTCGTGCTATCAGGGACATGGCAAAAAGTGTCCAAGGCCACCCCCGTCAGCTGGTGGGGAGAGGGTTGCTGACTTTTGTATTGTCCTTGCTCCCCATTGGTCCTTTTCGAGACAGAGGAAGAAATGAAATAGGATCTCTGAAAGACGTCCTTGTCAAATACAACTTTCTCCCTTTGCTTGATTTTCCTTTGAGTTTATCCATCGATTGGGAAATGGTCACTGGATACCAACTGCGTACCCAGCCTTGTGCCCTGTCTGGGAGAAGGGGGTTCAGGACGATGCCACTGGGTCTCTCACCGTGAGGGGCTCACAGTCCAGTTTGGAAGGTAACTCTTCTGTGTGTGGGAAGGGAAATAACCACGTAGTGATGAGGACAATGACAGTGATGATGATGATGTTGGTAACGATGGAGAGGATGAAGATGACAACGGTGTTGACTGTTCTCCATTTATGCATACCATCGTACAGCTTTCAAAGCACATTCAGGATCATTATCTTATATGATATTTAAAACTACTATAAAAAGAAAACTCTGACTTCATTGATGAACAAACCGAGGGTCATAACTTCTCAGAGATCAGATGGGAAGAAAATAGCTGAATTGGACTCCAGCTTCTTTTGGCTCCAAGAGTGCAATTACCCCCAAGATACCACAACTTTCTTCCTTTAAATTGCGACAGAACATTGCATGATGTACATCATCATCAGATAGTACCACGGACGGTTACCACATGGGAAGTGAGTGGTGCAAGACCTCAGAGAGCAGGCAGGTCGGAGGACTGCTGGCAGCCCCAATCAGAAGAGGTTCAGTGGAGGAAGCAGGCTGGGAAGGCTGCACAACATTAGCAAGAGGTAGAGATGGGAGAAGGCGTGACATTCTTGGCAAAAGGAAATGTACAAGTAAGAAAGGAAAGGACAGAGTCCAAGGTGTGTCAGGAAGCAGCCAGCCCCCAGTCTGACCAGCATGGGGTATGTACAGTGGCTCCACTGAAGAAAAGTGTTGGGGATGGCTTCTTCCAGAGAACTGGAGTAGTTCTCTTCACTTTGCCATAGGTGGGAGGGTGCCACCGTTTTCTCTTTGATACCCTTGTCTCCTTCAACCCCAAGCCCATTCATAATCAGACCAAGGAGTAATCAAAGCAAAGAACTGTTTTCTGCAGTCTTAGCCCAAAGACGGGGTCTGCCACTTCCGACTTTTTCCTTTAAAAAATGTCAGAATGCTGTTGAAAGAGGAACAGCGTTGAGGCAACAACAGCTCTGACTCACAAAGAGCACATCAAAGAAATAGCAACGATAAGAGATTGGCAGTAACTGTGCGTGTGAGCACAGTTTTCCTGACGCTCTTTGAGGCTTGGGGCCCCCTCTGGGCAGCCTCGTTGTGGAAAGAAGCATATGGTTTTCAGAAACTGGGTGACTCACCACACAGGCAGTGTTCAGGAATGAAGATACAGTCCTGGTCCGCTGTGGCTGTCTGCCAAGAGCCCAGGCCTGGGGATTTGGGTCACTGCACATCTCAGATCATCGGTGAGCTGAGATTCGTCTGTCCATCTGTCCAAGCATCCATGCATTTATCCATCCATGTATGCATCTTCCATCCACCCAACCACCCGTGCATGCATCTTTCCCTTCATCTATGCATGCATCCATCTATCTATCCATCACCCATCCATCCCTCCATCCAATCAGCCCTTCACCTATTTGTTCAGCAGATAGAATACTATGAACACATACTTTGTGTAGGCCCTGAGCTAGGTGTAGGGGATATAGTGGTGACTAAAGCAGACCCCAGACCCAGTTCCTGCCTTCATGGGGCTTACAGTTTATTGAGGGAGGAAAGTATTGAGCAAATAATTACCCAGGCAACTGAATCACCATTGTGATTACTGCTGTGAAGGAAGATACTGAAGGCACATAATCGGAGTCACTGACCTGGTCTGGGAAGATGCTCAAAGAAGGATGAGATTGATAACTATACAGTCAGCCTTTCAGCACCACCTCCTCCACCGTTAGGGATGATAAAGAGGTAGAAATCAACGTTTTCTTTCAATCTCTCTCTCTTTCTCTTTCTCTCTTCATATCCACACCATGATGAGTTAATGAAACAATCAGGGTTTTTTGAGTCTCAGAGATCTGAGTTCAAATCCCATATTCTCACTTTAATATCCCTGTGATTTTGAATAAATTACTTACCCTCTCTGTGATTCTCAGTGTCTTCTATCATAAAGTGGGGATAAGAATAATGGCCTTCGAGAGATAGTTTAGAATATAAATTGAAATAATTTCTATCAACTTCCTGGCCTACAGTATATCCTCAATAACCTTGGCCAGGTTTTTAATTTGCTGTCACCTGTATGCAACTGCATGCAAATCTCACAGTATGTTTGGTCCCCAGGGATGGCCGGAACACCAGGCCTGTTATCTGAACTGGCTGGCAGAGTTCTAGAACACACCCATCTTTGATGAGAGTCTGAATTGCATCATCTCTAAAGTTCCTTGCTGTCACAAACTTCTAGAATTCGAGAAATTCTTCATGAAAAAAGCAAAACTCTAGGCTGGGTGTAAGATGCCCTGGAATCTCTTTTGCCTTTGTGAACCTCAGTTTGCCCATGTGTCCAATGATAGGGTTGGAACTAAGGGTCTTTGCAGGCTGACAGTCTGAGATGGTGTGATTCTCTGGGAAGCCAGAAGTCCTGGGCAGAGCTGTCACCTGGTCATAGCATGATGTCAGCAGAGTTTACTTCTTCCCCTGGTCCTTACCCAGCCATGCTCTCTCTGCCAGCTGGCTGCAGAGGGCTCTCACCTGCCCAGGTTCCTCCAGACAGAGTAGGGAGCAGAACTCACCAGCAGCTCAGTGCATTCACACTGTGAAACACAAGCCCCTCTCCAGCAGAATGTTCCTGTGGAAAGGTGAACTTGGGGAGGACAATGCTTGGCCTTTCTAGGTTCATCGGCCATGGAGGAGATCCAAGCGTTGAGATGGAGGGACATTGGGCTTCATCTCATCCCACACCCAAGAGGGAGCTGTATAATCCATGCATAGGCAAGATGCCAGCACTGGGGCTGGGGGGCGGGTGGGGAGGGACCTGGGGGTTGGGAAGAGCAGGTGTTGATGGGTCTCCTTCCTTGTGGAACTCTTTTGGGTGAGGGAGGGAGCAGTGCCAACTGACGTCCAAGCTTTGCTGCTTCATGTGGCTTCCAGGGCCAGCGTGGACCAGGACTAGGGGCACCTTGTCCTGGATTCCTTCTTGGCTTGAGTCTTCCACAGGACATCTCTGGACAAGCCCGGCTTATGCGTGTCCCTGGAAGCTTCCTTTGGTGTAGCTGATGTCCCTTTTGGAACCTTGTTAGAGCAATGGATGGGGCTGAGTTAAATCAGCAGAACCTGAGTGGCAGGCTGGGGTCTTGTGTCCACCTAAGTTAGGGTTTGGGGGGTGGAGGTGGGGAGGATTAGGGCATCCATTCAATTCCACCTCAAAAACATGAAATGACAAAAGTAGTGGTGCTCCAAATTAAAAGGTATTGGTCAAATAACATCTACTTGCTATAAGAACGTTCTAGAATACAATGCTGTGAGCAATAAAGGGCTATTCCAAGTGCAGTGTGGGGTGTGATTAATTTCTTTGATAAGATTTAGGGATAACTTCATAGAAATGGGTCTTTCCGTAATCTAATCTTCAGTCTTTTGGTTTCGTTTTAATTAAACAAGTAATATGGCTTTATTTAGAATAATTAGAAGGGGAAAAAATCACCAATAATTCCATTATCCCAGATACCACTATTAACATTTTGAGTTCTAGGGTTTTCTTTTTCTGTTTGTACACATGTGTTTGTATTACATATATATATTTTTTCTTTCAGCTTTTTTATTGTGCTAAAATACACATAGCATAAAATTTGACATCCTAATCATTTTTAAGTACACCATTCAGTGGTATTAAGTACATTCATATTGTCGTGCAGCCATCACCACCATCCATCTCCAGAACTGTTCTTGTCTTGCAAAACTGAAACTCTGAACCCATTAGACAATAACTCCCCATTCCCCACCACCTGGCAACCACCACTCTACTTTCTGCCTCTATGATTTTGACTACCCTAAGTACCTCATATAAGGGAAATAATACAGTATTTGTCTTTTAGTGACTAGTTTATTTCACTTAGCATAATTTTCCTGAGGTTCATTCATGTTGTAGCATATGTTAGACTTTCCTTCCTTTTTAAGGCTGAATAATATTCCATTATGTGTATATACCATATTTTGTTTATTCATTCATCTGTTGGTGGACACGTGAGTTGCTTCCACCTTTTGGCTACTGTGAGTAATGCTGCTGAGAACTTGGGTGTACAAATGTCTCTTAGAGGCCCTGCTTTCAATTCTTTTGGGTCTATACCCAGAAGAGGAATTGCTAGATCATATGGCAATTCTATTTTCAATTTTCGAAGAACAAACATATTGTTTTCCACTGAGGCTATACCATTTTACATTACCACCAACAGTGTATAAGTGTTCCAATTTCTTCACACCCTCACCAACACTTTTTATTTTCTGTTTTTTTTTTTTTATTTTGTTTTGTTTTTAAGTAGCATTCCTAATGGGTGTAAGGTGGTATCTCATTTTGATTTCGACTTGTATTTCTCTAATGGTTGGTGATGTTGCACCATGGTTCATCGGCCATTCATATATCTTCTCTGGAGAAATGCCTGGCCAAGTCCTTTGCTCATTTTTGAATCAGGTTGTTAGGGGTCTTTTTTGTTGTTATTGTTGTTGAGTTTTAGGAGTTCTTTATACATTCTGGACATTAATCACTTCTCAGATACATGATTTTCAAATATTTTCTCCCATTCCATGGGTTGCCTTATTACTCTTGATAGTAGTGTCCTTTGATGCACAAAAGTTTTTAATTTTTATGAAACCCAAATTATCTATTTTTTCTTCTGTTGCCTGTGTCTTTGGAGTTATATCCAAGAAATCATTTCAAAATCCAATGTCACAAAACTTTTGCCCTGTCTTCTTCTAAAAGCTTTATAGTTTTAGGTCTGTGATCTATTTTGAGTTAATTTTTGTATACGATGATGGGTATAGGTCTAACTTTATTTATTTGCCTGTGGATATCCAGTTTTCTCAGCACCATTTGTTAAAAATATTGTCCTTTCCCCATTGAGTGGTCTTGGAACCCTTGTTGAAAATCATTTGAACGTACATGTGAGGATTTATCCCTGGTTCTCTGCTCTAATCCATTGGTCTATATGTTTGTCTTTATGCCAGTAACACACTGTTTTGATGACTGTGGCTTTGCAGTAAATTTTGAAATCAGGAAGTGTGAGTCCTCCAACTTTGTTCTATTTCAAGATTGTTTTTATGCCAGTAACATGCTGTTTTGATTACTGTAGATCTGTAGTAAATTTTGGAATCAGTAAGCATGAGTCCTCCAACTTTACTCTTCTTTTCTAAGATCCTTTTGGCTATTAGGATTCCATATAAATTTTAGGATGAATTTTTCTATTTCTTCAGAAAATGTATTTGGGATTTTGATAATGTCTAGCTTGTTTAGGTTACTATAATGAAATACCATAGACTGGGTAGCTTATTAACAGCACAAATAGTCCTGGAGGCTGGGGAGTCCAAGATCATATTTGGTGTCTGGTGAGGGCTCACTTCCTCATTCATAGATGTCACTATGTCCTCACATGATGGAAGAGGCAGGGCAGCTATCTGGGGCCTCTTTTATAAGGGTACTAATCTCATTCATGAGGGCTCTACTTTCACGACATAATCACCTTCAAAGGTCCAACCTTCTAATCCTATCACATTGGTGATTAGATTTTAACATATGAATTTGGGGGGGGACATAAACATTCAGACCAAAACAGATAGGTATTGCATTGAATCTGTAGATCGCTTTGGTAGTATCGACATCTTAACAATATTAAGTATTCCCATGCATGAACATGAGAGGTCTTTCCATTAACTTATGTCTTCTTCAATTTCTTTCAGCAATGTTTTATAGTTTTTGTTATACAAGTCTTTCACCTGTTTGGTTAAGTTAATTCCTAAGTATTTTATTCTTTTTGATGCTATAGTAAATGGAATTGTTTTCTTAATTTCCTTTTCAGATTGCTTATCGTTAGTATATAGAAATGCAATTGATCTTTATGTGTTGACTTGGTATTCTGTTACTTTGCTGAGTTCATTTATTAGTTCTAAAAGTTTTTGATGCAATATTTAGGGTTTTCTATTAATATATATAAAAACCATAAATAGATAATTTTACTTCTTCCTTTCCAATTTGGATGCCCTTTATTCCTTTTTCTTCCTAGTATTGGCTAGGACTTCCAATACTACATTAAATAGAAATGGTAAAAGTGGGTATCCTTGCCTTATTTCTCATCTTAGAGGGAAAGCTTTTAGTATTTCAGCATTGAGTATGATGTTAGCAGTGGATTTTTCATATATAGTTTTTATTATATTGAGGTAGTTTACTTCTACTTCTAGTTTTTGAGTGTTTTTATCATGAAAATGTGTTAAATTTTGTCAAATGCTTTTTCTGCATCAGTTGAGATAATCATGTGGGTTTTTTCCTTCATTCTGTTAATGTGGTATATTATTAATACATTAATTGATATTCATATGTGAACCATCCTTGTACTACAGGAATAGATTTCACTTGGTTATGGTATATAATAATCCTTTTAATATGCTGCTGAATTTGGTTTGCTAGTATTTTGTCGATGATTTTTGTGTCAATGTTCTTAAGAAATATTGGTCTATAGTTTTCTAGTAGTGTCTTTGTCTGGCTTTTGTATCAGGGTAATGCTGACCTCACAGACTGAAATAGTCAGTGTTCTCTCCTGTTCAGTTTTTCAGAAAAGAACAACTCTTCCAGAGAAGAATTGGTGTTCATTCTTCTTTAAATGTTTGGCAGAATTCACCAGTAAAGCCATCAGGTGCAGATATTTTCTTTGTTGAATTTTTTGAGAATTTTTGTTACTGATTCAATCTTCTAACTAGTCATAGGTCTGTTCAGGTTTCCCATTTATTTGTGTTTCAGTCTTGGTAGGTTTTGTCTTTCTAGTAATTTGTCCATTTCATCTAGGTTATCCAATTTGCTTGTGTATAATTGTTCCTAGTACTCTCCTTTTTGTTTCTGTAAAATCAGTAGTAATGTCCCCACTTTCATTTCCGATTTTAGTAATTTGAGTCCTTTCTCTTTTTTTATTAGTCAATCTAACTAAACATTTGTCAATTTTGTTGATCTTTTTGAAGAATCAACTTTTGGTTTCATTGATTTTCTCTGTTGTTTTTCTATTCTCTATTTCATTTATCTCAGCTCTGATTTTTATTGCTTTCTCCCTTCTGATAGATAGCTTTGGGTTTTGTTTCCTCTTCTTTTTTCAGTTCCTTAAGTTGTAAAGTTAGGCTGTTGATTTGAGATCTTTCACTTTTTTAATGTAAGCATTTATAGCTATAAGTGTTCCCCTGGAACCACTTTTACTGTGTCTCATACCTTTTGGTATATTGCATTTTTGTTTTCATTTGTGTTTAAATATTTTCTAAGTTCCCTTGTGATTTCTTTTGTGATCTATTGATTGCTTAAGAATGTGTTGTTTCATTTCCACAAATTTGTGAATTTTCCACTTTTCCTTCTGTTTTTGATATCTAACTTCATCTCATGTGGTCAGAGAAGATACTTTGTATGATAGCTACCTTTCAAAATCTATTGAAACTTAATTTGTGGCCAAATATTTGGTCTATCATGGAAAATATCCCCTGTGCACTTCAGAAGAATATGTATTTTGTTGTTTGGGTATAGTGCTCTGAATATGTATGGTAGCTCTAGCTGGTTTACAGTATTGTTTAACTCCTCTGTTTCCTTGCTTATCTTCTGTCTGGTTGTTCTCTCCATTATTAAGAGTGGGGTATTCAAGTGTCCATCAATACATGAGTGGATTAATAAAATGTGGTATATGTATACCATGGAGTACTATTCAGCTTTAAGAAACAATGGTGATATAG